>NC_044044.1:30992753-31305368 GCF_901765095.1 Microcaecilia unicolor
ACACATCAAGCAGAGGCTGGAAATGTTTTTCATGTGCACATGAGCCACTGAAAATTATGGAGAACGATGAGTCAGTTGCTAGGGGCACCCTGGGTGTTGTGGCAAGGGAACACCAGAAGAAATCCTCGAGGGAAATCCCTCTCTAACCACACTGCAGGGAAATTATTCCACTGAAAATACAGGTCATCACACTGATCAGATTACAACAGGGAGGAGAGTGAGCAGTTTATCTCTAACTCCAGTATATTATTAGTAGTAGTAGTAGCATTTGTATCCCACATTTTCCCACCATTTTGCAGGCTCAATGTAGCTTACATATTACCGTAAACGGCGTTAGCCGATTCCGGTCTGCACAAATACATGGTTTGGATTAATTCAAAGTAATATTTTATTTATTTATTTATTGCATTTGTATCCCACATTTTCCCACCTCTTTGCAGGCTCAATGTGGCTTGAAATACATCATGAGTGGTGGAAATACATAAGGAAATAGACATTTAGTGTTACAGAAGGATCTTGGGTAACATGATAATGAAAAAGAAAAACATGATAGTCGTATAACAAGTAGATACTATAAGACAATTCTGAAAATATTGTGATAGAATGAGGTACATATATGGTAGGTACAGTTGAGGGGAGGAAGAATCATGTGATGTCCATTACGGTCTTTGGTTACATTGTGTCGCAGATGTCCAGTTATTTTATGTTGGGTCGGTGGCGTTTGCTCTTTTGAACAGTTCTGTCTAGTGCTTTGCGGAAATTTAGGTGGCCGAGCGTAGTTTTTACTGCTTTTAGCAGTGCGTTCCACAGTTGTGCGCTTAAGTATGAAAAACTGGATGCATAGGTGGATTTGTATTTGAGTCCGTTGTTGCTCGGGTAGTGGAGATTTAGGTATGATCGTACAGATTTTGTGGTGTTTCGAGTTGGCAAGTCTATGAGGTCTGTCATGTATCCCCAGTGCCTCGCCGTAAATAATTTTATGAACAGTCGTGCAGATTTTGAAAGTGATGCGGTCTTTGATTGGTAGCCAGTGCAGTTTTTCTGGGAGTGGTTTGGCGCTGTCAAAACGCATTTTTCCAAATGCAAACCTGGCTGCTGTGTTTTGGGTGGTCTGAAGTTTCTTTATGATTTGGTCGTTGCATCCCGCATAGATTCCATTACAGTAGCCTGCTTGGCTTAGTACCACTGACTGTATCAGGTTAGGAAATATTTCCCTCGGGAAGAATGGTTTCACGCGTTTGAGTTTCCACATTGAGAGAAACATTTTCTTTATAGTGGATTTCGCTTGGGTCTCTAGTGATAGCTTACGGTCGATTGTTACTCCGAGAATTTTCAGGCTGTCTGAGATTGGGAGGGTGTATCCTGGGGTGTCGATATTTCTGGGTTTGTATGTATTGTATTGCGATGAGATGATGAGACAGATCATGTTTGTAAGGGATGTATAATGTTACGTCGTCAGCGTAAATAAATGGGTTAAGGCCTTGGGTGGATAAGGTCTTGGCTAGTGGAGTCATCATGAGATTAAAAAGAATCGGTGATAGTGGTGATCCTTGAGGTACTCCGCAGCCTGGTTTCCACGGTGATGATATGTTTGTTTTTGATTTCACTTGATATTACTACTACTACTATTTAGCATTTCTATAGCGCTACAAGGCGTACGCAGCGCTGCACAAACATAGAAGAAAGACAGTCCCTGCTCAAAGAGCTTACAATCTAATAGACAAAAAATAGATAAAGTAAGCAAATCAAATCAATTAATGTGAACGGGAAGGAAGAGAGGAGGGTAGGTGGAGGCGAGTGGTTACAAGTGGTTACGAGTCAAAAGCAATGTTAAAGAGGTGGGCTTTCAGTCTAGATTTAAAGGTGGCCAAGGATGGGGCAAGACGTAGGGGCTCAGGAAGTTTATTCCAGGCGTAGGGTGCAGCGAGACAGAAGGCGCGAAGTCTGGAGTTGGCAGTAGTGGAGAAGGGAACAGATAAGAAGGATTTATCCATGGAGCGGAGTGCACGGGAAGGGGTGTAGGGAAGGACGAGTGTGGAGAGATACTGGGGAGCAGCAGAGTGAGTACATTTATAGGTTAGTAGAAGAAGTTTGAACAGGATGCGAAAACGGATAGGGAGCCAGTGAAGGGTCTTGAGGAGAGGGGTAGTATGAGTAAAGCGACCCTGGCGGAAGATGAGACGGGCAGCAGAGTTTTGAACCGACTGGAGAGGGGAGAGGTGACTAAGTGGGAGGCCAGCAAGAAGCAGATTGCAGTAGTCTAAACGAGAGGTGACAAGGGTGTGGATGAGGGTTTTGGTAGAGTGCTCGGAAAGAAAGGGGCGGATTTTACGGATGTTGTATCCAGTTGAGAGTGCCACCACTGATTCCGAAGTAGTCCAAGAGTCTTAGCAGTATGTTTTGGTTAACCATGTCCAACGCACTTGACATGTCAAATTGGAGGAGGAGAATGCTCTTGCCTAGTGCTACTTCCTGCTTGAATTTGGTTAGTAGAGTAAGTAGTACTGTTTCCGTGCTGTGTAGGGGTCGAAATCCTGATTGTGACTCATGTAATATAGCCGTTGATCTGTTTGGTCACCAGTATAGGGAGACAGAGCACTTTCTTCTTAATATCAAGTTATATGGTATTACTTGTGTATGGGGGGACAGTGAGGGGAGGGGATGTTTTATCCTTAAAATAGAGCTATATGGTGTAACTCGTGTAAGGGGGGGCAGTGAGGGGAGGGGGTGTTTTATACTTAATATAAAGTTATACAGTTTAACCCAAGTATGGGGGGCAGTGGGTGGGAGGACTTTTGAACTGTTCTCTCAGATTGAGGGGGGGGGGGGGGTGTGACAGAAAGCTGATTTCAGAGGAACACAGGACGGACTTGTACAGTCGGGACATGCAGGGACAGGCCTTTAGGACCCAGAGAAGGGAGAGGAACAGCTTAGCTTGTGGGCCAAAAGCTGCCTGATTGTTGTGCCACACGAAATACCACATTTTCAGCTGAAACCCTTTATTGTCACTATCCCCCCCCCCCCCTTCACTGCCCTCTTTCCTCCCACCCTCTCTGCATCTCCTTGCCCTCCTCCCTCTACAACTCCCTGCCTTCCTTCAGCCTCCCCAGCAACCAACAAGGGATTGGCACAGGGACCATTGCCCCCCCCCCCTCCCTCTCTCTCCTTCCGCCGGAAGGACCTGGGGTTCAGGGGATCCCCAACCTGTGCAGACAAGACGTAGGCAGGCAGCTCTCCTCTGCAGGAGTCTCTTCGTTCATGGAGAGTGTCACAGATCTTTTTGTGTTGTTGTTTTCTTTTGTTCCATGTGATCCTTTCCTGGGATTTGTTCTGTTGCCTTAACTGGTCGTAGCTGGATGTAATTTAAAACCTTATTTTGGGGGACATAGGGGGGGGGGGGGGGCAGCTGTATCTCTCGGTTGCAGGGTGACTTGTTTTGCAAGAAAAGTGTCTGGATCACGGGTGCAAGGAGGGAAATCTTCGGAAAGTTGGTGAGAAAAGGGGACAAATGTGTCCAAGCTGACCTCTGTCCTGGGCTGGATTATGAATTATTTTTCAGTTTCTATTGTGGACAGCACTGGTTTCGGGGAAAGGATGTTTAGTTAAGTTTTGTTCTCCTTAAATTTTATTTTCTGGACTTCTTCCGTGTTTTGTCTGGGTTATTTGCTACTTTTGGTTTGTTTATTTTTTGGAGAAACCTAAACCTAAACTCCATTTGGAAGGGAAACTGGAGTTGATAAATAATTGTGTGAGTTTTCTTTTTCAGTGAGGCTTTTTTTCCCCCCCTTGTATTCGTGTTTCTTGACACAATTGCCACCTATTTGAAACGCTGAAGATATTTTGTCTCGTTCCTTAAGATTTTTGTGCATCTGGGAAGCTTTTTATTATTGTTTCTGAGTTTCTAGACCACGTTTCCAGTTTTTCAGGGTTTTCTGCCTTGTGATAAACCAGCATGAGGCTCATTTTTGTGTGGGGGAAGACGGGGATCTGGGACTGGGGGTTACAGTGCTGAGCTGGTTGAGACATCACAGGGGAGGGGGTAACACTTCCAGTGGCCCCTGAGAAGGCAGGGGAAGGATCCCCTTTATACAGGGCTCCCAGGGGCCACGTCCAGCTGCCTCTGTCCACGATCTCTTCGGACCAGGATCCTCCCACTTAGGAGGAGGACTGGGGGTGCTGGGACCAGAGGCATGACAGTAAGTACTGGGGAGGGGGCATTTCTGGGTAAGAAGATGTGTGTGTGGTGGTGGGGTCAGTATAAGACCTTTCTCTCTTTCCTACGTCCCTCTTTCCTCTCCCTCCCCCGACCCTTGGAGCAGGCTCCTGTCCCTTTAAACCGGGCTCTTGGAGGGAAGAATGGGAGAGGGTGACGTCACAGAGCCACATAGCTTCCTGGCTTAAAGGGACAGGGACACGGTCAGGACAAAGGCAGAGATGGTAACGCTGCGAATTTGGGGGGGGGAGGGAGGGGGCTGTGCATTTAGAGCTGGCTACCGTGTTTAAAGGGGTGAAGGGGTCTGGGTATTCAAAATGGATGGAGGAACCCAGTGCCTTTTAAGGCTTGCATTGGTGCAGATGATTGCCTAGGTTTAAGTGGGGGCCATGTATGAAGCTGTTCCGGGGGGGGGGGGGGGGGGGGGGGAATGCACCTATGCATATAGCTTGGTTCCATAGAAAGAGGTCACTATGCAGAGAACTGGCAATGGCGGGGGGGTGGAGCTCGTTATGAGGATCTGTGTATATGGAGTGTTTGTCATGTGAGTCTCTGCATTGCATAGCAGGTATGAATGCAAAGGATTGTGCACATGGAAACTGCTGTATGAAGTCGGGTTTTGGGGGGGCTTTCAATATAGCTTTGGCTATAGAGGTCTGTGCTCGTAGATCTGGTTATGGGGGAGGGGTGTCTGTTTATGCAGAGTTGGTTAGAGGTGACTTCAGAAACAGTTGGGTCTGCTAATGTTTAGAGGGTGTTGCAGACACATAGCTGGATATGGGGAGGGGGGCTGCCACGGACACTTGAGTTCATCTCTGTCTCTCTCTCTCTCTGTCCTGTCACGCAGACGCAGCTGGCAAAGGCTATCTATGACAATGCAGCAGAAACAGCTGAAGAACTCTCTTTCCGGAAAGGTGACATTATGATGGTAGTGGAACGTGACACGGCAGGGCTGAGGGGCTGGTGGCTTTGCTCGCTCCATGGCCGGAGAGGCATTGTCCCTGGCAACCGGGTCAAACTGCTAGAGGGGACCGGAGCAGGCGGCTTCCACTGTGCACGAAGGGATCCCGGGAGCGGGCACCACTCTCCTCCCCCTCGTCCTGGCGTGGAAGGGAACACGGCGCCGATGGACACACAAACTGTGTACCAGGTGCCTCCACGGTTGGACGTTCCGGGGCATTGCTGGGAACCAGGTGAGCAAGCAGCTGACATGACGACGGATGTGTACCAGGTGCCACCAGCCCACAGGCAGAGCAGCTCTGGTGCCAAGGAGAACGAGTATCTGTTTCCAGACGCAGAGACGGAAGTGACAGGGGAGAGTCAAACACAGACCAGAAGAGACAAGGTGAGACCATGCAGGGAGAGTTACAAAGTCCTATTTCACCTGCCCCACTTCAGAACCTTCCCTCAGTTTTAACTGTGCTTCCATCTAACCAAATTCTCTGGAATTTGTTGCCAGAAAACGTGGTAAAGGCGGTTAGCTTAGCAGAGTTTAAAAAAGGTTTGGACGCCTTCCTAAAGGAAAAGTCCATAGACCGTTATTAAATGGACTTGGGGAAAATCCACTATTTCTGGGATAAGCAGCATAAAATGTTTTGTACTTTTTTGGGGTCTTGCCAGGTATTTGTGACCTGGATTGGCCACTGTTGGAAACAGGATGCTGGGCTCGATGGACCTTTGGTCTTTCCCAGTATGGCAATACTTAAGTACTTATGTAAAGAGTAACCTCTATCCGAGTCCCCCAGTGCTAGCCATGCCCCCCTCCTTCCCTCAGTTCTAAACCTTGTGTCCCCATTCCTGTCCGTGTTCCCCTCTCAGTCCAGTTCCCTCATTTACCTGAAATCCATAATCCTGTGCTAATCCAGATCCCAGCTAAATTGTTTGGGGGGGGGGGGGGGGCGGATGTCATAGCTGAATGGAGGAAGTTGGGAATTGATGCAGGAATGTCTGTCCAGAACCAGTTTCCTGTGTTGGCCAGCAAATGCCTCCAGTAACCTTCCACATCTTTGCCAGGTACACACCGTCCCACCGACTGCAAGGATCTGTCCCTCCACACCCGCAGTGGCTGTGGACTCTGCCACACAGGATGACACCTACAGAGTGCCACGAGGCAATGGTGGAGAGCCCGAGGCCCAAAGACACCAGGAGGTGAGAGACGGGGTTAGGTAATAGACTAAAAGGGAAAACTGGGGGTGGGGGGGGGGGGTTTGGCTTGTCATTTGTGCAATGGTGTGGTTTTGCAGGATCTGTTCATGCTTCAAATTTCACATTTATTGGTAAGCCATCTAAGCGGGGTACAATGGATACTAGTAAAAGTAGAAAGAAAATGTGTATAGGTCGCAAAATGTTGCACCATTTTTAAGAAAGGAAGGGAAAACAAAACAGCGAAGATGACTCACAAAAACACAAATAAAATGGCCCAAAAATGGAAATAATAAAATGATCAAAATATAAAAATAATCACAGAATATGTATTTAAAAATATAAATACATTAAATAGACGACACTTTGGTTATAAAAATTAAAAATCAACTTTATTAGCCAAAAGATAGCAGGGAGAAAGGGACTCGACACAGCTGCGTCAGGAGTCTTCTCACTGTATGTAGATTATGAATTCTATCCAATTATTGGAGAACCATATATCTCTTTAGAATAATATAGCGTTAAGCCCTGCCCGAAATGAAGACAAGCGGGAAGGTTCGGAGCAGCGTCTTGTGTCGAGTCCCTTTCTCCCTGCTATCTTTTGGCTAATAAAGTTGATTTTTAATTTTTATAACCAAAGTGTTGTCTATTTAATGTATTTATATTTTTAAATACATATTCTGTGATTATTTTTATATTTTGATCATTTTATTATTTCCATTTTTGGGCCATTTTATTTTTATTTGTGTTTTTCTGAGTCATCTTTGCTGTTTCGTTTTCTGTTGTTGTTTTGCGAAGACTGGTTTCTTATCTTGTTAGCACCATTTTTAAGGTCAAAAGTCAGGGGGGACCAATGCATGAGTGTACCAGCCTTCTCTACCATCTCCCCTTCCCCTCCCTATCTCCCCTGGGGCCCCATGGCAGCAACCACGTACATAGTGCCCCCTCCCTTCCTTATGTTTCCACTTCCTTTCATAACTGCCCCAAAGCAGTCTCGGTGCAGGTTCAGAGCCCTGCTGGAGCTTCTATTATCCTCTTCCTGTCGGGCAGAGGGCACAGGTATGAATGAAAGCAGCGGCATGGAGAAGGGAGAGGGGATAGTATGCTTGCGGCTGCTGCCAGTGGGACCAAGGTGACTCTGGGAGGGGGGAGGTATATGTAAGTCAACACATAGACATTGAAATTAAGGGGGAAAGTAAGGATGTGACCTATAGTAGGGGCAATGTATAGGCGAGTATATTTGGCATATAGAGGGAAGGAAAATGGGACTTGATACACCACCTTTCTGAGGTTTTTGTAACTACATTCAAAGCGGTTTACATATTTTCAGGTACTTATTTTGTACCAGGGGCAATGGAGGGTTAAGTGACTTGCCCAGAGTCCCAAGGAGGTGCAGTGGGAATCAAACTCAGTTCTCCAGGATCAAAGTCCGCTGCACTAACCATTAGGCTACTCCTCCACTCAAGGAAGGAAGACCTGCGATAGGATCCCTGGTTTTTCATGCCACTTTTAAGTTGTATTTCCCATTTCTGTCTTGAGCAGCGACCCAAAAACTGAGAGCCTAAGAATTAAAGGGTTTAAGAAAAAAGTATGCTTTGAGACCATTTAAAACTTCTGGAAAGAAGTTTTTAATCCTAAATATAATGGGAGATTGTTCCAGAAGTGGGACCAATAGCAGTAAAGATGGATTAACGAATTACATCCAACCTAATGTGACAAAAGTGGGGAGTACTGAGAGGATCTGATTGTGTAGAGGAAGAACAGAATTAGAAATCACAAGAAGAAGAGTGGCATTTTAATAGAACAGAGTCCCCACCACCATTCCTCCTGCTAGCATTTCCAGTAATTCTCATGTATTTCCTCCACCTGCTTCCCACCAGGTCTACGACACCCCGTCATCCCTACTGGCAGACCCCTCATTGGCTGGAAACACCTATGACATCCCAGCATGCTTTTCTAAGAAGGTGGCTCGAGTGACCCCACAGACTGCCCCATCCCCGCCACCAGCAGAGGAAATCCCAGAAGACATGTACGACGTACCCCTGGCCTTCCAGAGTCGGTCTTCTGAGGATGACACTGAGGTCTACGCCACCCCTTCCAACCTGAAAAGGGCCCCAGCCATTCACAACCTCTACGAGGCCCCTGAGGATGTTCTGGACTGTACTGTGGAGGCGGATGGTGGTGGCGAGAGCTCCATCTATGATGTACCAGCTCTGGCTCAAGAGGAGGGGCCCGAGGAGCTCTGCTCTGCCGGCTTCCAGCGCCTCTCCATCTCCAGGCCTCCCGCGCAGGTTCACAGGCCCCGACTTCCCTCTAGTGAGAGTCTTTCTCGTCGGCCACTACCCGCGCTCCCTACGCAACTCAGTGGTGACCGTGGTACTGGAGAGACGGCTGCCACCACGTGCTCCCCGCCTGTCTTCATAAGGAAAGGGAGCATTCAGGACCGACCTCTGCCACCCCCTCCACCCACTGTGTATGGCCCCCCCAACAAAGAAGAAAGACCCCAAAATGAGTACGAGGGGATCAGGTCTGCTGAGGAATATGAGTACGTCCATCTGAAGGTGAATTTTTCTTCTTTTTTCATTGAGTGGTCCTGCTCCTCTCCCCCCACCCCCACCCCCTCTTGTATTGTTCGTATAAGTGTTTATGCAAATAAATATACACACAAGAAACAAATCTCCGTACACAGTAAGTGGCAAGACAGCGAAGATGACACAAGGATGAGTGGACAAAATTCCAAACAGCAAAAACGAATGCTATCTCCAAGTTATCGCAACAAAGGTTCTTCAAAACCGGAGCATATGCTTCATGACCCTCTAACATTTTGACGGATAATTGAACAAGTGGACGACCTTATTTGAAATATATGAGACTCCTGATGCAGGCCCAACACAGCTGTGTTGAGTCCAGAATAATCCACAATAGACTGTTTTTGCTGTTTGGAATTTTGTCCGCTCATCCTTGTGTCATCTTCGCTGTCTTGCTACATATAAATAATACACGTACATGTCGCTCGTTGACTCCGAAGTTGGAAATCTATTCTTGTGATGTTTTTTCCCCCTCTGCGTTTGTGTTTTAGGGTTCAGAAAGGCTGTGCCCCCAGTCAGGCCCTAACCCTGCTCCCCAGGAACTTCCCCAGAATGACAATCAGTCGGCAGTGGCAGCCAGAGCGCCAGAGAATGGTGTTCTGTGGGGCCCTGTGGAGAACCAGGTACTCGGAGGGGGGGGGGGGGGATGAATGTGGTCCCAGGCATCAGGTAGTGGAGTTGCCCGGTGTGTCCCTTCACTGAACTGCACAAGAGACACCCATAGATGCATTTTGGGGCAGGGGATTGGTGGGGATCCATATTCTACAAGTATATCTTAATGTGCCTACTCATCCCAAGTAAAATAAGTCCCCTTCTCTTTCATTTGGGCTCTCGCTTGCCGCTCCTGGGTTGATTCACAGCAGGTGCTGGTACTTTTCCCCCTGACCGTGAGGGACATATGGAAGTTATCGTACCCCGAAGGCTCTCTCTTCTCGGCTGCCAGCTCTTTAGTCCCTGATTTGGGGGTCTTTCAGAAGCTCTCTGAGCGAGGAGACCTGTTCCCTTCCATTAATTTCCCCTGGAATTTTCCAGAGGGTGCCCCTGGCATGCTGAGCATCCAAACTGGATGTGGCGGACAAGAGAAGTGATTGTATATCTGCAGATAGCTGGGCTTCAGAGAGGAGGGGCTAGCATGGGGCAAAGGGCCTGGCCCTCCCACAAGGGGAACTAGGCATCCACCTAGGACCTCAGAATTTCTGGGGTGTGATGTGGCCTTGTCCTGCGCCCCCCCTGCTCACGCAGCACTCAATCTTTTCACAGCTCTGGGCCGTCGGTCTCCCCCTCCCCCTGGTTGATGGTGGATTAGTTTGGGGTTTGTTAGGGGGTTCTGCTTTGTATCTTTTTTTTTTTTCTACCGTTAATATATTAGGGATGTGTAATGATTCAATGTCTTTTGTTTCATTTGGTGGGGGGGGGGGGGGGGGGGGGTTACATTTTGTATTGCCTGTGTTGTTACATTTGGAATGCTTAATAACAAGATTTACAATAATAGCTCTAGGCTGGCATAGGAGGGGGGTAGGGAAGCCATTAGTAGTCACCTGGAAAAGAAACAAGGTAGACGTAGGGAAGGAAAGATAAGATGCTGGCCAAGGGGGGAGGGGGTGGTGGTAAAAGGGAAATGGAAGATGCCGGAGAAGTGGTTTGAAGAGAAGAGGCTGAGCTATAGAGAGGGGATGGGGGAAGTGGTAGGACTTTGAGACACCCTGGGGGGGGGGGGGGGGTATTTATTTAATAGGTGATGTTGCATCCCTTTAAGTGTAAAATCAGCAGTCATGCACATCCAGTGTCTTTCTGCCTTTCTCTCCAATATTCTCACTGGTGCTTCCTAACCCTGCTTCTTCTCTTTGTTTTCCCACTTCCTCAGGTCTCTGGGAAGGAGACCAGTGCCAGCAGCGTATCCCCAGATGCAGAGGACACCCAGCTGCTCCACTTCTACGCCGGGCAGTGCCAGAGCCACTATGAAGGGTTACTGGCCACCATTGAGGCCTTCCTTGCCGCCATCTGTGCCAACCAGCCACCCCGTGCCTTCGTCCCTCAGGGGAAGAGTGTCATCGTGGCTGCCCACAAGCTGGTTTTTGTTGGGGACACGCTGTCACGCCTGGCTGCCTCTCCTGGCACACGCGCCCAGGTTACCACCGCTGGTAACGCCCTGTGTGAAGCGCTGAAGGGGGTGGTCCTAGCAGCCAAAACCGCAGCACTGCATTACCCCTCCTCGTCCGCCACACAGGGGGTGACGGAGAGAGTGACTGAGCTGTCTCGCTGTGCCCTGGATTTTACTGCGCTGCTACGGCGCCTGTCAGCTTGAACTCTTGGCTCTGTTTTAGAATGGTTTCTAAATTTTTAATTTATTTTGATTTTTTTTGTTAAAGACGCTTTGAACGTGTGGGTTTATTTCATAAGGGTTGCGGCTCTGGCCGTGCTGAAGCCATAATAAAGGAAGGGAAAGAGGAAGAAACCTCTCCTTCCTGTGAACTCTCAGGCGGGGGGCATCCCACCCCCTACCTTTCCAGGGACCATACAGCTATGCATCAGTGACCTGCCACAGTGACCCGCCACCTCTAATCTGGATGTGTTGAGGGGGCTGTGACTCGCCTTCTTTTACTGTGCCTCCCTCCATCCCCCATCACCCCTCAGGGGCAGGGGACCCCATGACGTAGGGCAGGAGCCTGGACTGTAGAAACTAGTTTTGTAACGATGTATGGGGGTGTCTGTATGTCTCTCCCTCTGACCTCTGAACCCCTGTTGCTGTTTCAGTGTCGGAGGGTTGTGTTTCTTGTTTTGTTTTTAATGCAAAAACCAGAGTAATTCCAAAGTTCCATTATTTAAATGTTATTTGTGACAAAATGTTACATTTTACAAAATAAAAGTTATGTTCAAGCTTTTCCATTCTCTTGTTTCTCTGTGTTCTCTTTCTGTTTCTCTCTCTTGTATGTCTCTTTGTGTCTTCGTGGGTATGTACTTCTTCTGTTTGTCTCTGTCTTCCACTCTCTGTCTCTTAGTCTTTTCTGGGTCTCTTTGTGTGTGTCTCTCCTTTCTGTCTGTGTATCTTCTGTTCTCTGTGTCTCTTGGAGGGGCATAATCGAACGATAACGCCTATCTCCATGGGCGTTTATCTCCGAGAACGGGTCCGTGAAGGGGCGGAGCCAACCGTATTTTCGAAAAAAATAGACGCCCATATGTTATTCGCTACTTTGTGAGCTGGGCGTTTTTGTTATTCAGTGATAATGGAAAATGAAAGCGCCCAGCTCAAAAACGAATACATCCAAGGCATTTGTTCGTGGGAGGGGCCATGATTCGTAGTGCACTAGTCCCCCTCACATGCCAGAACACCAACCGGGCACCCTAGGGGGCACTTTTACAAAACAAAAAAAAAAGGTAAAAGAGCTCCCAGGTGCATAGCACCCTTCCCTTGTGTGTTGAGCCTCCCAAATCCCCCTCAAAACCCACTGCCCACAAGTCTACACCATTACTATAGCCCTAAGGGGTGAAGGGGGGGCACCTACATGTGGGTACAGTGGGTTTGGGGGGGTTGGACGACTAACGCATTAAGCAGCACAATTGTAACAGGTAGGGGGGGGATGGGCCTGGGTCCACCTGCCTGAAGTCCACTGCACCCCCTAATAAGTGCTCCAGTAACCTGCATACTGCTGCCAGGGAGGTGGGTATGACATTTGAGGGTGAAAAGAAAAAGTTGTGAAACGTCATATTTTGTGCTGGGAGGGGGTTTGTGACCACTGGGGAAGTCAGGGGAGGTCATCCCCGATTCCCTCCAGTGGTCATCTGGTCATTTAGGGCACTTTTTGGGGCCTTATTCGTGGAAAAACAGGGTCCAGGAAAAGTGCCCTAAATTCTCGCTAAAATCGCATATTTTTCTTCCATTATCGGCGAAAGGGCGCCCATCTCTGTTCGCCCGATAACCACGCCCCAGTTCCGCCTTCGACACGCCTTCGACACGCCCCCGTCAACTTTGTCCGCATCCGCGACGGAGTGCAGTTGAAAGCGTCCCAAATTCGGCTTTTGATTATACCGCGTTATTCGTTTTTGTGAGATAAACGCCCATCTCCCGATTTAGGTCGGAACTTGGGCGTTTTTCTCGTTCGATTATAAGCTGGTTGGTCTCTCAGTGTGTGTGTGTGTGTCTCTCCTTTCTGTGTGAGTCTCTCAACATGTGCGTGTGTGTGCGTCTGTCCATTTCTGTTCTTTGTGTGTCTCTTGGTCTCTCAGTGTGTGTGTGTGTGTGTGTGTGTGTGCGCGCGCCTCTCCTTTCTGTGTTGTCTGTTTTCTGTTCTCTGTGTGGGTCTCTCAACATGTGCGTGTGTGTGCGTGTGTCCTTCCTGCCTGTCTGTTTTCTGTGTGGGTCTTTCAACATGTGCGTGTGTGTGCGTGTGTCCTTCCTGCCTGTCTGTTTTCTGTGTGGGTCTCTCAACATGTGCGTGTGTGTGCGTCTGTCCTTTCTGCCTGTCTATCTTCTGTTCTCTATGTGTGTCTCTGGGTCTGTGTATGTATTTCTCCTTTCTGTCTGTCTACCTTCTCTCTAGGACTCTTTATCTGTTTTCTCTCTTCCTTTGCTTTTCTGTCTGTCTTAGTTTCTGTTTGTCTGTCTCTTGGTCTTGGTGTGTGTCTCTTTTTTTTGTATTTATGGGGAATGTGCTTCCAGCCAAGCAAGAATGAAATCACTGCATTGTGAATGTGCAGAAATGAAGGGACCGTCAAGTGCACAGGAGGTTTGAGTGACCACTGTACAGACCAACCCAATTATAACTCCGTGTCCCAAGAGTCGGCCACTGAGGAGCAACTTAAGAAGAGGGCACCTGCTCGAAAAGTCCAAAAAAGCACCTATTGTATAAAGGCAACAGAGGCTCCTATGTGCCTCTGGAAAATAGTCACCACAAAACAGCCCTAGGAGCAGACGGATTCATATGCATCAATTTACCCATACTGCGGAGGTGTAGAAGTGTACATTTACCCTGCTTCTGTACAATGTGTTCCACTCTGCCCAAACTATGGTCCCAGAAACACGTTGGTTTGAGTAACGGCTGCATCAGCTTTTGGCGTGTGTACTTTATACACGCCTATACTCTCACGCAATTATATCGAATAATTTTCCCACAGGGAAGACCAGCATTACACACAAACTGCTTTATAAAATTATCTCCATAATAACTGTATTGGGTCAGACCGACGGTCCATCTCTAGCCCAGTATCCTGCTTCCAATAGTGGCCAATAAAAATAACAAGTACCTGACAGAATCCGAAAGAGCAGCAAGATTCCATGCAACCAACCCCCCCCCCCCCCCGCCCCACATGTCTATTTATGGATTTTTCCTCCAAGAACTTGGCCAAACTTTTTTTTTATAACCCAGATACACTAATTGCTGTTACCACATCCTCCAGCAACAAGTTCCAGAGCTTAACTATTCATTGAGTGGGAAAAAAATATTTTCTCCTATTCGTCTTTGTGGAGAGTCTCTTAGTCTTCATACTTTTCAAAAAAGAGTAAACAATCGATTCACGTTTACTGTTCTACTCCACTCAGGATCTGTTATGTCCAAACACAAGACGGAGGGGCAAACACAGAGAATTCTCTCTCCAAGTTCTTTGCTCCTCAGTCGCATGCTTGGACATGACAAAATGTTTTGATCTGAAGGACCCGCTGGTCCCTTAGTTTTAGCACTACAGAATAGAGCAATAGTCTTCATGTGTGTCTCTCCCCCCCCTGGCCCTGCTGGCCATTTCTTTGCTGGTTAGCACTGGGGGCTATGACAGGAATGAACCCTACTCTTAACCTGTTGGCTGCAGTCTCAAGTTTCTCATCTTTATATTTATTTACTAATGTTTCTCTCTGTCTCTGTGTGTGAGCTCCTTGTCTCATATTTATTTCGGGCTTCCAGTGGCCACTAAAGCACAGACAGGAAAGAAAAGACAACAAAAAGGGGGAAAAGAGAAAAGTTCAGGCAGGAAGAGGAGAGAGAAATGGAGAGCAGGAAGAAAGAGCATCAGAGAGGTATAAGAAAGCAACAGAGTGACTGAGGGAGGAGAAACGGGAAGGAAAGTGGACAGAGAGATGGAGAAAGACAGGAGGGAGGGATGAGAAAAGAACAGGAACAGGAAGGAATGGAGTAGGGATGAGAAAAGACATGGAACAGGGAAAAAGGACTGGAGCGAGAATGGAGGGATGAGGGAAGATATGGAACAGGAAGGCTGAAATGGAGCAGGGATGAAAAAAAGCTATGAAAGGGAAAATGGAATGGGAAGGATGAGGAAAGAGGAGGGACAGGGGATGAGGAAAGGTAATAAGAAAGAAAGCATATAGCAGGGATAAGAAAAGATCCGGAACAGGAAGTCAGGAATAGAGGAGGGATGAGAAGCTCCGGAAAAGGAAGAATGGAATGGAGGAGGGATGAGAACTCGGAAATGGGAAGGCTGGAATGGAGGAGGGGCTGCCCTTCTGACAGACAGTTTCAGGCAGGAGCTGGGCACAGAGAGATGTGTCATTCCTGCTACAGAAGCAGAGAGATCCCCTGCTCCAGGGCTACCAGATTAAACGCAGACCATGCACTAGCTGTCTCTTCTACCCCAGAAAGTGTGCCAGGAAACCTAAACCTGCTAGAGATGTAGAGCACATCAGTGATCTTAGTGGGGAATTTAGGAAAAAAAGGCACATTATCATTTTTCCCAAAAAGACAAGCTTTATCACTAATTCACACCTCCCCTTAACTGAGTTTTAAATTGTTTCTGAGCCTTTTGAGCAATAAAGCCATTCATTGCGATAGCATCAACATTATTTGATAACACCATTCAACCATTCTCAATGCTCAGAAACTCTCCCAACAGCAGTGGCAGAGCAGAATTAGGGACAATTCTAACTGTCGTTCTCCACCATAAGAATAGCCATACTGGGTCAGACCAGTGGTCCATCTAGCCCAGTGTCCTGTTTTCCAAGCAGTGGCCAAGCCAGGTCACAAGTACCTGGCAGAAACCCAATTAGCAGCAGCATTCCCTGCTACCAACTCTGGGGTAAGCAGTTGCCTTTCAATAGAAGACTATGGACTTTTCCCCCAGGAATTTGTCCAAATATTTTTTTTAACCCAGATGCGTTAACCGCTGTTACCACATCCCCTGGCAAAGAGTGAAATACAAATTTCCTCCTCTTTGTTTTAAAAGTATTTCCATGTAACTTCCTCGAGTGTCCCCTAGTCTTTGTAATTTTGGAACGAGTAAAAAATCAATTTACTTCTACTCGTTCTACACCACCCAGAAGTTTATAGACCTCAATCATATCTCCCCTCATCCGTCTCTTTTCCAAGCTGAAGAGCCCTAATCTCTTTAGCCTTTCCTCATACGAGAGGAGTTCCACCCCCTTTATCATATTGGTCACTCTTCTTTGAACGTTTTCTAATTCCACTAAATCTTTTTTGAGACACGACCAGAACTGAATGCAATATTCAAGGTGTGGTCGCACCATGGAGCGATACAAAGGCATTATAGTATTTTCAGTCTCATTTACCATCCCTTTCATAATAATTCCTAGCATCCTGTTTGCTTTTTCGGTTACCGTCACACACTGGACAAAAGATTTCAGCGTATTGCCCACTATGACGACATCTAGATCTGTTTCTAGGGTGTTAACTCCCAAGGTGGACCCTAACATCAGGTAACTAAGATTTGGATTATTCTTCCCAGTGTGCATCACTTTGCATTTGTCCACACGAAATTTCATCTGCCATTTGGATGCCCGGTCTTCCAGTTTCCTAAGGTTTTCCTGCTATTGTTCACCATCTGCATGTGTTTTAACTACTTTGAATAGTTTTGTGTCATCTGCAAATTTAATCACTTCGTTGTTCCATTTTCCAGATCATTTATAAATACGTTAAATAGCACCGGTCCCAGTACAGATCCCTGTGGCACTCCACTATTCACCCTTGTCCACTGAGAAAAATGGCCGTTTAACCCTACCCTCTGTTTTCTGTCCAATAACCAATTCTTAATCCACAGAAGGACATTGCCACCTAGCCCATGACTTTTTCATTTTCTCAGGAGTCTCTAATGAGGAACTTTGGCAAAAGCTTTCTGAAAATCTAGATATGCTACATCAACCGGCTCACCTTTATCCAAATGTTTAAGTATTCAAAGAAATGAAGCAAATTGGTGAGGCAAGACTTCCCTTGGCTGAACCCATGCTGACTCTGTCCCATTAAACCATATTTGTCTCTGTGTTCTGTAATTTCCTGAATCACCCTTGGAACCCTTTTTAAAAATCTGCATTACATTATTCTGTATTGGGTGGTGATCTGTCCGTGTCCTGCATGTTTGACGGGTCAGGATTTCTCAAGTTAAAGTCCTCAAAGTGGACTTAGGGTGGACACCAGGGAGGGAGTGGAAAACATGAAAAAGGATCTGCGGAAGCTAGAAGAATGGTCTAAGGTTTGGCAATTAAAATTCAATGCGAATAAATGCAAAGTGATGCACTTAGGAGATAGAAATCCACGGGAGACGAATGTGTTAGGCGGTGAGAGTCTGATATGTACGGACGGGGAGAGGGATCTTGGGGTGATAGTATCTGAAGGCGACGAAACAGTGTGACAAGGCGGTGGCCATAGCTAGAAGGTTACTAGGCTGTATATAGAGAGAGGTGTGACCAGCAGAAGAAAAGAGGTTTTAATGCCCCTGTATAAGTCGTTGGTGAGGTCCCACCTAGAGTATTGTGTTCAGTTTTGGAGGCCGTAGCTTGCGAAGGATGTAAAAAGAATTGAAGCAGTGCAAAGAAAAGCTACGAGAATGGTATGGGATTTGCGTTACAAGACTTATGAGGAGAGACTTGTGGACCTGAACATGTATACCCTGGAGGAAAGGAGAAAAGGGTGATATGATACAGACGTTCAAATATTTGAAAGGTATTAATCTGCAAACAAACCTTTTCTGGAGATGGGAAGGCGGTAGAACTGGAGGACATGAAATGAGATTGAAGGGAGGCAGACTCAAGAAAAATGTCAGGAAGTATTTTTTTCAGAGAGAGAGTGGTGGATACTTGGAATGCCCTCCCGCAGTAACGCAATTCAAAAATGCGTGGGATAAACTTAAAGGAATCCTGTTCAGAAGGAATGGATCCTCAGAAGCTTAGCAGAGATTGAGTGGCAGAGCCGGGGCTAGTGGTTAGGAGGTGGGGCTAGTGCTGGGCAGACTTCTACGGTCTGTGCCCTGAAAATGGCAGCTACAAATCAAGGTACGGTATACACAAAAAGTAGCGCATATGAGTTTATGTTGTTGGGCAGACTGGATTGACCGTGCAGGTCTTTTTCTGTTGTCATCTACTATGTTATTATTATTATTACCAAGTACACACAGAACATGCAAAAGTAATACACCAGCTATCCCTCCCCCTAAACAGTATACATTAAAAACCCACATGTTTCTTCAAGCATATGGGTCATTAGATTAGGTTAATAATGTTTTATTTTTGGTAGTGGATGACTCTGTATTAGTGCTGAGTTATTTATTGTATTGTTGTTCAGTGAGTATTTTTTGTTTCCCCCTTTGAATGTCTCAGATACAGCAGGTTAGAAATAAAGTTTTATTATTATTATAATTATCCAACAACTACTATCTACATCATTTAATAGTGCTTAAGAGATTTGTCATGTAGCCTTAGGCATTCTGTCTGGCAGAAGCAAAGACTTCCATATCATAATTCCAACAATATGTTGCCAGACTACCTCCCAAAAAGTCTGCAAATTAGGGCACTCATAAAGAGGATGAAACGAAGTGAATGTCGTCCCCTTTCATGACCAACAATGATCATCATCGCACTGCCTACATTTTAACAGGAATCCACAGAGACCGATGATATATGAAAAGAAATCAAGGACGTTGAGTTGACATTGTTGATCGTGGACCATGTCGCCATGCCACTGCTGATCCGTCAACACACCCTGCAACTCAAATTCCCAACCTTCTGGTTTGAGTCTGGCAGCACTTAAAATAGCAGACGCTACCCCCCTCACCCCCACCCCAAATACCAGGAATTTTTCAAACAGCTGGCAACCACCATTGGCCTACCAGAGTTCTAATCTCCAATTTGGAGTGGGTAGTTACCCAAACTCCTTCCTTAAGATTTGAAAAGTCTTAAATTTCTCATTCCGTAACAACTGCCACACAAGCCAAATCTGTCTACATTGCTAGCTGGGCAAATGCACTGTTTTTTTTTTAGTTACTAGACTATTATTGTAGCAAACGAGAGGCAATACCCCATTAAAATGACGATCAACATGCATCTGTTCAAACTGTTGAAAAGTCAACATACTTGTTGATATTACTGGAATCTTTCTTCCCCTGTGAAAAGGCAGCTTCCTCTAAATGCAACCAAACAGGCTTTATTCTCACAACCCTGCCCCCCCCCCCCCCAAAACCGCTGCCCACCAAGTCTTAACAGATATGCCAAATAGTAGTGCTCAAAATTTGGCAAATTTGCTTCCCCCTACTGCTTAGACTGCTCTTTCTCCCTTATTCTGTAATGGGTGAGGGTCTGAGGTGAGGAATTCTGCTAGCATATAGTTTCCGTGGAAGGGGTCTGTCATGGTCTGGCTTGTTCTTTTTCACAGGAGATGGTGTACTGGTGTTCAAGGGGCCCCGTGTAATGTTTGCAGTGCTGCTTTTCCCTCTGTAGGGTTGTTTTTGTGTGAGTCCTGCTGCTATGGTATGGCAGGTTTCTTCCATAGGTGCTGAGTGTGAATATTGCAGCATTTCAGGTTGCAGAATCTGACTATTCTCTGTACAGGGAATTGCATGGCTTGCGTCCCTCTGTTGATGCCACAGTGTCTCCTCCTCCGTCTCCTCCCTGCTTTTTCCTCCTCCTTCCTTCCTTCAGTTCCTTTCTCTACCAGTCAGACAATAAAGCTTGTGCACCAGCAGCAGCTTCCCGGCTTCTCTGAGCACCTCTCAGGCCATGGCTGGCTAGCTCTCTTTCTGATGGGGGGCCCAGCAGAGATCTTCCACCAGCTCTGAAACTTGGTACCCTGCTTCCTCCCACTCTCCAGCTCCTCTCCCCTGATGGAAGGGCCCAGGGCTCCAGCTGCTGTCTCCTCACCAGGGCCTCCTGTGCTGCCCCAGGGCTGAGGAGGGCAGGTGAGTGGAGAGAAGAGGCCGTGGCCCCCTCTTTCTGGGTAGATGTTCAGTACCAGGCTGGCAGAGGCTCTTGTGTTTCCCATTAGGTTATTTTTGAGGGACAAAGCTGCTCAGAGCTTGACACTCTCTCTCTCTCTCTGCATGTACATGTGTGTTTGCGTATATATTCTCTCTACACAGAGGGAGAGAGCAGATAATATCTATCTTTCCCCTTTATCAGAATCTCCGCTATGGTTGTAATGTTTATTTATATCTAACCCAGATCTTTCCACATTCATCTGAGTGTCTAAAGGAAGAAGCTGCAGTCACAGAAGTACATGAGAAAATCAGACACACAAAAAGAGACATCTGAGAAACACACACCAGAAAGAAAGAAGTAGAGAAAGACTGCAGAGACAGAGAAATGGAGTGAAAAAGATAGAGAGTGACAAGGGAAGATACAAAGAGAAAGAAAAAAGACAAAGACAGAGAGCTAGAGGGAGGAACTGAGAAAAGAGACAGACAAAGACATAGAGGAACTGAGAAAAGAGACATACAAACATATAGAGCCAGAGAGAGAGAGAGAGACACACACACACACACACACAGAGAAGAGACAAAGACATAGAGCTGAGAGACAGACATAGAGCTAGAGAGAGGCACTGAGAAAAGAGACACACGGAGCCAGAAAGAGAGGCACAGAGAGAAGAGACAAAGACAGAGCTAAAGAGAGGCACTGAGAAAAGAGACATACAAACATAGAGAGCCAGAAAGAGGAACAGAGAGAAGAGACAGACAAAGAGAGATCTAGAGAGAGGCACAGTGAGAAAGGGACAATTGGACAGCAACACAGATAAGAATGAGACAGAGACCGAGGAAAAAAAGGCAAGAGACAGGTAGAAGAAGCACTGAGTGTTGATAGGTGGGATATATAAAGGAAGACAGTGCAAGAACTGTTTGTGGTGCAGGGTGTCTCTGTAGAGAGCTCCTGACGGAATAATAGGTGGGGTGTCCTGTCAAAGCTTGAATTCTCTCTCTTTTGGGAAGGAACTGGGCATCCGATGGGTCTCTTATGCTTTTTACGTGTTCCACATTCTCAGTTTTCTTTCAGAGGCTCCGGCGTCTTCACACCTCCTGGAATCACCTGGACCACAGCAATGGAGGGGGGCGAGAGGGAAGCAGGGCTGGGTTCCCTGCAGAGAGACTTGTCCAGTCCCAGCATGCTGGAGCTGAGCAGGGACACTGTCTCCTTCGAGAACCTGGTCACCAGGATCGGGGGCATGGGGCCAGGCCAGCGCCTACAGCTGGCCCTCAGCTGGCTTCCCAATATCTTTGTGGCCTTTGGACTATTCTCAGATGTCTTCATCACACTGACTCCGGCCCATCACTGTCATGTGGACCCCAGGGGCCTGCCCTTGGCCCTACAAAATGTCTCAGGGGAGAGACTGCTGAATGTCAGCATCCCGCTGGAGAGAAATGCTGAAGGCAGAATGGTTCACAGTCAGTGCCGGCGCTACCATTACCATGAGAATGAGTCCCGAAAAGAGACTGAGCCCTGCAGGGGAGGCTGGGAGTACAGCGAGCATCAGGGACTGAGGGAGAACATGGTCACAGAGGTACAAGGAGAGAGTCCATA
Source organism: Microcaecilia unicolor (assembly GCF_901765095.1). NCBI lineage: Eukaryota > Metazoa > Chordata > Amphibia > Gymnophiona > Siphonopidae > Microcaecilia > Microcaecilia unicolor. The sequence continues at coordinate 31,014,433 of NC_044044.1, forward strand.
CTGCCCATTGCCTTCCCTACCCCCACAAACAAAGCCACTGCTCTTCCATCATCCCCTACAAAGCTTTCCAAGAACTGGCACCCCCCCCATCCCCTACAACTCCCCCCACAGCCAAAGGTTCCACACCATTCCCTACAAATCCTCCTCCCCATAGCCAAAGCTCCCCCCCATCCTTCCCTACAGCAAATCCCACACCCAAAGCTTCCCCACCATTCCCTACAACTCCCCCCATATCCAACACTCCTCCACCATTCCCTTCAGGTCCTCTAAAAGCAGAACTCCACCACCATTCCATACAGCCTCTTCCCTCCCCCAGCAAACCTTACATCTTGCACCATTCCCTAAACCTTCTCCCCCACCTCTTCCCTTTCTCTACCACCCTTGCTCTTGCTTCCTGCTCTACTACGCCTTCCTCTGAAGGAAAAGCAGCATTAATGGCCTGGGCTTGTCTTTGCAGTGGGACCTGGTCTGCAGCCAGTACTGGGAAGTCCCTGTGGAGGAAGTCTGTTTCATCTTTGGCTTTCTTATTGGATACCTCCTGCTGGGCTATGCTTCAGACAGGTAAGACATGCCCGGCTGCCATCTTAATTCTTGACACAAAGAGATTTGCTTCTTCCTGGCACTCTATCTTCTTCTTTCTTGTCTCCCGTCCTGTTTACCTCTCTATCTTGCACACCTTCTCAAGAGTCATAAACTTTCTGGGACTGACACTGTATATATGGGATGTGAATGGCCTAGTGGTTAGGGTGGTGGACTTTGGTCCTGGGGAACTGAGTTCGATTCCCACTTCAGGCACAGGCAGCTCCTTGTGACTCTGGGCAAGTCACTTAACCCTCCATTGCCCCATGTAAGCTGCATTGAGCCTGCCATGAGTGGGAAAGCGCAGTGTACAAATGTAACAAAAATATATATATATATATTGTAACCAAGTACCTCTGGGTGCAGCCAAGGATAAAGCAACCTCCAGCCACAGGCTCCCAGTACCTCATCTGGTCCGATCTGGCACTCCCTCTGCTTTACCTAGACTTCTCCTCTCCCATGTGGAAGTTCACTGCTGATCCCACCACTGCCACCAGGGGGATTGCTCCCAGTACAACCAAGAACCAAATGTCCACCAGAAACTTCAATCTTAAGGCTTTTAGTCCATGCAGGTTTCTAGTAGACTTGATACACGGTTCCAACAGCAGCATTCACCTTCAATCTTAAACACATGTAAGCCACCTGAAAGTGTGTGGCAAATACTCCTCTTTAAGCAGTAGGCTGCCAGCACCTACCAGGATTCAATACAGGCTCACAGTCAGCTTCAGTCTGGGCTCTTTATCCAGTGCACAATAAACAGTAGTTCAATTCCCAAGACAAACAGTTCATCATCCCAGTTAAATCACAAAGCAGCCTTTACTTTCAGGAGGTTTCAATACTTTAGGGACTTCTCACACCCAAGGGATTTCAGCCTGCTTCAGTACTTTAGGGACCTCTCTTGCCTAAGGATTTTCAGCCTGCAACTGCCTCTCTCCTCCTGAACTGAACTCCTGAGACTCCTTCCCACCTGCCTAATCAATCCCTGGCTTCTGCTCTCACAACCATTCATAACATAGGCAGCCGAGACCCCTCGGGCCTATAAGTTGTTTGATATAACAATAATCATACAATAATGACACGACACATGGTATTTATTTAACATGGCACAACTCGGCCGCAGCTTTATTTATATACACAACATCATAACCCTGGGTATATCCAAGCCGATCCAGCCTCTGGCTCATTATCCAAACCCAGTCCGCCGTCATAGCAAGACTGGCCCATCGTAAACCGAGCTCCCCGCCGCACGGCAAGGGAGCTCAACCGTAAGCGCAGCTACCCCAGCTGCTTAGCTTAATACCATCAGGCTTGGGTACCCCGCCAAAGCTGCGACAATAATATACAAGTACAATTCGCATAAAAAACCGGGGAGGGGGGGGCTGGGTGCAGACTGGTGCCCGGACTCCTGAAGAGGTCATCCAGGCTTAACTCTCCTCCCCTATCAGCGGGGTGCCCTTGGACGGCGGGAACGTGCCCGCCCCGCTAGCACCCTGCTGGCCCCGGCGCGCATGCCCATCGGGGCATGGCGCCATGTTATCTGCGGCTCCGTGCACCTTTGGGCACTACGCCTATCTTTTCTCCTTCCACTAGCTTCCCTCACAGCCATACCAGCTGAGTTAAGCATTAGACTAATGAGGAGCTCCTGCACACAGGGTTTCCTATCTCTCTTTCCCCCTAGTGGCAGCCCATCTACACGTCCTGCCAGCTTACACCCATGTCTTCCCCCATTGCAGCTAGGAGTCCAGTCCGGGCTCTTCATCTCACCCCCTGGCTCCTTGCCTGCAGTGCCTTCTGGGACTTGTATTTCAAACTGAAACTGCCTTAACCCAACTATCCTGGATGTGACTATCACTATATATATTCCCCAGGATTAGAGACAGTTTTTCCTGCTTATTCTTTGTTATTAAAGTCTTTGATTTTCTCTCTCTGCTCTTTGGGAAATGTGCATCTCTTCTCTCTGCATTTTGCACAGTGCAGGAGGAAATGCATTTCTGCTTCTAACATGGGTTAAGGATCCCCCAGATTTTGCTGCTCCAGCTGCTGATTCTCTTCTTTCCCCAGGATTAGGCACAGTTTTTCCCGCTCATTCTTTTTGATTTTCTCTCTTTGCTCTTTTGGAAATGCACATCTCTTCTGTCTTTGGAGTTTGCTCAGTATGCGTACGTCTAGTAGCGCTGTAGAAATGATAAGTAGTAGTAGTAGTAGTAATAGGAGGAAGTACATTTTCTGTTTTCTCTCTCTGGCGTTGTCATTTCTTATATACCACCTCCAGGCCTGAAAGCTATCAAAGCGATGTACATTCAGGTACTGGAGGTGGTTCTGTCTCTCTCTTCCTGGGCTTGCCTGAATTAGCAAGGGTCTATCTCTGTTCTGCATGTGTGACCGAAGTGTGGGATTCAACCAGCATATAGGGGGTTATTCTCTACAGATCGCCTAAGTTAGGTGCTGGGATGATAAGTGCTACGCATGAATGCTGTGACGCTAGCGTAAATCCAGTTTTTTGCGCCTAACTTTAGGAGCGAGCAGTTACTCTAGCTCAATGGCTGGCATGAGTACTTGCACCTGTTTTACCTGTGTGTGTGAGTAACTGACTGACCCATCCATGTCCTTCTAAGGTCCACAAACCCTTGAAGTCACGTGCTCTGGAATACGAGCACACAACTTTTATAATACTGACTACAGGCAGTTCTTTTTTTATTATTATTATTATTATTATTTTAATTTAAACATTACAAGTCAAAAATACTTGTTTACAGAAACACAGTTGAAATATTATTTTTTCGGAATTTCGATTAAATAGGAAATACAACACAAACTTCCTTAGACCAATTTAAGGGGGCGTGATATAAAATAAAGGAGTAAATTAAGAAATATACATTTTAAAGTAAGTCATATCTAGAAAAACTTTTAATTGTTCTGGTACATAAAATATATACTTTGACTCTCCAAATCTTATCATGCATTTGCACGGATAAGCTAGAAAAAAACGTGGCTCCAAGATCGAGCACTTGCTGTTTCATGCTCAGGAAAATCTTTTCCTCTCTTGAGTCACTTTGGTAGCATCAGGGTAGATCCAAATTTTGTCACCACCAAACAGATCTTTAGAATGCTTGAAATAGAGTCTCAAAATATTATTCAGATCTTGTTCAAATATAAATGAAACCAATAAAGTGGCTCTTTTTGTTGTGTTATCAATCGATTGTTCCAGTATTGCTGATATATTATTTAAATCTAAATTGTCAGTTCCAGATCTTTGTTCCCCATCATTTTTCCCAGGTCTTTTTGGAAGGTAATAAATCTTATTTATAGGCGGAATAGAAGTCAAGGGAATTTTTAAATTATCATTCAAAAATCTTTTAAATAGGTCCAAAGACATTATTCCTGGTAGTTTTGGAAAATTCAATATGTCAAGATTTAATCGCCTATCTGTTCAATTTGTCTATGAATGAACAGCTAATTTTTCCTTTACCGTGGTGGAATTATATTCTTGTAGTTGTTTAATATCTTTTTGCATCAAATTAACATGAGATGTTAGATCTTCTTTCACAACTTCTACTGTTTTAGCCATTTCTTCAAACTTATTAGTAAACTGTGAAATCTCACCTGAGGATTTTTGAAGAGTGTTATCCATAGCATTTAGTTTTATCCAGATTTCCTCCAGACTTATCTCCGTTGTTAGTCCCGGAATCCTGACTGAATCTCGGGGCTCCTCTTCCAGCCGTTCCTGCCGCGGTGCAAGGCCCATGCCCGGCAGCCGTCCCTCCACACTTAAGGTGGGTTGAGAGTTGTCTCCGAGCACCATCCGAGACGCTGGGCATGGAGGAATATTAGAATCTGGGGGCGGAGACAGAGATGTTTCCTGACCCAGCGCCTGTTCCCAGTTCCAGTGAGGCTCCAGCGAGGTAGCGATCAAGGCTTTGCTGGACAGGTGAGGAAGCCGAGGCAGGCGGGGGAATGAACCTCAGCGTTCCTTTTCTCTTTGTATGGGGCATCGTGTCTAGAAGATAGAGGTAAAATATCCAGCATAAGCCACAACCAACGCTCACCAAACACCTTCACGCCACCATCTTGACACGCCCCTTCAGGCAGTTCTCACAGCGCATAATTAATGTCAGTAATAGTGTAACACTGTAGCATTGTAAGAGACGGCAGATAAAGTCAACACTCATTATCAATTCATGATTACATCTACAAATATGCTCAATCTTATTCTATAACTTGTGAGCGTAAATTTGCCTGGTTCTAGAATTAGGGGCCACTGACTGTGTAGGAATCTCTCGGCCTGGTTTAATATTTTGCAGTGTTACTTTTTCCTAGGTAGGGTTGTTGCTGCGTGAGTCTTGGAAGTTAATGTGATGGTACGGCAGGTTTTGCTACGTAATTTGCAGGGTTTTATTACTGAGGTGACACCAGAATTAGAATATTCTTACTTCTATGCTGAGTAATAAGAGGAAACATCCCTGTTCTGCTCTGCACCCTTACTGGGGGAGTGTCTGTGAGCACAGAGTATCTGAAGCTCAGGGGACGTAGGGTTTTCATAGTGTTGAGTCCATGACTGACTTCAGACCTCACTCCCATAAAAAAGAATTGGTTGAAAGTTTTAATGATGGGGAGGGGAGGGGGTTGTTTATTGACTTGAAGGTGATAAGGGTTCTCTCATGCAGTTTCTTATTGTCAGTTTAAGGATCTGAAGAGCATTTAGAGTGTGTTAGGTGGATTTAAAAATCATTAACACCTAGTGCATGTTGTTAATGTGTGTGATACCCCACATTAAACACCTAATGTGAGATTTTATATTAATGACAAGAAGGGGGGTGGCACAGACTCGTGTTTGCGAGGTGAGCTATTAGCATGGAAATTTCATTACACCTCCACAGATGTGTTAACTACTTCCATGCTAACAACCGCCAGTGGCGTTCCTAGGGGCGCTGACACCCGGGGCGGATCGCCGATGCACCCCGCCCCCCCCCGTGCAGCGCGACCCCCCCCCGGCGAAAGGACACCCCCCACCCCAGTGAAAAAACCCCTCCCCCCCCCGGGTGCACGCCGCTGGGGGGGTGCCGCGTGCCGGTCAGCGTCGTTCTTTCCATGCTCCCTCTGCCCCGGAACAGGAAGTAACCTGTTCCAGGGCAGAGGGAGCATGGAAACGAACGACGCTGACTGGTGCGCGGCACCCCCCCAGCGGCATCCCCGACCGTATTATCGAAACGAAAGATGGACGCCCATCTTGTTTCAATAATACGGGTTTCCCCGCCCCTTCGCTGGAATGTCCTTAGAGATAGACGCCCTTAGAGATGGCCGTCCCCGCGACAGGAAGCAGTTGAGGACGCAAAAAATCAGCTTTCGATTATGCCAATTTGGGCGACCTTGGGAGAAGGATGCCCATCTCCCAATTTGTGATGGAAGATGGGCAGCCTTCCCTTTCGAAAATAAGCGAGCAAGGCTCTGCATTGACCAGACTGTGCCTTCCTGGTTATTTCAACAAAACTGGAATGTGCATTGAGCCTAGAATTTTCCCCCTAGAAAATGTCTATTTTTGATCTATCCTGGTTACCTGTAGGGCTGCTGAATTGTAATTCTTTCTCTCTCTCTCTCAGGATGGGCAGGCGGAGGACCTTCCTAGTGTCCCTGGTGTCAGCGATTGTCTGTGGGATTCTGGGAGCTGTCGCAAATTCTTCAGCCGTCTTCATTTTGTTACGATTCCTTTTGGGGTGTCTACTGGCAGGTCTCTTCCTCTCCCTCTACATCCTCCGTAAGTCTCCTTCCCACGTGTTTCTGGTCAGAGAAGATCATTACGGCCTTCAAGTGCTGCGTGATGACATCATTACGGCCTCCGAATGAGGTGCGGTTGTTCTGTCTTGGAGTGTTGAAATAGCAGCAGTGCTGAAGTGTTGCCTTTGTCTCTTCCCACTTTCTCTCCCTAGGACTGGAGCTCTGTGACCCCTCCCAGCGTCTCACTGTGACCATGCTGGGGTATTTCTTTGTACTGGGGGGTCAGTTCCTGCTGCTGGGTATCACTGTGGGGTGTAAAGACTGGCGGGTGATGCAGGGGGTGATCACAGCCCCCCTTGCTCTCTTCCTGCTTTACAGGTTAGGAGAATCCTTCTACTGCTCTACCTTTAAAAATCATATTTCAGTTGTAACATCCTGTCAAGGACGGCCTACGAACAACGTCTTATCAGGAGCACCTCAGTATCATCACCATGACCAGGAATAGTGCAACATCTGTGAGGCACTGGTGATGTCACTTCTTTTTGGCACAGCTGAGAATTGTCCTTATACCAAATAAGTGTTTTGTTTTTTTCTCAGTGTGAGCCGTCCCTCACCAATGAGCAGGGGAGGAAGAGGGGGCAGCTTAGGCCTCACACAGAAAAGGGACATTTGGAAAACTCGTTTGCATAACAGTTTTTTTAATTGAACATGAAATTAGTTCCAGGGATTCTCTGAAAAGCTCTGCTGGTGATGGGTAGCTGCCAGCCAATGTCTGGCATCCTTCTGTCACCTTGCTGGCTTCAGACTGGGTCAGCTTGAGGTCCTGAGTCCATCATAACTGAGTAATGTCACATTTCTGCTTAAAAATGCACAGAACTAATTTTAATTTTCTCCCGGTGTCACTTCTTTCTGGGTTCTCTGCATCCCTCTGCAGCTACCCAAACCTGTTCTTAGAGTCCCCCCGGTGGCTTCTGGCTTCCCTGCGAGTTGCTGAGGCTAAAGAAGTGCTGAAAGTCCTGGTGGAGAGAAAGGGCCACCGCAGGTTTGACAATACACCAGACAGAGGTGACGTTGAAGAGGTCTTTGCAGGTACAGGCGGCAGGGACGGGATGCCCTCAGGCATGGGGAGCAGTGTCAACGAGTATAGATGTTTGTGTATGCAATGTACCCCATTTATGCTTACAAACACCGATTCACTCTGACATCCAGAGACTCAGCTTCCAATCCCACAGCTGACACAAGATCATTCTGATACTCACCCAACATCCTATCCCACCAGCTGACACAAGACCATTCTGATACTCAGCCAAAGTCTAATCCCAATGCTACAAGACCATCAAGATACTCAGCCAACTTCTAATCCCAACGCTTACACAAGACCATTCTGATACTCACCCATCATCCTCACAACTATTCTGATACTCAGCCAACTTCCAATCCCACTGCTGACACAAGACCATTCTGATACTCAGCAACCCACTTTCTTATGTCATCTCTTTCACTGCCTCCCTCCAAAACCTTAACCTATGTTGAACTCATTGTTAAGGTTGTGATTTCTTTGTTATGTCACTGTACCCACCATAATATCTCTGAATTAATGGATTTGTTTTCTTTTCCCCCCCCCATCTTCTTAGAGCTGGAGAACACCTTTCACTCTTCCTACTCTACCCAACCCTCCACAGCTAAACTCTTCAGCTGCCGAAACATCTGGAAGAACCTGGTGATCCTGGGATTCACCACGTGAGTATCCACAACAATGTGAGAATTAGTGTGGGGAGGGAGGACATGATCTGTAACTATGATAGGCTGGGTACAGAAGGAGATGGAGAGGCTTGACCCAAAACTGAAACATCACTTTCTGTGCAGCATGCGGATGTCAAACTTCAGATGACGCAAGCAGCTAGCTCCAAGCCTTTGAGAGCAGCTGGGCCAGTTCTGTTTTGCCCTGCTGCTTCTGTGGATTTTGTAGTTTTTTTTGTGTACCCATTGCATGCTGGGAGTTGTAGTTTTTCAAGCACATGCCATTTAGTTTCAGTTTTTCTAGGTAGGAACTACAAGTCCTTTCATGCCATGTGTGAAAAATTTGGAGTCAGCAGATCAACATAATCTGGAGTTGTTTGCTGACCCTTGAAATGACATCACACATAGTGAAGGCCAATCCTATTCTAGCATGACTTAAAGTAATCCTGGGTGTCTTGCATTTGATCTCCCCAGCTTAATTTCTAACGGCATCCATCACTGCTATGGAACCTTCCGGAAGAACATCCAGGGCACCAGGTCTGGGCTGTACTTTTCCTACCTGTTGTCCGCGGGCACGGGGGTGCTGGCGTGTCTCTTCCTTTGCATGACGGTGGATCGTTTTGGACGCAGAGGTGTACTGCTCCTGTCTATGACTCTGACTGGGATCTCCTCCCTCATCCTGCTGGGGCTGATTGAGTGTAAGGGCCTGAACACATCTATATGTATTGTATAAGACAGCATTAAATATGGGCAGACTGCTGGACGCATGTGCCTTTAGTACATAATACAGTGTTTAGTTTCCAGCAAATTAGGGGTTCTCTGAGGGCTCATAAAATTATTGTTTATCTGGGTTTCTGAGGTGTACATACTTTTTTCTTGGTTGAATCAAATGCAAAGCTTTGCGTGGTTGAGGAGTCATAGAGATTTCAAGGATGGCAAAGGGTGGTGGGTGGGATAGGATGGGACAATAGTAGGGGGTGGGGGGGGAAAGGCTGGTTTTCCACTGTTTAATCCAGTCCTGGAAGGCACTCCACCCAGTCAGGTTTTCAGAATATCCACAATGAATATGAGAGAGATTTGCCTCCACTGCATGCAAATATCTCATGAATATTCATGGTGGATATCCTGAAAACCAGAGTGACTGGGGTGACTCTAGGACCAAGTTTGGGAACCACTAACCAATTTTATTTATCATACAGTACAAGTATTTTATCAGTGTTTATTGGTTAAATCCTGCAGTTGGAAGCCCTCACTAAAACCTACACAGAAACACCGTAACCCCACCCACACAGACACATATAAAACTAACTCACAGCTGATTCTGGTTTCTTCTCCTCCCAGATCTGAATGAGGCTGCAATTCTGACCTTCTGTGTTCTGGGCTTGTTTTCCTCCCATGCTGCCGCCTCTCTTAGCGTCATCTTCACAGCGGAGTTGACTCCCACAGTTATCAGGTGAGAGTCAGAGGGATTTCTTTCACCACAAACACACTTGCATGTGGTATTCCTAGCTTGGTCAGGTGAACTTGGGGGGGGGGGGGGGGGGGGGAGTTGTTAATAATTAGCCATTTGCTAGACTATGCAGGAAAACCTTGATGTGAGATGTTTCTACTGTGAAAACCACACCCAAAAAGTATAACCAGAAGTATAATTCTCCTGTATAAGGTTTGTGATAACTATTATTATTACTAATAATAATCATTTCTATAACGTACAGAGCGGTGTACACATTATAAACAAGTACTTCCTCTGTTCCTAGAGGGCTCGCAAATGTTCATGCAGAAATAATATGACCAGTTACAGTTTAATAAACGTACTATACCGCTTGGCTTTTTACAACAAAAAGATCAATGGTGTACAATATTTAAAAAAATAATATAAAACAAAGACCATCAACAAAGAACTACAATATTTTATTTATTTATGTATTGCATTTGAATCCCACATTTTCCCACCTCTTTGCAGGCTCAATGTGGCTTCCAATACATCATGAATAGTGGAGGTTATAAGAAATAAGCATTTAGGATTACAGAAGGATAGTGATAAAGTTTGATATTAGTATAACAAGCAAATGTTATAAGACAATTCTGGGTATGTATGAAGGAGTTCATATTTGTTGGTCTTTTTGGTATGCCTTGTTAAAGAGATGGGTCTTCAGTAGTTTGCGGAAGTTAGCGCATTCCAGAATTGTGTGCTCAAGTAGGAAAAGGTTGACACATGCGTTAGTTTGTATTTTAGACCTTTGTAATTGGGGAAATGAAGATTGAGGAAAGTGCGGGATGATTTTTTAGCATTCCTGGGTGGTAAGTCTATCAGATCTGACATATAGGCTGGGGCATCTCCATGAATGATTTTGTGGACTAGGGTACATATTTCGAACGTGATGCGTTCTTTAAGAGGGAGCCAGTGTAGCTTTTCTTGTAGGGGTTTAGCACTTTCATATTTTGTTTTACTGAGTCTGGCTGACGTGTTCTGGGCCGTCTGTAGTTTCTTGATAATTTGCTCTTTACAGCCAGCATAGAGTGCGTTGCAGTAGTCTAAATGACTGAGTACCATTGATTGTACCAGGTTACGAAAGACAGCCCTTGGGAAGAAAGGTCTTACTCTTTTTAATTTCCACATTGATTGGAACATCTTCTTGGTTGTGTTTTTCGCGTGGCTCTCAAGTGTTAGGTGTCGATCAATGGTGACTCCAAGAATTTTTAGGGTGTCCGAGATTGGAAGATTCAGTTTTGGTGTGTTAATGGTGGTGATAGGAAAGATAAAAAATAATCCACACCACTTCTAAATGTAATAATTGTAACTCAGATTTTAATAAAGGTTTCATCCAGTTTGACGCTGAGAATATCCTACTTCCCAGATGATCCCTAAACGGATCTGGGCGATAAAAAATACATGGTTTACCTCTGGTCTGAATTTGATATTCACCCTTACCTAGAACCGCTTACCTCATAGCCAAAATTATTCTCTGTGGATCTTTTGAACTTCTCCCTAGCCTGGAAAGAGCTAAGATTTAAGACATATGTTGTCTGTCCAGTGTGTGGTGGCAGCTAAGAAAGCAAACACAACATTAGGACTTATTAGAAAGGAATAGAGAGTAAATCAAAGAATATCATAGTGCCTCTGTATCACTCCATGGTGAGGCCACACCTTGAATACGGTGTGCAATTCTGGTAGTTTGCATCTCAGAAAAGATATAGTAGAACTTAAAAAAGGTACAGAGAAGGGTGACCAGAAGTGATTAATGAGATGGAAGGACTCACATATGAGGAAAGGGCTTGGAGATGAAACGGCTGAGAAGGGACATAATTGAGGTCTACAAAATCCTGAGTGGAGTAGAGCAAATAAATGCGAATCAATTGTTTACTCTTTCAAAAAGTACAAAGACTAGGGGATGCTCAATGAAGTTATATAGTAATACATTTAAAACAACTAGGAGAAAATATTGTTTTCACTTGCCAGAGGATGTGGTATCAGCAGTTAATGTAGCTGGGTTCAAAGTTTTCGACAGGTTCCTGGAAGAAAAGTCCAAAACCCGTATTAAAGTAGACCCTGGGACAGCCACTACTTATCCCTGGGAGGTTGGTAGCATAGATTCTTGCTGTTTTTTGGCCACTGTTGAAACAAGATACTGGGCTAGATAACCTTTGAACCTGACCCAGTATGACAATTCTTAAGTTCTTATGTCCTGGTTCAGACACCAATACAAACCATAACTAAACCTTCTGCAATTGTTTTAACTTCACAATCAAGGGTCTTCTTGCTCACTCCTGTGCCACAAACCTTGTTTAGATCACTATGAAATAGTCATCCCCTGGCATACAGCTGGGGCACTTAAAGTAGGTACCCACAGTTAACGCCAAGTGTATCTGCTGGGGCCTAACTGTGCCCTGAAGCGTACATAACAGAGTATTATATGTTATGCATTTAGCTCCGAGCTATGCCCATGATCCAACCATACTCTGTCCATGTTTGTGCACCTCACACTTCTGCGCTAAGCAATTTTGGAGCATATATTATAGAACAGCACCTACCACGTGCACGCATAATCGCAAATTAGTGATGTCAATCATATGAATGTTATTATTCTAGAATTTATGCAATCAATGCCTGTCTTTAGGCAGCAACTTTTCCAGGTAGCTGAGATGATGTGGCCTCTGATTTCTTATGCTTTTGAGATTTTATATTTATTATGCCGTTGTCTTATTTTTAGTTTGTTTTAATATTTTGTATGTTTCAATTGTAACTTGCTTAGACTTTTGCAGATGATGTAGTATAGAAATCTGTTAAATAATAAGCGACTGTACCTGTCTCTCCTCTCTCCCCCCCTCCCTTTCCAACCCTGTTTCCTAGGGGTGAGGGTGTGGGGCTGATTATGGCTCTAGCCTCATTGGGCAAGCTAAGTTCTCCACTCATGGACTTCCAGGACCGGCATGGCTACTTCCTGCAACACGTGGTGCTCACCTCAATGGCGATCCTCTGCATTCTCAGCATCCTGCTGCTGCCTGAGAGCAAACGCAAGCCCCTGCCAGAAACTCTCAAAGATGGAGAGCTGTACTGCCGTCCCTCACTGCTGCTGCACCGCCGCCCTCGTTGTGACCACATGCCGCTGCTGTCCACGCCTAACCCTCTCATCTGATCCTGTCTTTGCTCTGTCCCCCAAACCCTCCACCAGCACAAGGAGCCAGAATGAACTGTCACTGGGGTGCTCCAGCTTGTGGTGGAAACCCTAGATGTGCCCCGTAGTAGAGAAGAGCTGAGACCCAGCACGAGTTGCTAGCGCTTGGTTAAGAGGGACATTGAGGAGCTGCATTTTGCTTATAGGAGACATCGGGACCACCTTATTGTCCCCCCTACCCTATAAATAAAAGGCAAATAAAATACAAACAAGAGCAGAGTGCTATCTTCAAGAGTATGAAGCCCCTCCCAGCTGAAGGGGGGGGGGGGCGTGGAATGATTTAATCGGAGGATGATTAAAGAGAATGAAAATCTTGGCCACTGTTGGAAACAGGATACTGGGCTAGATGGACCAGTGGTCTGACCCAGTATGGCTAGTTTTTTATTTCAGTGGGTAGAATCAGAGACTACAACAGTGCTTCGGCACGTAAGGTTAAAACCTGGACGGGCCAAAAAGTCTCCTTCCTATAACTAGGTAATGTAGTTCTGCCATCACCCCTATAGGTAAGTACTGCTGAGATTTCTTTGAGTTGGTCTGGCTGTCAGGACCCATTGCTTCACTTTCACTGCAGCTGTTGATCTAGGTGATTGTCAGGTTCTCAAATCTATCCTGGGGGACCACCAGCCAGTTGAGGTTTCAAGATAACCCTACCCTACTACATATGTGTGAGAGATTTGCCTATAATGGAGGTGGGAGGTAGCTGGTAGGCATGCAGAGCTACTTCATTCATATTAATTAGGGATATCCTAAAAACCTGACCCATTGAGAATTTGGAGTGAAGACCAATTTTCCAATGGGCAAACTGGTCCTGAAAGCAACTGTTTGACTTGGAGGCATGTGAAACAGCAGCCCTGGAGGGTTGCAAGTCAGTCAGGTTTTCAGGATAGCCCTAATGAATATTCAAGAGAATATCTGCATGCACCACCTTCATTCATGGCCCTCCAGCATTTCAGTTTTCACATCCATTAGGTTAGAGGACGCAAGTGCTTTCTTGTATTTTTTCCCTGTGTATTTATTATGTTTATGTACTGCCTGTATCAACACAGAGTCAAGCCCCAAAACACTACAGCAAACAAGGACAGGAACTGGGAAATGCAGTTCCTCTTCTGTCCGTCCTGATATTATGATCCTCCACCTGCCTGCAGCTGAAATCTCCCATCTAGTCAGGAACTGGGACTCCAGCTGAGGTTGAAAACCTGGGGTGGTTCAGAAGGAAGGAAAAGAACCTTCTCTTTATTGGGGCAGCTCCCAGTTCAAACTTTTCAATTGAAGGGGCTCTTAAGGGGAATGGGAAAAACAAGTATAAAGGAGAGAAAATGGAGGTTGGGTGTTGGCCAACTGATGGTTCAGTGAGAAATAACTTTCTATATACCGAGGTGTTTCTGGGCTCAAATTCGCTGCCTGGTTGCTTAGTGGAAAATAGTTCCTTTCTGTCTCGAGCTGAGCCCAGGTGTAAGGGGATAAGAAGCAAGACTTCCTGCTCTACTGCAGAGTCTGTGGATTCAGATTCTTTCAGGATTCCACTGTCTCTTTTTTTACAGCTGTGTCCAGGGAAAGAAAAGGTAACCTGGTTAGAGCCCAGTGTCAGGAGGAACATGGGGCTAAAATGGCTGGGGCTCTTCAGCTTGGAGAAAAGATAGCTTGAGGAGAGATATGATAGAGGTCTATAAAATAATGAGTGAAGTGGAATAGGTAGATGTGAATCAGTTGTTTACGCTTTCCAAAAATACTAGTAGGGATACACAGTAAAGCGACAAAGTAGTAAATTTAAAATGAATCAGAGAAAATATTTCTTCGCTCAATATTAAACTCTAGAATTCACTGCCAGAGAATGTAGTAAAAGCAGTTAGGTTAGCAGGGTTTAAAGAAGGTTTGGATAGGTTCCTAAAAGTCCATAAGCCATTATTAAAATGGAGAAAATCCACTGTTTATTTCTAGAATAAGTAGCATAAAATGTGTTGTACTGTTTTGGGATCTTGCCAGGTACTTGTAACCTGAGTTTGCCACTGTTGGAAACAGGATGCTGGGCTTGATGGACCTTCAGTCTGCCCCAGTATGGCAATACTTGCATCCTTATGGTGAATCACTGTGTGCAAACCCTGTTCATTGTACAGCAGAGGCACTAGGTGTAAAAGGGAGAAAAGGCAGATTAGACAGCACCTGGTGACTCAGAAGAACCTGATAGTGCAGTGCATTAGAAAGTTTACTGGGTTCAAATCCCTCAATGGGTGGCCTGCTGCTGTCCGTTTTGCAACTACCTCCAGAAAGAAGAGATAAGGGAGAGAAAACGAGATTCAATGTAACTGAGTAGTGGTGGCTCAAAGGAACATGATCCTGTGCTATAGAGTCACTAGGTTCAAATCCCTCTGACTTTTACAGCTGAATACACAAGGCGGAGGTATAAAGGGAAGAAAAAGCACTTTGCTTGCAATTGGCTTCCTGGTGGCTTGATAGGTAAAAACTCAGTAACTGCTTGGGGGCAGTTAAGCTTAAACTTTTCCTATGAAAAATGTTACTAAAACTACCACTTTCTCTTCAACTGGAGACAATGAGAGTTGAACCCAAAGTTCTGGTGTTACTAACCCAGTACCTAACCTCTAGGCTAGCAAGATTTTCACACAAAGGTATCTTCAGAACTTCTCCTTAGAGCTCTGCAGGACAGAGACCTTCTTCCAGGAGCTGCTGGTGGCTGACATAAAACTAACCTGCATGTATTCAGGGGGTTCAAATCCATACATGCTTGTCTAATTTTAAAATATAATTAGTAAAAATGCAACCAGTTAAGTTGTACTTAACATTTTGTAACAAGTAATAAAAAGTTTTGTGTAATCAGACTTGCAGTAAAGTCTGCTTTAATAATTTTTAATCCCATCGGGTGATACATGACTGAGGTGAAGGCCTGCCACAAAACCCCTGATGTTCTCTCGTGTCCATTCCTCTCCCCCCTTACTGATTTGGAAGAGACTAGTGTGGTCTCTTCTAAAGAGCCCAATTCTCATGAGGATAGGAACCACACTTGAGAGGTTCCCGATGTCTCTAGGACTTACCTTGTGATGAGCCATCCATCCATAGCAACGACTGTGTTGGAGATTCTGAGACTAAAGTTAAGAGGCACAGGCCTGAGCACATGGGAGATTTCAGACGCAGAACAGGCACTAGGAGTGCTGGAGTGATGAATTATAAGATTAGGCTCCTGAGACTCAGGACAGAAGAGAGGAAACAGACAAATGTAAAAGTAGGAGGTGCTATAGCCAAACAGGCCAGGGATCTCCAGCCAATTGAATTTGGTCAGGTAACATCTTTCTACAGGAAGTAAAGGTTATTCATCTCCCTCAATCCTCTAATATGGCCACAGCACTTTGCACTCCCTAAGAGGTCCTTTTACAAAGCCATGCTAGCTTTCTTAGTGCACACTGATTAGCACATGCTAAACACTAGAAATGTAAGGGCATCTCTAACATTTAGCACATGCTTATTGTTTTTTTAGCATGCCTTTGTAAAAGGACCCCACGGTAGCTGCCACCCACTCCTTGAACTCCATTAGGGGTCTTCTTGCTTGAGATTCCTAGCACTAAAGATGTTGCTTTAGGCAAGGGAGTATCTTCTAAAGACACAGTAGACAGGTCTTTATTTTGTTTTTAATCAAATAGTAGAACAGTATTGTTTTTAACAAAATAAATGGACCATAAAAACATCTCAGTATAAACTTGCACACCAAAACCCAGCCTCTTGCCTCAAACTGTATTTCCCTATGTCACAGGCTCAGCTTCTCTCTACCAATAAATCCAGCCCATTGCAAAGAAAACTGATTGCGCTTTGCTAGAATATAGATCAGTTGAAATGCTGCACATCACCTTCCGTCAGTACTGAAAGATGATAATGCTTTGATCACTGAAGCTGCTTCAGAAAGCACATCACAACCCAACAGCCCAGACCACTCTACGTTGTAGTATTCATCTTGAAATTAAAAACCTATTCTCATATCCTCCTTTCTTGCACTATTGACACTAGTTCCCAAATTTTACAGTGCGGTGGCTGCTGAAAACAAAGTTTCACCTCTTTCCCGTAATATCAAGCAGTTGTCTTTGTACCTTGAATACCTCGTCTCTTTCAACATTAGGAATCATACAGCTTTTGGATTAGACCGCCAAAACTGAGCACAATACTCCAGGTGGGGCCTCACCAGCAACTTGCACAGGGGCATCAACACCTTTCTTCTACTGGTTACACCCCTCTCAGTGCAGCCTAGAACCCTTCTACTGTTTTGTTGCTTCAAGGTCCTCAGATACCATTACCCCCAAGTTCCCTCTGTCTGTGCATATCAGCCTTACCCCTCGAGGAACATACGGCTCCCTTGATTTCATCTCCCCTAATTGCCAAACATTAGGCCATTCTTCTAATTTTTGCAGATCCCTTTTCACGTTTTCTACTCCCTCCAGTGTTGTCCACTCCATTACAATTCCTTGTAACATCTGCAAAAAAAGGCAAACTTTCCTTTTAACCTTTCAGCAATGTCACTCAAATAATATTGCACAGAATCAGCCTCAGTATCGATCTCTGCCACTCACCTTTCCTTCCAAGGAGTGAATTCCATTAACCACCACCCTCTGGCGTCTATCAATCAGTTTCTAATCCTACTTTGAAGTCCTAACTTCAGCCTGTCAAGTTTATTCAATAGCCTCTTTTGAGGAACAGAAATCCAAGTAAATTACATCTAGCACACATCCTCAATCCAATTCTGTGGTTGCCCAAAGTACATAATAAGTATTGCCACATTGGGACAGACTAAAGGTCCATCCTGTTTCCAACAGTGGCCAATACCTGGCAAGATCCCAGAAAAGCTCAATACATTTTATGATGCTTATCCCAGAAATCAGCAGTGGATTTTCCCAAGTCAATTTAATAATGGTTTATGGACTTTTCCTTTAGGAAGCCATCCAGACCCTTTTTAAACCCTAATAACCACCTTTACCACATTATCTGGCAACGAATTCCAGAGTTTAATTACACAGAGTGAAGAAACATTTTCTCCAATTCGCATTAAATGTACTACTTTGTAGCTTCATCGCATGCCCCCTAGTACTAGTATTTTGGGGAAAAATTCAATCTAATTCATTTGGCACGATTTACCTTTGGTAAAACCATGTTGCTTCATATCCTGTAACTCACTGGATTCCAGGAAGTCCACTATCCTTTCATTCAGCAACACTTCCATTACTTTCCCAACAACTAAAGTGATGCTTACCAGCCTGTAGTTTCCCCTTCTTCTCATTGCCACCTTTGTGAAGAGGGACCACATCCACTCTTCTCCAATCCTGTGGAACCTCTCCCATCTCCAAGGATTTATTAAACAAAATCTTTAAGAAAACTTGGCCAAACCTCTCTAAGCTCCCTTTATATCCTCAGATGGATCCCACCCAGTCCCATGGCTTTGTCCAACTTCAAGTTTTCAAATGGTCCATAAACTTATTACTCTGATCGGTGTAATATCTACTCCATTCTCATATGTACCTTCAGTATTTTCCTCTTTGCTCTCCACGTGGCCATCCACAGCATCTTTCAGTCTCAATGCCATTTATAGACTCCCACCTTGTACTAATATATCTGAAAAAAATTCGTCTCTCTTACATTTCTAGTCATTTGTTCTTCTGCCTCTGCTTTCACCAGATGTATCTCCCCCTTGGCTTTTTCAGTTTCATCTGGTATTTCACGAATGACAACTCTTTTGCCTTTATTTTCTCAGCCACTTGTTTGGAGAACCTCATCGGTTTCCTTTTTTCATTGCTTTTATTTACTTTCCTCACATAAAGGGGAGTAGCCATGTTAATAGCTCCTTTCAGCCCGGACCCCTGTCTTTCCACTTCTCACATGTCTTCCCATCCTATCAGCTCTTTCTTCGGTACACCCCCATTTTACTAAAGTCAGCATATTTGAAACCTAGGACTTTGAGTTTTGATGTCAAACCAAACCATCTGATAGGGCACCAAATCCAGCGTCACTGCTTCCCTCGTGGGTTCAGTCACCATTTGCCTAAGCAGAGCACTTTGAAAGGCATCCATGATCGCCCTACTTCTTTGATTCTACAGATGGAATGTTCCAGTCCACATCAGGTAGGTTGAAATCTCCTGATAACAGCACTTCCCCTTTCTTTCTCAACTTTTGGATATCTGCAGCCAGATCGTGTTGGAGGTCTGTAGCCAGCACCCATGTGATCCATATCGCTTCTACCTTTCCCCAGAATCTCTGCATTTCAATTGCTTTGATGTTGTTTCCTCACACATAGAGCTGCTCCTCTACCTTTTTGACCATTTCTATCCTTCCCTAAAAAGATTACAACCCAGTATGTTTGCATCCCAGTCATTGAACCATAACTCCATGATAGCAACAATATCAAAAATCTACCTCTACTATCAGGGTTTGCAAATCATGAACTTTGTTGCTTAGACTGTGGGCGTTTGTAGTCACAGTTTTCCAGCTACATTTCAGTGGCACTCACCTTCTGTATAATAGTTTTTGGTTTAGTCTAACCTTCTATGGTATTGCTAAGATAGCAGCTTGTCTTTTGCTGGGGGTTCCTACTGCCACCCCCAGCTTCTAGTTTAAATGCCGAGACACATATTGTCAATCTCTCACCAAGGATTCTTTTACCTGCCACACAGCGAGAGACAGCCCATCATTACATTATAGTTTGTTTTTCCATGTATTGCCCCATCCTCCAATGTACTTCAAACCTTCTTGGTGACAGCAGGCTTTCAGCCATTTATTGAAGTTCTCAATATTTTGTAATCTTTCCTCTCCCTGTCCATAAACAGGCAGAACTTCAGAAATGGACGTTAACTGCCATTATTTGTATTTTTAGAACGTTTAGACTTCTACCAAAATAAATCAAAAGCTGCAAAAAGACAGACCAGTCCCATTGCTTTTAGTTCCAAAACATCTTTATTTCCCCATCTCACCCCAAATACACACTTTAAAAAAACAAAACAAAAACAACAAAAAACAAAACAAACAAAACCCACAGAAAAAAAGAAAAAAAAAAAGCCCCACAAAAACAAATCCCAATCCCTCCCACAAAAAAACAAAAACAAAAACATAAAAACAAAATAAAAAAAAGAAAATAAAAAAGTTTCAATCAACATCTTTCAGCAAGGCACGAGCCCTTCCACCCCTCCCCATAAATTAAAGAAAAATAAAAATGGAAGTGTTCCTTAGAGGGGAGGGAACAGCTGCAATCACTCCTACAGAACAAGGTTCTTCTGTAAAAAGAAACCTGCAAAGATAAAAATACTCAAAAGCACGCAGAAAAAAAAAATGTATCACAATGTTTGGTCTTCCCTTGACATGAGTCATGAGAAACAGTCCAAAGCTATTGTGAAAGAAAACACCAGGAGAGAACAAAAGAAAATAAGATGAGGCCTGAAGAGGAGAGAAGAGAGAAGACATGAGAAATAAAGCAAGGAGAACTAAGGGACATGAGAAATAAAGCAAGGAGAACTAAGGGGAAAGAAATAGAAGGGGACTGAAGGACACAAATGAAATCATTGCAACTTTTGGACGGTTTCATTTCCGCCCAATGTCCACCAAAATCACAAGACAACACTCAATG
This sequence comes from Microcaecilia unicolor, assembly GCF_901765095.1. Taxonomy (NCBI): domain Eukaryota; kingdom Metazoa; phylum Chordata; class Amphibia; order Gymnophiona; family Siphonopidae; genus Microcaecilia; species Microcaecilia unicolor. The sequence goes on from NC_044044.1 coordinate 31,034,746, forward strand.
AAATAAAAATAAACATTCACTGAGAAAAAAAGCAGGAAGCCAAAAAGGGACAGAGTCCCCGAATACCTTACCAAGGAATACTGGCTGGGATGTTAACATATTTCCATTGCAGTCAGAAAAGGAAGGGTAGAGGAAAAGTGGGAGGGGGGAGGGGGGAAGACACACCCCTGGAACGTTATTTTTCATACAGATTTTTTTTAAGGGTTTTTGTTTTTTATATATATATAAAATTTTTTCCGTCCATCTTCTTTTTTTTCTTTTTTTTTAATTTTTTTCCCCACATCTTGCTAACTTTTAATTTTAGTAAGGGGAATACCATGATGTCGCTCTAGCCCGGCCCCTGTAAGAGAGAGAAGCAACATTTCAGAAGAGAGAAACATACAACATTTGCACCCAGTGCCGCAACCTCTTCCTGAGATGTGAGTCCCTCCCACAATGAGGCAGCACAACCAGCCCCCCTCCATGCTAAGCTCCCTCCCCTCAATACTGCTTATCCTACCCCTTTTGGTCTTCCAATCCTCAAGGGCCACCAACTGCTTGTGAATATTCATCAGGAATACCCTGAAAATGCAACCCACCAGCAGTACTCCGGAACCGAGAGTGAAGACCAAGGCAATTCCCAATCATCTAGAGCTATGAGAATGAATGCCTACTCCCTAACACTATATGTGACACACTGCTTGGACAGAGCAGTCTCTCAGACCTGTAGACTCGTCCTCGGGGCCTTGCAGAGTAGCCACTGTAGAAACGAGACCGCGAGCTGTAGCTGCTGCTCCGTGCCCTGTAACGGGCTCGTGGGAAGCCTCGGTCTGTGCTGCTGATGCCTGGTCTGTTGGTGCGTTTCGGGACCACCTAAGTAGAGAAAGAGAGGGAGAAAAATGAAACATTAAGCCTCATCTCAGACTGCTCACCAGCATGAGCTCCTGGAAGCTTGAACAGTGTCGCAATTTATTTTGCTCAGAATATGATCCAAATCTGGAAGGACTCAAGGAGAGAGATTTAACATGCAAGATCTAATTTCTCCATACTTGATAGTTTTCTTTCCTGGAGTAGCCTAATGATTAGCAGAGTGAGTTGAGAACCCGGGGAACTGGGTTCAATTCCCACTGCTCTAAGCTTAGATTGTGAGCCCACTAGGGACAGAAAAAGTACCGGTATACAATATGTAAGCTGCTTTGGTTGTACCAGAGAAAGGTGGTATATCAAATGCATAAACCTCACGACATTGTAGCTCTCACGAACCAGATTCTGTGAGAGAGAATCAGTAACTGGCACAACACGGTCCAAAAGGAGTAGAGGAGCAGCCTAGCGATTAGACAACAAAACACCCTGTTCAAATCCTACTACCGCTCTCTGATCTTGGCCAAATCGCTTAACTCTCCACTGCTCCTCCAGGGACAGAAGTATCTGGAGTATCCGAAAGTTACTCGCCTTGGGCTACTACTGAAAAAAAGCATAAACTAAACAGACAGCCACTCTTAAGCCTACAAGTCTCAAGAACCAAACAGCTAAGAGACCCAGGCCCTCAGCTCTGCTCTAACATCAGTGACTACCCTCAGGTACATGATTCATGTGCACGGACCTTTATCTGTCGACCTCTGAAGAGGGAATCATCCAGCGCCATGGAGGTCCTCACCGATTCTTTATCGGAGAACTCAATGTAGGCGAACCTTCCACAGAAGAGGACGAGAGGGGTTACAGCTTTAAGGACCACATAGAAGTCAACTCCCACTGAATCCCAGTACACAAAGTAAATCCCCCCAGAGCCTGCCCGAGTGCTCAGAAGGTATCTTCCTAGGTCCACTCACCCCTTAGGATGCCCACTGAATTTGTCACATAAGATGGTCACTCTGTTCACTGAGCCACAACCATGGAAATGGGCCTCCAGCTCTTCTGCAGTCGCACCGTAGTCTACCTGCAGACAAAGTACAAAGGGTGAGGTCGCTATACACTAACACCTCGTTAGAGAAGACGCAGAAGGTAGTGAAAACATACTAACAGAGGAAGAGACCTGGTTACAAGGATCCCATCACTTACATTCCCAACATAGATGGATCTCGCATCAGCCTCCATCTTCTCCTCAAGGGACATGATGACAGGACCAGCTGCAAGGAAGAGAAAGGTACGAGTTATAGATTTAAGTTTGCTAACAATGTAATATATAACAATAAATGAACCATAGTGTTAAGCTAAGAAAGCAAGAATGAAGCCATCACAGACAGACAAAACTACAAATTGGTAGAAGGGGTGGGATTACAAACAGCACAATAGCCCCACTCTGCAGCAAGAGCCCTTTACCATTTCCTGGAGGGGGACTCATGTTCATCTGCTTCTCCACCTCATTCTGCAACTCCTTCAGCTTCTCTGCTTCCTCTTCCATCTCCCGCACACGGGCCTTAATTGCTTCCAGTTCCTGAAAGAAAAGGGGAAGCAATCAGGAGACACAATCTGAAGACATACGTTTACAAACCTTGATGCACCAAACCCTGCCGATAATTGTTATAAATCCATTCAGGTTACTCAGTTTGAACATGAGTTGTCTTGCCTGTAAGCCTCATCTTCATGTCTGCAAACGCCTTTCTAAATACCGAGCTGAATCCTCAACTATCCACACCCAGACACACAAAGCAGTTCTATTCAATGAATATACAGCTCATCTGTAAGAACTAAAGGACTGCGCATTAACATGCAACCAGATAGAACTAAAAATGTATTACAATTACCCAAAAAAGGTGCACAAAAAAACAGGAAAGGGAACAAGACAGTAAGGAAAATAACCTTAATGCATCTTAACCTCCAAAATGTAACAACCACCATGCTTTTGTTCATTTTCTAAATTTAAAGAAACTTAATATTTTTCAATAGGCAAGAAAGCGGTCCATAATTTAATTTAGCAACACTTACAACACAGAACCAGAAACACTGAGGGCAATTCTGTGCCTAAATATAGGTACCTAGATTGGACCGCATTCTAAAAAGCTAAGTAGGCATCAGGCTTCCTTTTCAGAATACTAGAGTAACTGGTTAGATACACATGTGATTTAGGCAGAAGCACGTATGACAGTTCTCACCCCTAAATGCTAGAAATATGGGTTTAGGCATGTAAGCAAGAGTCCTGCACAGGCTCTGCCTATGTACATGCCTACACTATGCAATGTGTACATATTTATAGAATAGTGCTTAGGCATTACAGTGATCGAAACTTTTAGACACACAGCCAGTACGCAAATGAGGAATCAGCATCACTACACCCCATATCCTTAATATACTTAGTATATGGAGATGCTCTGGAATGTCATCAAGTAGGTCTCCTTAATCAAGGTTTCCCAGGTCAGCCCTGCAGTACCCCCTTGCCAGTCAGATTTTCAGAATATTCATCACAATAAATATACCTGAAAGATTTGCATACACTGCCTCCATTATATGCAAATCTCTTTCATGCATATTCACTGTGGGGTGGCCACTGTTGGAAAAAGGATACTGGGCTAGATGGACCGTATGGCTATTTTTATGTTCTTATGAAGATATCCTGAAAACCTGACTGGCAAGGGGGTACTCCATGACCAATTTGGGAAACACTACCTTATATTGTGCCCATAGTCCATTCCACAAATAAAAAGCATAAGGTAAGAGTTACACTTCTCCGGGTCCCTAACTCAAGTGGACACATACCATCAAAATCTCCTTTGGGAAGTACGAACTTCCTCAAATCACAATTAAGGAACCTTAGAATACAGTTAGATTCAACACTTGCTCGATTCCCCAAATCCAAGCAACCATCAAAAGCTGCTTCTAGTATTTGTGACAACTACGCTGCCTCTCCTTACATGGAGAAGGCAAATGTTATCCAGTTGTGCACGCCATGACAACATCGACTGGATTACTGTAATACACTACACTGGTTTGACTACAAAGTGTGTGCACCAGCTCCAATTGATTCAGAATGCTGCAGCACAACTAATATAAGGTTGTAAATAACACTAGCAGTACAATACAGGGCTAAATTTAAAATTCTGCGTCTGACCTTCAAGTCCCTTAAAGGATCACCCTGTCCACAACTCCAAGGACACTAAAGTCCTCCCACACCCTCTCCAAAAAGCATTACAGGATGCAATACCTGCAAGCAAGCCTTCTCTGGAATAGCCCCCTAAAAGGCTCTAGGAAGCAGATGAAAGCCTGGCTCTTCAACCAGCCCTTTAATAGAAGTAACCCGTTAGTCTCACACACAAACAAGGAGTGACATGGGCTGCACCTACTGCAGCAGGACACGTTTATCCACTCCTATCCTAGATCCTCTGGGATCTCAGTGCAACTTTCTTTAGTCCTCTTACCTATTTATTTATTATCTCATTTGTACCCCCCAGTTTCCCAACATATATGTGCCATCTTTTTATACCCTACGCTGTCAATTAAAATGTTTTATTATGTATCGTGTTGAAAGTAGCATTCTATGCCATACTTAATATTTAAATACTTTTACTGCTGTAATTGTCTGTTGCTTACATTTGATTTATTCTACTGTACACTACTTTTGAGTGAATTCCTTCAAAATCATAAGGTCCCCGCTGGCCTACCAGAACCATGCTCAGGTCCACTAAGAGGGCAGGTACAAAGGGTGCTTAACTCTTGGACCTCCCCCCCCCCCCCTCTAGTAACATTATGGACTTGCTGCCCTTACTGAGGATGGCAGGAGCAGTCACACAACAAAGCAGCAAAATGGAGCCGGCTTCAGTCACGTGCTCTCCTGCCATCCATTTTGCCCAGGGAAGAGTCAGAGGCGGGACCAGGCAGCCCTGCAGCCAATCAACACAGAGGAACTCCAGGACTCCGGCCATCCATTTTGCCCAGGGAAGAGTCAGAGGCGGGACCAGGCAGCCCTGCAGCCAATCAACACAGAGGAACCCCAGGACTCCGGCCATCCATTTTGCCCAGGGAAGAGTCAGAGGCGGGACCAGGCAGCCCTGCAGCCAATCAACACAGAGGAACCCCAGGACTCCGGCCATCCATTTTGCCCAGGGAAGAGTCAGAGGCGGGACCAAGCAGCGCTGCAGCCAATCAACACAGAGGAACCCCAGAACGAGGCTTGGAACGCATCTTACCGGGTCCTCGATGGCGGGGTCGCCGATCTCTCCGGGCTCCTCCTCCTCGATGTCCTCGTCCTCCAGTTCCTCCAAAGCCGCAGCACCTCTTCCTCCTACGGCTCCGCGACCGCCCAACCTGCGACCCCGCGGTCCCCGCCCGCCACCGTTTCCTCCTCCTCCTCGTCCACCACCGTCACCGCTGCCCTCTTCCTCCTCTTCGTCTTCCTCCTCGCGACGCCGCCCTCGCTGCTGCTGCTGCTGCTGTAGTAGAGTCGCCGCCCCTTCCTCGGCCGCCCCACATACACTGTTCTCGTACTCCACCGCCGACGCCGCCATTGTCCCTGACTCGCGCGCTGCTGCCTCTTCCGACGCTCAGAAGAATCCCTCCCTGGCGCGCGCACACACGTACGTACTACGCACGCTGCCGCAGCCGTTACCAACGCCAGGGGTTGGGCGGCCGTGTGGGCGTGAGACCAAAAAAAACCAACCCCGCCTTCGGAATGGCCGTTTCCTATTGGTTAGTCTCGCGGAGGCTTTATAGGCTGACAGGGCCGTAGTGTCTATTTCTAACTATACCCGATTGGTCAGAGCTGTGTCTTGCTCCTTTTGAAGCGATTGGTTGAAACCACCTTGGGAGGGGGGAGGGTTCCACTTTCCATTGGAGAAAGATTCTGCCCGTGATTGGTCCTTTCTCAGCATCGATTGGCCAAAGCAAAAGGGCCTTCGTCATCTGATTGACACCACCGCCTCCATGGAATGATAGCCAATCAACAGAGAAAGGAAAATTAAATACCTTCTTTCAGCCAATCGGGCGTTGACACCATGGGATGCTATTTCCTTTCCTTTTAAAGATATTTTTATTATTTATGAATGTAACTTAACTAATAATTATGTTACACAACACTGGTATAAAGACCCATTTGCTGTTACCCAGTTTTTAAATTATTCAGTCATGTGCATGTGGCCCTATTTACAGGATATCACAAGGACACTTTTCCAAGCTCTTTACACCATTGAAAGACTTTTCAGATTGCACATTATTTACTTAGTTTGTCTTTCATTATGTATTAAATCTCCTGTAATATTTTGAGAAGGTATCGCTGTCTATATTATGTCTGCCTATATTTAGTATGAACTAGACAAAGCCCAGCAAATATATCTCAAATACAAACTAAACAAAAAGGATTCTCTGTTAAAGCTCAGTTCTGGGCAGTCTAAGAAGCTCCCGGCTACAAAAAGCAGATGCTGGACTGCAGGGGGAAAGAGAGAGAGACTGGAGAAACCATTGGCTAGGGAGAGATGCTGGACTACAGAGAGGGGTCAGGGATGGGGAATGCAGGAGGAGGGAAGAGAGGAGAGAAACTGACTATGGGGATGACAGAAGAGATGCTGGGCGTGGAGGGAGTATAGGAACAGGGACACATAGGGGCAATGCTGGACAGAGTAAGATACAAACACAGAGGGCAGATGCTGAATGGGAGATGGGAACAACGTATCACACTGAAAGTGTAGATCCACGAAACAAGCTCTCAATCGTATTTTTTTGACAGCAAAATGTGAAAATGTGTGAAGGCTTTTACAACACCCTACAACTGGAGAGGAAAAAAAAAAAGGATATTCTGAAAAAAGTATTGTCCCCGTTCCACAATATCAATATATTTTGTTTGTTGATTTGTTTCCTTGCATTCACGTATACCCCACCCCTACAAGAAACAAAATCTTTTTGTAAATCTATATATTTCACGATTGTTGCGATTATCTGGGTCTTGCCATGTCTCTGGACAACCGCAACAATGGTGATGCCAGGCGCAGAAGCCTAAGAGAACATATGCATTTCTCACTTCTATACCACTGTCATTCCTCTGTTGCACAATATCTTTTTCACCCCCCCCCCCCCCCAATTCCAATAAACTTTTCTTTTGTTCCGGTTTGGATTTTATTACGCTTTATTTCAAAGGAAAAATCACACACACACAGCCCAAGTGTAAGGCTGAGGTCTCAGAATTCAGGTGTTCACATTCTACACACATACACCTTTATACAAAGTACAAAAATGGAGGCTGTACAACAGAAATGTGTCAGTCTCATCAACTTCTGAGCTAAGATACAGCAGCTTAATGTCAACCCACTGAACCCCCTTCTCTCCTCCCAACTCAAGAAAGCTACCAAAAATAATTCTGTAATCCAAAATGCAGCCTGAAAAAAAAAAAAAGTCCTCCAGCTTCCCATTTATTCTCAAACACAACAGCCTTGCACCCTTTTAACAGATAATCCCTCCCACCCCCAAAGAAAATTGCTCTCTCTGGATTTTTTTCCTTGGGGGAGGGGAAATCCATCTTGAATTAAGTCCTCTGTCTCTCCTCTCTCTCTTTCCTCTTATTGCTGTCACACTTTTCTTCAGCAGGGAAGTGAAGCAGTTTATTCTGTCCTTCATGCTAACGCCATTTCTTCACCTACCTTCACCTTTATAGAACAAGAAACTTGGCTATACGAGAATCAGAATGAACGTTAATAAAATGCAGATCATTCATCCAGAATTTGATTGCCTTTTTATTTACTTGAAAAACTGTTTGATCAAGAAAACTAGCTTAAGAGAGACATTTGTTTTGAACTGGGCCCTGGGGAGACAGTTGGATCTCATCTCCACCCTAAATGTATAGTTCCTCCGGACAAGCAGCAGAGAGAGTCACAGAGAGAGAGAGAGAGAGAGATGAAGAGATGTCCCTATTCTACTTCCAGATGGCCAACAGCATTTTACGCTAGTAACAAAAATAATCTTTTTATAAAAATATACAATACAAGACAAAGCTGTCCTGAACTCCCCTCCCCCCTGTAAAACACTAAGTAATAAATATTATAATTTTAAAACAAAATAAAGCAAGCTCGCTACTTTCTGCTTAGGTCTTGATCAAAAAATAGGACTCGGTTGTCTGACATCAGGAATTCTTGGAGGATCCAGTTCAATCCTAATGCAAGAGCAGGACAGGGAGGCATCTGCTGTTCTAGCTCAGGCCGCTGTGCTTTTCTTGCGTCTCTGTTAGTGTTCTCAAGTGCAAATGCGTCAGGCACAAGGTCAGCATTGGCAAGCTTTACAAAGCAGCTAGTGACCCCCCCGAAGCAACTGCTAGTGTGTTGGAATGCTAGTGCCGAAGAGCCAGAAAAGGTTCTAAAAATCAAGAAATGAGTCTTGAACTGTGTGATCTGCAACCTACTATATTCCAGAAGGAGGAAAATGTCCTGGGTTAAGATATACATCATAAACTGGTCTAGAGTAGTGAAAACTGTGCCAGGTTACTGAGTGTTCCACTGCTCTAGAGCAATGGAAAGTGTCTTGGGTCCCATATACTGATTTCTAACACCAAAAGAAGGCCCTGGCTCAGGGTGTGTTCTGTAGCCTCGAGTGTTCTAAAATGAAAAGGAAGTGTCCCAGATAAGGGGGGGGGGGGGATTCTAGAGCAGAAAAAAAGGATCCTCCCGTCTACCACGTGATCTAGAAAGCCTTACAGGTTAGGGACCAGTCCTCAACCAATGCAGAGCATGTTATTGATTGAGAAATGTTCTGCAGGTAACGGGGTTCTAGACCATGAAGAAAACATTCCTTCTTCGGAGAAGCTTTCTCTTGAAGGGTTCCAATGTGACGTGGTTTTCTTGGGAATTGTGCAGTCTGCATGTCACTAGGTATATACTAAAGTAGTGTGTTAATACCGTATAGGAAAGCTGAGATTATGGTGTATTCTACAACTGTAAGCACACTATAAGTAAATGTTCCAGGCCGAGGTTCACTTTGATTCTAGAGCACAAAGGTGTGTTCAAAGAGCCCCAGAATTCAAGGCCTCCCACAGTGTGTTCTAGCTGTAACATGAGATCCCCACACTGCACTGCACTGTCATTAGTGAAAGCAGAGCTGGGTGGCTCGGACCACAGGTGTAATTTATTTTCAAATGCCACATTAGTCCTCTAGATCAGCGTTCTAGAACTTCAATCTGCACTTGGAACAAATGTGTGTGTTCTAGACCATCTTCAACTAGTCTGAACAAGGAAGAATGATCCCTTGTCCCTTAAAGTAAGTGTACATTTGAATGAGGTCAGGAGCCATCAGGGTCTCAAACTCTCTGTACTGAGCAAGTCCAACTGGTTATTCACTAATTATAAGGCCCTGCAGCAGGAAAGCCATGTTCACACGTGTGCATAAGTTACATTTATACACACCAGGCAGGATGGTGTTCAGAGGAGGAAATCATCTCCTCCCACATGCCTCTCCCTCCTTTCACATCAGCCCACGTGGAGAACACCTTTGGGGGAGAAGCATTCAGATGGTTCCCTCAAGCATGTACCTGGCCCACCTCTGTTCTCCCATCATCTGGGTACAACAAAAAGGGTCAGAGAAGGCATCGACTCATGCTTCCCTACTCCCCCAAACCACCGTCACCACATGGTCACTCTTGCCACCTCATATAAATGTTTCCAGGACACAGGTTTCCCAAAACCTGAGAGCTTTTTTTTTTTTTTGGCTTCACTATTGGCAAGTCTGCTGTCATTATTTGAAAGCATCTGTGAAACAGAGGGAAACCTTCCATCTTCAATGGCTCTCAAGAGGTGTCTCCTCAACCCCAGCCCACTACACAGTTATCATCAATTTCCCCTCCCGCACCCAAAGTTTAACATCTCTTCCTGCCCTCCTTACGTGCAGGTCTCTCGCTGCTATAGGGTATAGTTCAGGTGGATCTTTATCTTGCTGGGGTCTTTTGCCCCCTCTATGTCACTTGCTAGCGAAGAGGGCTCCAACGGTCATAAGCGCACCCAGGGCAACCGCACCTGTCAGCACCGTCCTGACAGAAGCCCAGTTCCCTTCCCGCTGCCTGCGAGCTTCTTCCACTGCGCCATCACCGTAAAGAGCCACAAAGCCATCCTGTAAAGAGGGAAAGAGGGGAACAGCAATAATACCACTGGAAGGGGGGAGGGGTCTCACAGCAAGCAAGAGGCATCACGAGACGGCATCAGAGCATCTCCGCTCTGGAGTTACTGCACAGCTCTTACCCAGCCCCCACTGCTCCGCATCCAATCCTGCAGGTTCTCCTCCAAGTACGTCACCATCCAGCTCATGATGCGCTCCACCAACGGCATCATCTCCTTGTTCACACTCTCGGCGCACAGGGCCGCCCCGAAGACAAAGAGTGCCACAACTCGCCCCCAGTTCACGCCACCCTGGAACAGCCCGTCAACCACGTCAGCAAAGCGCTGGTACGCTGTGCCCGGCGTGACGTGCAGCTGGGTGGAGAGGTCACTGAAGGCCTGCCGGAAACGAACTTCAAACTCATCGCCGGCTGCGCGCATGGCGGCATGCAAGGTGTTGGTCGGGGGCTCTGCCGCACTGGGCCGTGAGGCGTAGCCCTTCTGGTGGAGCTTGTAATGCACAAAGTCTTCCACTACGGAGCGAGTCGAGAAGCCAGGGTCATTTGCCGCCATGCAGAGAACCGTAGAGGTGGGTCCCCTCTTCCACACACAAAGGAAATGCTAAGACCGGGAGCTGTGGAAAGAAAAAGGGTAAGCTTAGAAGCGGCTCTCTGGCAGAGACAGGGTTTGCAAAAGCCAGGGCAGAAGGGGAGCACCACAACCGTCACTCACTGTATCTGTAAGTTATGAGCCCAAAAGAGGCCTGTGGGCGTTGGGCCCTGTGCCTCTCATCTTCAGCTAGGTCAGTACACGCAATCCTCCAAAACCTTTGGGAAAGAACAATGACATGAGTGAGAATCAGTTGTCTAAATACAGACAACCTAGTTGTGCTACAGTTTAAAACTCCCTCGGTGGTGCCAAAAGGGGACTGAGATCCAGCTGCCTTGCAAGTCCTGAATCTACAGCCTAATCACATTAATGCTGGCGGCATGCACCTAATCTCTCACGCCCAGTACACGAATATCCATGGCTTCCTACACTACTGTGCTTTAGAAAACTTTTAGATTTGCAGTTTGGAAGCCAAAACATTTCAGGTCTCCAAATAGCATCCGAAACCTTCCACCCCACCACACACACACACCCCACTTTACTAAATGAAGACATAACTGTAACCAGTACAATGAGGTTTCAAGACCTGTAAATAACATTATTTCTTGCAGACAATGGGCCCGACCCAGTAAATGTCACTCGAATTTAGGTGACGGGAAACACTTGCGCTAATTCTACAAAGGGTGCTCCAGGCTGAGTGTCCTTTGTAAAACAGCGCTTAGCGTGGATTCCCACACCCGACTTTGGGCACGAAGACTTACGCATGTGAAAACCAGAGGCGTAGCCAGACCTTGGCGGAAGGGGCGGCCAGAGCCCAAGATAGGGGAGGCACATTTTAGCCCGCCTCCTCTGTTTCCGCCCCCCCCCCACTGCCACTTCCGACCCCCCCCCCCCCGCCAAACCTGGGGCCCCAGAGCCAATTTGGGGGGCCCAGGCCCCTGTGGCCCCCCCGTAGCTACGCCACTGGTGAAAATCCTGGCACAGAAACTCAGTAACCTTTAACACTGCGCCTAAATATACAGAACGCCCCTCCCATGACCACATCCTCTTTTGGGTTGTGCGTGAGACACTTTGGGCATGCAGCGTTAGAGAATATGGCAAAGGCAGATGCATGCGTAAACCCAAATTACTGCCAATTAAGCCCAACTAAATGCTAATAATTGGTTGTTAGTTTCCAAGTGCATCTGGGCTGTGGACCCAACTCTTGAGTAACCTATACAGAATCCGGGGAAATGTGGAGAACTTCACTGTTTAACCGGGGAGTCATTCATTGCATCAGAATTATTGAAGATACGCACATGCGCCCCTGGGTCCTGCGCTGCTGCTGGTCTTCCTTTAGGTACCTGAGAAGAAAGGAAGAGAGTCAGAAAGGAGGAGCTATAACTTCTCATTTCTTTATTTTTAGTTTCGTTTTCTTACATATTGCCTGCGAGCCTGAAAGCTATCAAAGCGGTGAACATTCAGATACACTGGGCATTTTTCTGTCTCTGGAGGGCTCACAAGCTAAGTCTGTATCTGAGGCAACAGAGGGTTAAGTGACTTTGCCCAAGATCAGAAGGGGCAGCAGCGGGATTTGAACCCGGCTTGGTTCTAAGTCATTAGGCTACTCCTCCCCTCCATCTACAGAACAGTGGTACAATAAGCCTCAGCCCACAGACGTGACAAAAATACCCAGATGAAACACAGTTATATATTTTTATTCCTTTATCAATGCTGTGTTACTGTTACAAGCGTATGCTTGTTAAAATTTAAAATTACAATATAAATAAATAAAAAAAAACCACAGTGGTGAACCAGGATTTCGTCTTTATTCAGCAGTGGTGTACTCTGCACATACGTGATACCGGTATGTATAAAAGAGAAATACACGACTATACAGATTATAAAGGTTAATTAACCAGAGGGGATTTTTCCTTTAAAATGAAAAGTCCCGTTCCTTAAATATTTGCATTTTATAGCAGGTTAAAGGACTAAAAACCTCTTTCACATCCCCCACTTCTAAGTAAGTTAATAGAAAGAGTAGATTAACTTCGACACCTCAAGCCAATCAGAATACCACACTGAGTTCAGCAGATGATTTGCGGAAAAAAAAAATAGATCAAACGTAGAGATTCGGTTATTGCATTTTAAGATCCTACGGCAGGATCTGATACCACGGGCCGCGGTACGTTGTTTTCAAATTTCCGAGCTCACGGTCTCTGCGGCGAAATGTAAAACTGGTTTATCTCTTTGGAAAGGAGAACACTGAGATTGTCTTGGGCTAATGTATTTATTTTTTTATACCACCTTTTTAACCCAAAAGGTACAGCTAAGGCAGGCTATAGCCTAAACAGGTCATAAAATATTCAGAGCAAGCAGTGACAGCAAATATAGCGGTGGAGAAGGAAAAGGTCAGGCGAGCAACGTCACATTTGCATGCCAGGAGAAATGTGAGCTCAGCCAGCCAAAATACCCATCCTACGTGTGGGTAAAAGGACACGTGAAGTGCTATTTTACTGTAGGGAAACATGAATTTTCAGAGCTCTGGAAGCTGCAGTTCACACTTTTTCCTCTGTTCTACTCAATGCAAACAGGGAGCTGCTAACTCAGATTTTAGGATGGACACGGATGACATTGTGTGATAGTGAAAAAAAACCTGTTTTACTCCACTTCAAGGATATTTGAAACCCGTAGCCTGTTTTGTCTAAAGGTAATCTGATTCCTGTGGACCATACGTTAAATACATCTCACCTGGACTGTAGTAGTTTTCTTTTTTGTATTTGTATAGAAACTCCTAAGGCACAATTGGAAAGACCACAAACACTGCAATGGCAACTATCGGGGGATTAAAGTGTAGAAACACATTTCACCTGTTCTCAGCACGTTACGTGGGCTTCCGGATGCCCAAAGAACCGAGTTTAAGATCATTTTTATTCATAGTCTTCAGGATCTTAAATAATCTTGTTCCCAAATAATTAAAACTGTGTACCGTAAAGAACTTTATGCTCTCAAAACCCCCTAACAAAAATTCAGAAAGTTAGTGGAGGCAAAAGAAAGAGTGTGTTTTTTTGGTCTAGGCCTTTCTTGCTGGCATGGGCTACCTTATAGCAGAAATAGCTAATAACCTATGTAATAACTCAGAAATGAAAACTCTGATGAAGCATAAAGGACGCCCAAAATAATAGTGTATGCAATGGTGAGCAAGTCTGAACAGATTTGCAGCTCTGGTCCTGACTGGGACCAGACCTGCTCTGTTACTCTCCTGGAATTTTAATTGCTACATATCCAAGTTCACAGGAAGGCTCTGAGATAAGGTTGCAGGAGAACTGGGGAAGGTGAAGATTTGAGCCTTGGCATAAACTCTTGTCACCTTGAGCCAAAATGTCTTCTGTTCTCAAAAAGGGCACCGAGAGGCCTCTTTCGCTGGGAAATTTGTTAACAACTATTTGTTTGTACAACAAGGCAGAACAGGATCAACTAGAAAAAAAAATCAAAGTGGATTCTCCCAACGCTTTACACTGCTTATTGTCTACGGTGTAGATATCAGAAGCTCCATAGCTGAGATACTGTTGCAGGGGAAACTAAAACTGCTTTTTTTTTTTAAACTTTTGGCCAAAGCTAAAACTGAAAACTCAAGTTTAGTTGTGTGAATGAGAACCACCGAGGGCTGCTATGGATTGTCAGAGCTTGCAGTCCCCATATCCAAGCCAGAAGATAATAATTTAAATAACGAGAGACTGTACTTTACCTCCACACACAAAGACCGAAGCTAACAAAACTGAAACTAAAAGCCACAGTGCTTTTACAGTGGCTGATTTTGCCTCATACTCGGATGACAGTTGATGTCATAACTCCACAAAGACACGTTCCTAAAGGAATTTATCATCCCAAATTTACAGACTTAAATTCCTGCTAAAATTTTGTTTCAAAAGCATATATTTGGAGCGCTGTATTTACCATACAAACTGCCCCCCACCCCCACCCCCACGGAACTACCTTACAATCTCTGGTGGTCTAGTCAGGGCAGAAGCGATGCCTCAATCACGGCAGCCATTTTGAAAGCAGAGCCGGAATGGGCAGGAATAACTGGGGATCAATCCTGCCCCAACTACATCCCTAGACCACCGGGGATTGTAAGATAGGCCCACAGAACTCCTGTTCAGAAGGGAGACAAACGGGAACAACACAAATTTTCAGCTTCCACTGAAAACATTCCATTGGTCTCCAATGAACTTCTGGTCTAAAGTCCAGGAAAAGCATGATTCTATGGCCTTGTGTCTCTCTAACTGCCAACAACATTGAGAATTTTAGCCAGTATCAGTTCTGGAGTTTTCACATTACCTCGGAACCCGACGCGCTCGCTCTATGGCAAAATCTCTCAGGAAAGTTTCTGTTGGACATAGGTCCTGGAGAAACTTATCTAGGTAGTCCGCCATGTTACCTCCTTCGACCCAGATGTTAGATTTGCGACTCCTACTTTCTAAGCCACCCAGTTTGTCAAGCAAGCTTGCAATAATTACGTCATGTGAATCTGTATCCTTTCTTAAGGAGCTCATGTCATCTTTTGCTGTTGCGATTCACTACTCAACACAGTCCAGTCTCCCACTATGGCCTGCACTTCGGATCATACACCTGACAGATCGGACAATTGCAAGGCAAATTTGTCATTTCCCTTCTTCGATAGCTTGTAATGCCGAGTCTAAAGTTGTACCTGTGAGCTCTGGTCCGCTTTTGCCAAGGATTCACTGTTCAGAGTCCTCGGAGATGTGCAGCTTGGCTGGGTTAAACACTTCAGCATCGTGATTTGCTTCGTAGGGCTTCGGCATTTTTGCAATACTATCTGCCAGTTTACCGTTTTTTGTTTTTTTTTTGAGTGTCCACTCGCAGTGGCATACTTCTCACATAAGCCTGGCTACTTGGGTACAGGAAAACGTGGCACCTGTAGGGATTAAATCTTTTCCGTGCTGCCGAGAGACCTCCCGTTGCATGTCCTCACTCTGCAGCTACCATCACGTGACCCCGAAACCAAAAACATGGACAAAAATTAAAATAACCTCTCAGCCAAAACCAGGAAAGAAAAAGGATTTGGGCCAGTTTCAGCGCTGTAACCAAAACCGAAATTCAGTCGGCCTCGAGAAGGTGTTTACCTTGCGTGGCCTTTGGGCCTCATGTTATAGCTGTTGATGTTATATGTAATGTTTTATTGTTTTTTCTTTGCTGCCTGCCCTTCAGGATAAAGTGGTTTACAGGAAATGATAAATAAATAAATAACATATATATAAAAAGAATGTAATGTGCTAGAGATGTACCGAATAGAATATTTTACTATTCGGCTTAATATGAATAATGAAAAATATTATTTGACCGAATATAATGGGGACTGACCTTTAAGCATAACAAACAATAAAAGAAGCATCGTTAAATCAGAGATCAAGTGTTTAAGTGAGATTTAGCATATCAGAGCCCTGGATTATTAGTATTCGAATTTAAATCACGATTCAGCCGAATGTGAGTAATGTATTCAGGGCACTATTTGGGGCCAAATCGAATATGAATGTTCATTACAGCCCTAATTTGTGCTTTACAGCATAAACACTGGGCAGTTTAAGGTGGTCTATAAATTCATAAATGAAATCTAGCATTTGTCTGGTATGAATTTGATACATACACTGTTTAACACATTGTAGATTATGCAGATTTTATGTCTTCTGAGCTGATATATGTCACGATACAGACATACAATAGCAGTATACGGACATACAGGGCTGCAAAAATCCCAGCAATCAAAACTTCAGCAAGGAACATAAGTAAAAATGTAAAAATTAAGGGCCTCTTTTATCAAGCTGCACTAGCGGTCCTTGGTGTGGTAATGCCGACAAAGCCCATTCACTCTGACGTTGCCGTGCGGCTTGATAAAAGAGGCCTTTCAATTAAAACACACACACACACAAAAAAAAATATAAAACCCACATAAAACAGAAAAAACAAGAATGAAAAAGACAAAAATAAATTGACAAAATTTTTCCCTCCTAAACTTATCTGTCTGGTACCTAAGTTGTTATATCAAATTCCACTCCTACTTTTGTTAATATAGTGGAGGTGGTCCTTCTGGGTTTTTTTTTTCTTCATGTCAAGGGCCAACGGCTGAGCCAGTTCTGGTTTTTACCCCATTACAGGAATGCGTGTGTAGTTTTGATTTCCCTAAGAAAAACAGGATTATATCTCCATGCACACAAATGGGACTGGCTCAAGGTTTCTGTCTTGACAAGGTGCGACATGGTCACCCTACATATAACAGGTGCACTAACCTACAAATGCACTCGACCTGCAGCCCCTCCCTACCCTCATCTCCCCTTACGTTCCTACCCGTAACCTCCGCTCTCAAGACAAATCCCTCCTTTCAGTACCCTTCTCCACCACCGCCAACTCCAGGCTCCGCCCTTTCTGCCTCGCCTCACCCCATGCTTGGAATAAACTCCCTGAGCCCATACGCTAGGCCCCCTCCCTGCCCATCTTCAAAAGCCTTGCTCAAAGCCCACCTCTTTAATGTCGCCTTCAGCACCTAACCACCATACCTCTATTCAGGAAATCTAGACTGCCCCAACTTGACATTTCGTCCTTTAGATTGTAAGCTCCTTTGAGCAGGGACTGTCCTTTTTGTTTAAACTGTAGAGCACTGCGTAACCCTAGTAGCGCTCTAGAAATGTTAAGTAGTAGTAGGTGCACATTTGAAAAAAAAGTACTCGGGTTCTTTCCACTCTGTGGACTTTGCAGGATTTTCAATGTAAAAGCCCTTGCATACTTCGAAGTTACCTCCAGAAAAGATACACACAGATCTAAACCACATTTATGCAGATTTTGTTTTAGGCTAGAAAAAAAACATATGTAAATGATATTACTCCTGAAAATCCAACAGTGTGCACGTAATTCACTCCAACCCCAAATCCGAGGAATGTAAAGTAGAAGTGAAATGTTATTATTCTGCATCTACTTTTAATTCACATGTGGGGTGGGCATTTTCTAAGTTTGAAAAGGCTGCTAAATGCTGGCGGTCTGAGCTCACATTCCCTAGGGCTGCTGGCACGGAAATGTGATGTTGCTCATCTGATATTTTTCTTCTCAACCGCTGAATTTGCTGTTACTGCTTGCTCTGATTATTTTATGACACTGTTTATGCTGTAGCCTGCCTAGCTGTACCTTTGGTTCTAAAGCTGGAATAAAAAGTGCCCATAAATAAATAAAACACAAGGACATTAGATAATGTGTCTGATTACTAAATTTATACTCATGAAAGATGATAGATATGTAATGAGACCAACATTTTCTTTGCATTTAGGAGCCAACCACCGAGACATTTTTCTCCCAAAGCTTCCCGAGTTACCAAGGCTCTTTTCTCACAGCTTAACTCGGTTTTTAGGCGTAATTTTGTGCGCTACAGCAAACACCTTATGTAAAAATTAGTTCTGCACTGTGTGAAAGCTTCAGGTAGGTATCAGCCCTCTGGTCATTTCAGTCCCAGGGTAATGAAAGTATTTGCTGTTCAATGCAGGTGCAGAGAGCTGCACAGATGACCAGAAGGCTGAGCGCAGGGGCTTCTAACACTGAGGAGTAAAATGTGGCTTTTTCCGTGCTTGTTTCTTCTCTTTACTACAAGCATACAGGACCCACAACTGTTCTGCAATTTTGTTAAAGAGGAAGAGAGCGAGCTGGGGGGGGGGGAAGTGCACTAGAACAGAGAGTAAAGTGCTGCAGTATTTACCAATGCAACACAATGTGCTCTCTCATCAAAGAACACATTTTCTACACACAGCTTACTGCATTAGGCACAACATTATTCCTTTTAAGCAAGCGCTAGGACAAGCCGCGGGCACCAGCAACGCCTAGCTTTTGCAGGCACAAACCCATGGCAGTGAGCAGTTAGGGTCAGCAGCAGGCTCTCTCTCCTGTTCGTTGCATGTTTGCATCCCAATCCAGGCCCAGGCTTGCTGCTAATCAGAAGCAGAAGGAAAGAGAGCAGCTGCATGTCAGCCAGCAGTCTCATCTTCTGCTGCTTGGTGCTGAATGTAAAATTTGAGCCACACAATTCAAATTTTGATTTCAGTGCTGAAGCGACAGAGGAGAAAGATGCGGCTGTTGCACAGCCATTCTGCTTTTCTCCCCTTGTGAACCTCACTGGGGCCAGGGAGAAAACGTTAGCTTTCTGTGACATAGGGGAGGAGGAGATGAAGCTAGGTGCTGCGGGGTGAGGTAGAAGCGAGAGCTGGGCACCTGTATGCTGCAGGAGTGGGATAGGGGAGGGAAAGAGCCAGAAATCTGTGTGCCACAGGGGAAGGGAGAGGAGGAGGGAAGAGGGAGAGGAAGCTGGGTGTCTGTGAGTTGGTCATAGTAGGTATGTAGAGACAGCCAGGGTTCTGTGCTGTAGGGGTCATGGGAGGCAGGGATGGAGACAGCTGGGTGTCTGTGTGCTGCAGGGGTGGCAGAGAAGGAAATAAGAGTCATGGTGAGGGAGTAGGAGGGAAAGAGAGCAGGGAGTCTGTAGGGTTATCAACTAAGCATATTCTATATACCGCGCCTAAATCTAGGTGTCACTTATACAATACACTTAGGCGGAAATTTATTCAGTGTAGATTTTTCAGGCGCCATATTATAGAATCTAGCCTAATGTGTGCACATACAGGATATTATTATTATTAGTTGTTGCTTTTGTATCCCACATTTTCCCACCCATTTGCAGGCTCAATGTGGCTTACATATTATTGTTAGCCGATTCCGGTCTGAATGAATGCAAAGTGATAATGCGGTGGAATGAGTGTTCATTGCGGTCTTTGGTTATGATATATATATTTATTGATATATCTATTGATTTGGAAATATTAGGTGGGTGTGTATATATGATTGATATTAGCTGTGTGTGAGAGAGAGGGAATTGGGCTTGATATACCGCCTTTCTGTGGTTTTTGCAAGTACATTCAAAGCAGATTACATAGTATATACAGATACTTATTTGTACCTGGGGCAATGGAGGGTTAGGTGACTTGCCCAGAGTCACAGGGAGCTGTAGTGGGAATCGAACCCCAGGATTCCCCTCTGCACTAACCACTGGGCTACTCCTCCACTCATTCCACCAATAAGAGCCAACCTCATCAGTGATGTCACAATGGCTTGATTGCCTGATACTTGGCTCACTTCTGATATTGTGATGTCATAAGGGAAAGGGGGAAAGGGAAATGGGACTTGATATACTGCCTTTCTGAGGTTTTTGCAACTACATTCAAAGCGGTTTACGTATATTCAGGTACTTATTTTGTACCAGGGGCAATGGAGGGTTAAGTGACACTTGCCCAGAGTCACAAGGAGCTGCAGTGGGAATCGAACCCAGTTCCCCAGGATCAAAGTCTGCTGTAATAACCACTAGGCTACTCCTCCACTCATTCCACCAATAAGAGCCAACCTCATCAGTGATGTCACAATGGCTTGATTGCCCAATACTTGGCTCACTTCTGATATTGTGATGTCATAAGGGAAAGGGAAATGGGACTTGATATACCGCCTTTTGGAGGTTTTTGCAACTAGGTTTACATATATTCAGGTCCTTATTTTGTACCAGGGGCAATAGAGGATTAAGTGACACCCAGAGTCCCAAGGAGCTGCAGTGGGAATTGAACTCAGTTCCCCAGGATCAAAGTCTGCTAGTCTACTCCTCCACTCCTTATTCTTTGGGAATCCGGAATTTTGATATTCTTTGAGATTCTGCCTGGAATCTTGTTAATGGGACTTGATATATGGCCTTTCTGAGGTTTTTGCAACTAGATTTACATATATTCAGGTACTTATTTGTACCAGGGGCAATGGAGGGTTAAGTGACTTGCCCAGAGTCACAAGGAGCTGCAGTGGGAATTGAACCCAGTTCCCCAGAATCAAGGTCCACTGCACTAACCACTAGGCTACTCCTCCACTCAGAGATATTAGGTGGCTGTACATCTTTTTATTGGGAAATAGTAGGTGGGGGTGTGTGTGACCTATATAAGCTAAGTGTTAGCTGAATGTACATAATAGGTGGGCGTGGACTTCTCAGAAATGGCAGGTGGGTGTGTTGGACCTGGAGGAAAGAGCCTAAGGTTACAGGACACACAGACACTCGGTACCTCTGGCTTCTCTTCTCCGGGTTCTTCTCTCTCGCCTTCCTTCCTTTTTTTTTTTTTCTTTTTTTTTTTTTACCTCCCCTCCGGGGATCCACTCCCCGTTCTAGCTCTACTTCCGGTTCCGGTTCCGGGGGAGAGCGTGCGGCGACGTCATCGGAGCGTCCACTCTGCGATTGCGCATTTGGCCTATCCGCGCGGGCCACAAGGAAAGAGCAGGCGAAAGCAATCGAGTCCCGCAAGCATCGACTCTTAAAGGCGCCTCGGGCTTTTTTTTTTTTTTTTCTTTTACTCTATTTCTAGTTCTTCTTCTTCTTCTCTCATTTTATGTGTTCGTGTTCAATATTTTTAATTTTTTAATTCTTCAAATCCTTACTCAAAGCCCACCTATTCAAAAGACTGCCCCCCAAATTGATTGATTGCACATTTTTTTCTCCTTTGAGCAGGGACTGTCCTTCCTTGTGAAATTGTACAGCGCTGCGTAACCCTAGTAGCGCTTTAGAAATGTTAAATAGTAGTAGTAGTTCTCGCCTCTGACCTGACAGTTTCTGTCTATGGGTTGCTTCTGGCTAGGGAAGGGGGGTTGTAGTTTTACTGCTCAAACAAGGTGGAAATCCTGCAGTTCTTTTGGGGTGCAAACTATACAGATTTTTCAGGTTTGCTCTAAGGAACATGCATGAGATATATATGATGCAGAGCTGCCAAGTTACCCATTCCAGGAGGAGGGATTTTAAACTTACATCCCAAAGCAGTGTAGTATTTGAAGTCCTTGATTCTATCCATTGAAATCAGTCCTGCAGGTCCCATAATGCACCAGGATGAAGTTGGCAGAAATCCAGGACCGGCCAAAAAGTCTCCCTCCTGCAATGGGTAACTTGACAGCTCTGGGAGGTTTTTTTTTTTTCCTATAATGATATGCCCTGATCAGCTGCACACAGGTCTTAGAAAAGATATACCAAGAATTTTGGAGTAGGAGGAAGGAAAGTCCCTTCTTTTCCACTAGCTTTTCCTAAGATGTAGTCTAGTACTAGGGTTTCTTTGCAAACACCAATGGAAGGAACCCCATTGTTTACTAGTTTCTCTTTCTGTGTGGTTCTTATTATTTTCTGAGTGTGGTGATAGTTTTGTTTTGCACATATTTTAAAGTTACGTTTGGTTAAGTTTCTGTTGTGATACAACAGATGAGTAGTATATCAAGTATTATAAATTAACCAGAGCAAGCCCCATGGTGGGGCTGGAAGAGGAGAAATATCCAGGGCCAGAAGACAATTGCTGAGCCCATGGGTGGAATGGGTGAATTTTGTCTATATCAGGTGCAAGCGTAGGGGTGGATCAAGAAATCTCTCCAGCCAATGGTATGTTGGAGTAACTTTATTCAGCACCAAGTGTGTACGAAACCCGACAGGGGGCCGTGTTTCGATGGATCTACCGTCTGCTTCAGGGGTCACACACTTGTGATGAAAATCACAAAATGTAGGTGCGGAATGAAAGAAGAATGTCTGGTAACAATGAGTAAACAAAAATCGCTACAATGCAGTGTCTGTGCAACGGACACTATTGAGCCCCACCTACTCCCACCCACACAATTTTTACCTTGGCTGGTAGGGTTCCTCAAACCCTGCCAGCTGAAGACATTCTCCACAGAAGCCCCTCCACTTGACCTTCTGAATGCTGTGGCAGCTAGCAAGTGCAGCCATCGACTGCCACAGCATTCAGAAGGTCAAGGGCTTCTACAGGGACTGTCTTCAGCTAGCAGTACATGAGGATTATCTATCCCTTATGTTCAAGCTAAATTACCTCAACTCTTTACATCACAGACTTCAGGTCACCCAGATTTGAAGAGTACATAAGTATTGCCACACTGGGACAGACCAAAGGTCCATCAAGCCCAGCATCCTGTTTCCAACAGTGGCCAATCCAGGTCACAAATACCTGGCAAGATCCCAAATTAAGTTCAATACATTTTATGCTGCTTATCCCAGAAATAAGCAATGGATTTTCCCCAAGTCATTTTAATAATGGTCTATGGATTTTTCCTTTAGGAAGCTGTCCAAACTTTTTTTTTTAAACCCTGCTAAGCTAACTGCTTTTACTACATTCTCTGGCAACAAATTCCAGAGTTTAATTACACATTGAGTGAAGAAATATTTTCTCTGATTCGTTTTAAATGTAGCTTCATCGCATGCCCCCTAGTCCTTGTAATTTTGGAACAAGTACTACTACTCTACTTAACATTTCTAGAGCGCTACTAGGGTTACGCAGCGCTGTACAGTTTAACAAAAGGACAGTCCCTGCTCAAAAGAGCTTACAATCAAATAGGCAAGTAAACGTCTACCCGTTCCACTCCACTCAGTATGTTATATACCTCTATCATATCTCCCCTCAGCCGTCTTTACTCCAAGTTGAAGAGTCCAAGCCATTTCAGCCTCTCTTCATAGGGAAGTTGTCTCACCCCCTTTATCATTTTTGTCGCCCTTCTCTGTACCTTTTCTAATTCCACCACCTTGAGGGCAGCAAACCAGTGAGGTTTTTAGGCTATGTAAGTCTAAATGGTTTACAATATTAAAATAAGAACAACACAGAGAGTACAGACTGGGAAAGGCAAGGGCAAAGACAGAACAACAAAAAGGAATCAAAGAATAGGAGAATGACAGAATTCAATTTTTACAAAGGGACAACAGGGAGGGGGAAGAACATAAAAGGGAATGACTTGCGGAGGGGCATTTTTGATATGACATCTAAGTCGGACTTCGGACGTTTTCACGCTAAACGTCCCAAATCCGAAGAGCAAATGTAACCATTTTCGAAAAATTAAAACGTCTATTTAATGAAAATACCATTTAGAACAAGGTTTTGTGCTTTGTACGTTTATCTTTTTAGGGCATTTTTGAAAAAACGCACAAGATAAAAACATTGGGATGTAGGAGGGGCCAGCATTTTTAGCAGACTGTTCCCCCAGACATCCCAGGAGAGCAATGGGGAACCCTAGGGTCCCCTGCTGTGGACTTCATACAAATGCTGCCAGGTACACATCTCACCCTTGTTCACTTATCTTGTCTACTGAGCCCTCCAAAACCCATTACCCCCGACTGTACATCACTACAACAGCACTTATGGATGAAGGGGACACCTATATGTGGGTACAGTGGGTTTTTAGTGAGCAACCCGCTTCTCACCGGCCTCCCACTTAGCCATCTCTCTCCTCTTCAATCAGTCCAAACCTCTGCTGCACGACTTATATTCTGCCAAAGTCACTATGCTCACATTAGCCCTCTCCTCAAGTCACTTCACTGGCTCCCTATCCGTTTCCGTATTCAATTCAAACTTCTCTTGCTGACCTATAAGTGCATTCACTCTACCGCTCCCCAGTACCTCTCCACTCTTATCTCTCCATACGCCCCCCCCCCCCTCGGGTACTCCTTTCTGTGGATAAATCTCTCTTGTCTATCCCCTTCTCCTCTACTGCTAATTCCAGACTCCGTTCCTTTTATCTCGCTGCACCTCACGCCTGGAATAGACTTTCCGAACCTGTATGTCTAGCCCCATCTTTCTAGGATAAGCAGCATAAAATGTTTTGAGATCTTGCCAAGTACTTGTGACCTGAATTGGCCACTGTTGGAAACAGGATGCTGGGCTTGATGGACCTTTGGTCTGTCCCAGAATGGCAACACTTATGTACTTAATGGTTCTCCGTGTAGAGCTCCATGGAGCATGCAAGTTGGTTGAGACACAGAGAAGATAAATCAGTAACCTATTACAGCAAACATGTTTACAATGAGAAGACCAAGAACTTAAAGACTCAAAAGATTTTTGGATTTAAAGCAATAATCTAAAAAAAAGGTGTTTTTAGGTAAGATTCAAATATGGCCAGAGATTGAGCAATATGTAGTAATTCCAGAAGGTCGATGCAGGCATGTGTCCCCAGATTCTATACAGCGCGTCTAGTGATCGGTGCCGAAACTGCTCCAGACATTTGTGGTGAACAACATCAATATTCTTTAAGGGTCAGCAGCTCAGCAGGGGGGGAAACCAGTCCCACTCTGCTTCCCAGACTCTTCTGTCTCCCACTATCACCCAGGTTTCTGACCTCTTCCCACTACCCCTCACTATCTTTCTACCCTCATCTCCCCTTACGTTCCCGCCCGTAACCTCCGTTCACAGGATAAATCCCTCCTCTCAGTACCCTTCTCCACCACCGCCAACTCCAGGCTCCGCTCATTCTGCCTCGCCTCACCCTATGCTTGGAACAACCTTCCTGAGCCCTTACGCCAAGCCCCCTCCCTGCCCGTCTTCAAGTCTTTGCTTAAAGCCCACCTCTTCAATGCTGCGTTCGGCACCTAACCCTTACCGTTCATTGAATCCAGACTGCCCCAATTTGACTGCCCCTATCGGACCGACCGTTCACTTGTCTATTAGATTGTAAGCTCTTTGAGCAGGGACTGTCTTTGTTAAATGCGTAACCCTAGTAGCGCTCTAGAAATGTTAAGTAGTAGTAGTAGTATTACATATAGCAGTGATTTAACCAGAGCTGAGATTGTGATGTCATAATGCCTCATTCCACCAATGCCTAAGAGCCAACCTCATCAGTGATGTCACAATGGCTCAACTGTCCTATACTTGGCCCACTTCCCCCCTTAGTGTGAAGAGTTTCAGTCTCTGGTATCCAGAGCTGAGATTGTGATGTCATAATGCCTCATTCCACCAATGCCTAAGAGCCAACCTCATCAGTGATGTCACAATGGCTTGATTGTCCTATATTTGTCTCACTCTTATCTATTAGATTGTAAGCTCTTTGAGCAGGGACTATCCTTCTTTGTTAAACTGTACAGCGCCGCGTAACCCTAGTAGCGCTCTATAAATGTTAAGTAGTAGTAGTAGTAGTAGTACTCTGTTGGCCCTAGCCATGATGAAAAGGGTAGAATCTGCAATTAGCAATGGAGCAGATGGGCACTGATAATAGCCATGTACCTGATGAATAGAGATCATGAGAAGGGATGTAGGGGGGACAGGAGAGGAGAGGTAATAAGCAACAGAGCAAAAGGAGCTGATGAATACTTTATTGTTAGAAAAGTAGGTTGCCAACAAGGCAAGTCAAGATTCGAAACCTGCTGGTCCCGATGATGCTTTTTATGATCTTGGGCAACTTCCTTCACTCTCCATTTCTTTAGCTAGATTATAAGCCTATTTGAGAGGGAAAATAACTTGTGTACTTGATTGCAACTCGCCTTGAGCTCAGATTTGTGAAAAGTAAGTAATAAATCTAAAATGCAAATCCAAATATGCTTAAAGATGAGAAGAAGAAATGTAAACTTGATGCAGAAACCCATCTTAAGACAATGTAGAGCTGTGCAAGGAGAGGTAACAGACATAGGAATGTTCGATATGACGTCTAAGTCAGACCTTGGATGTTTTACGCTAAACATCCCAAATCCGAGTAGCAAATGTAACCATTTTTGAAAAAAGAAAAACATCTACCTTTTTTTTTTGTTTTTCAAAAATACCATTTAGAGCAAGGTTTTGTGCTTTGTGTGTTTATCTTTCAGGCCATTTTTGAAAAAAACATGCATAAGTCAAAAATGCAAAAAAATCACCCCAATAAGTATGAGGGGCCAGCATTTTTAGCAGACTGGTCCCCCAGACATCCCAAGAGAGCAATGGGGCACCCTAGGGATCACAAGTACCTGCAGGATCCCTTAACAACAGTTTATTGGCTTTTCCTGTAGGAATTTGTCCAAACCTTTTTTAATACCTAGCTATGATACGTGGATTCCTGCTATTGCTTTTCCTAAGAAAAGCAGGACTTCAGGCCTATGTGTGCAGAGCGTCAAAGGGACTTAGTTCAAGAAAGGAGCCTTTTGACCTGTCTTGAGTATAAACCTCACATCTTGATGTATTGTGGGTTTTGTGGTTGCTGACAACAGACATCAGTGCATCAGGATTGGATTGTCAGAAACCCAGGCTCTCCCTACCTGAACTCGGTCCACTAGCGTCTCTACAACTCGGTGGGGATGAGTAATGGGGACAGACAAGGGCTAATATCTACATCTGACCTTCAGCTGAGTAAAAAATTAGTCTCTAGAACATTATAAACAGGAGGTAAAATGTGTTCGCAACTATCTCCTTCCTCTAGGGATCCCTAAAAGGCAGGCTGGATCCTTCCCAAACCAGGCCCGCTTCCTGGCACTTAGTGATCTCAGGTCAGACAGTAGCGAAGAGAAGAGAAACCAGGCTGGATGGGGGGTTGTTTCCATTTAGCAAAAGGTGGTTTCCATGAAAAGGAAAATAAATCCTCCCTGGAACAGGGAGAAATAACGTCTGTGGTGAGAGAGAAATGCATTAAAACCCCATGGCAGAGTTAAAAGGATCATTGGCACCTTTCCAGTGAAGGTAAAGTGACTCCCCTAGGATCATGCACAGGAGAATCAGGGATGGAGAATAAAATTACAACTGAGGCACTCAGGCACAGGAAGATAACATGACTAAACCCAGGGTCACACACAGGGAGTGACAGAGCCAGGGATTAGAACTGGGGAAGAGGGAGATAAAGTGACTCCTCCAGGGTCAGTCAGTGATAGATCTAGGGATTAGATAAAAGTGATTCTCCCAGGGTCACGCACAAGAAGTCAGTGAAAAAGCCACGAATTAGAATTGAGGCACAAGGAAATAAAGTGACCTCCTCTCTAGGATCATGTGCAGAGAGAGTCAGGGACCAAGTCGGGGATTAGAACTGAGGCGCAGGGAAAAAAATTACTCTTCCAAGGTCATGTATAGAGTCCATGACAGAGCTCAGCCAGGGATTAGAACTGAGGCACAAGGAAAGTGACAACCCCCCCCCCCCCCCACGCAATAATGCACAGAGAATCAGGAACACAGCCGGGGATTAGAACTGAGGCACAAGCAGGGTCAGAGTCACTGCTAGGCAGACTAGGTGCCTGGGGTGGCAGCTTTTGGTAGGTGGCGAAGAGCACCTGCACTGAAAGCAACTATCCATGCCACCCTTCAGTGCCATTTTACAGGGAGTGACAGAGCCAGGGATTAGAACTGAGGCACCGAGAGATACAGTGACACACTTATGCTCACACACAGAGTCAGTGACAGAGCTGGTGATTAGAACTGAGGCACCGGGAGATACAGTGGCACCCTCATGCTCACACATAGAGTCAGTGACAGAGCCGGGGATTAGAACTGAGGCACCGGGAGATACAGTGACTCCCGCAGGGTCACACATACAGAGTCAGAACTAAGCTACAGAGAGATAGACTGACCCAGGGTTACACTCAGTCCTGTTCCGTCTCCCCCTCTGTTCATCCCCCCACTTTCCCCATTGTGCCTTTCAATGATGAGAAGATGTCTTTTACTTGCTGTAGGCGAAGCTCAGATGTTAGGGGAGTTGTGGAATCACAGCAGGTGTGTGTGTTTTATTACAGGATAGGACACGTGATGCTGATGTCATGGTGCATCAGATTCAGGAGATGACCCTGCTCTTCCTGATCCTGGATGGTATCCATGGTTGCTGTCTCCAAAGATTAAGCAGACGTGCCTGCCTCCAATGTCAGAAGGAGGTCACAAAGCTACCACAGGCCTCTGTGGGTGATACTGTAATTATCGCTGCTCTGTGCTCCCCAATAACCCCCTGCCTCTGTCCTTCTAACACCTGTAGAGGTCAATTTTCAAAGACAAGTTCTAATGTGTTTGCCTTCCTGCTCCATTTTACAATTAGGTCCCTGTTTTCTGAGTCTCACTTCCACTCTGTGTTACCTTTGTGAATTTTACCATAAATACAGACAGAGAGATATGGATCCTATGTCCAACTGGAGAACTTTCCTCAATTCTGGTGCAAATGATAAAAAGGGCAGCAGGAAACTCCTGCAAAATGCAGAAAGAACAGGAATTGAAAATACCAAAGGAGGATAAGCCAACAAAATGTAGAGAGTGAGGGGCTGAAAATACCAGAGGAGACCCCCCACAAAATGCAGTGTGTAGGGGCTATAAATAGAAGGGGAGACTCCAGCAAAGTGCAGAGAGTACAGGAGTTGAAAATACCAGAGGAGGAGAAGTCAACAAAATGCAGACAGTGCAGGGACTGAAAATACCAGAGGAGGAGAAGCCAACAAAATGTAGAGAGTGAGGGGCTGAAAATGCCAGGGGAGGAGAAGCCAACAAAATGCAGATAGTGCAGGGACTGAAAATACCAGAGGAGGAGAAGCCAACAAAATGCAGACAGTGCAGGGACTGAAAATACCAGAGGAGGAGAAGCCAACAAAATGTAGAGAGTGAGGGGCTGAAAATGCCAGGGGAGGAGAAGCCAACAAAATGCAGATAGTGCAGGGACTGAAAATACCAGAGGAGGAGAAGCCAACAAAATGCAGACAGTGCAGGGACTGAAAATACCAGAGGAGGAGAAGCCAACAAAATGTAGAGAGTGAGGGGCTGAAAATGCCAGGGGAGGAGAAGCCAACAAAATGCAGATAGTGCAGGGACTGAAAATACCAGAGGAGGAGAAGCCAACAAAATGCAGACAGTGCAGGGACTGAAAATACCAGAGGAGGAGAAGCCAACAAAATGCAGATAGTGCAGGGACTGAAAATACCAGAGGAGACCCCCACAAAATGTAGTGTGTAGGGGCTATAAATTGAAGGGGAGACTTCAGCAAAGTGCAGAGAGTACAGGAGTTGAAAATACCAGAGGAGGAGAAGCCAACAAAATGCAGATAGAGAGAGAGAGCAGGGGCTGAACATTTTTTTCGCTTCTCTCTGCAAAACCTTGGCTTAAGGATCAGTGATGCTCACATATCTTATGTCCATTTGCACACAGCCCTCCTTTCCTTAGAGTAGTTATGTTCTTCACTTTTGTGATTTTCCCTCTTTCCCCTGAGGATATTTTGTAAAGCAGGTAAATATTTATTTAACTTGAGGTATATGTAAACCGCTTTGACTGAATCTCCAGAAAGGCGTACATCAAGTGTGGAATAAGCATAAACCTATTAAATACAATTGAAATGTGAAATGTGAGACTCCAGCAAAATGCAGAGAGCGCTGGGGATGAAAATACCAGAGGTCTAAATGAACTGGGCGAATCTCTTCTGAGGTTTACGGTGCTCTCTGCCACTTGTGGTCCATGACAGGCAGGGATGCAGGGATAGGAGGTTGCAGGCTGCTGCTGCTACCTAGGCAAGGAGAAAGAGTGGAGAGGATAAGAGAGAAGACAGAAGATGTGGAGAGGAGGAAAGGGAAGCGCTGACGTTCTGCATCTCCCCTGTCACAGAGCGAGTTAAGCTGCTTTTTTACTGGAGTACAGATGGCTCATGCCACCCCACCTCCGCCATCGCGCAGCGATATACCGCGGAACCTCAGCTACATTGCTGGGCTGTATGAGAGGGCATATTACCGTGCAGCACGGCCCAGCCTGGAGATGGAAGAAAGTGAGAGCGAGGAGAAGGAGGATGAGTCCGGGGAGGAAGAGCCAGGGACCTCCCGTCCCCACAGTGACACCCGGGGCCGTGAACCCAAGGCAGCACGGAGGACCGTGTCCAAAACTTCTGCAATGGCTCGGCGCAGGGCACACTCCGCCCCTGCAGACAGGACCCGAGCAGAGGCCTCCACACTGCGCAGTTTCAGCCCGGATACTAGAAAAAGGGTGCGTTTCGCAGACTCCCTGGGGCTGGAGCTGACCGATGTTCGTCATTTCCGACAGACGGATCTTCCACGCGTCCCCGCACATGTGCAAGCCCAGCTCCGCCGTGATGCCATCAGCCATTTTGGGCCCTGCCAGGTTAGCCTTCCCCTAACGGTAAGGATGGAATTCCTATTACCTAGCACCCAGATTTTGCTGTGCTGTACTTCAGTCCTATCTGGTATAAACCTCCTGAATCCTGTCTGGCAGTGCCTTAGTCTTATCCTGTAACACCCCCTACTAGCCCAGTACTGAGACCCTCCACACACAG
Source organism: Microcaecilia unicolor (assembly GCF_901765095.1). Lineage (NCBI taxonomy): Eukaryota > Metazoa > Chordata > Amphibia > Gymnophiona > Siphonopidae > Microcaecilia > Microcaecilia unicolor. The sequence goes on from NC_044044.1 coordinate 31,065,390, forward strand.
CTCTGCCAATGCACCTCACTCCTAACCTAAAGCCCCATCTGATATTCAAGTACCGAGACCCCCACACACAACTCTGCCAATGCACCTCATTCCTGCCCTGCAGCTCCTCTAGTATTCCAGTACTGAGATCCTAGCGCACAGCTCGGCCAATGCACTTCATTCCTGCCCTGTAGCTCCTCTGTTTTTCAGTAGTGAGACTCCCCCCCCCACACACACATACAGCTCTCCCATTCTGAAACATTCCCTGGAGTTCTGATTCTGGGTATCCTGAGGCCCTTAGTTGCTAGAGAAGTACTCATAAGTCATAGACAGTGTGGGGATTATATATCAAATATTGAAGAGCTGAACACGGATGCCTGCCAGCTTTGCCTTTATTTAGTACACATGGGAAATATATGGTCCCAGTGTGCCTCTGCTCACATGTGTTAAATAATAGAGGATGGTGGAGGTTTGCCATTTGACTTCAGTTCCCAAATTTTCAAACTGTTAATAGATTTTGCATCAGAGGAAACAGACTGAAAAGTGTTTCTCTTTTTCTTGACATGGTTCTTTTACTCTCTCCTCTGTTGCACTCCGTGTCTATATATGTGTTTCTGTGTTGCTCTGATTCTGTTTCTCATCTTGCCCTCTATGTCTCTCTCTATTCTCTCATGTCTTTTCCGCCTTGTTTCTTTCACTGCACATTTTTGTCTCTGTCTCTTCCCTAACAGCAGAACTCAGCCTTGCACCTCCCTTCCCTGGAGCCCACTTTCACTGACCCAGGCCTGGCCCAGAACTTCCTGGAGCGTGTGCGGACACAGAAGGTCTGCCTGGAATCCATCACTGTGGAGAGCTTCTTCATCTCGGGACGCATTCGCGTGCTGAACCTGGCCTTCGAGAAGAGCGTCTCCGTCCGCTACAGTGCTGATGGCTGGCGTACGCACCAGGATACGCGTGCCCTGTATGTCACTGAGGTGCTCGGTCAGCGGCCCCAGCCTGCTGATCTCTTCTCCTTTCGCCTGCCACTACCTGCCTGCCCCAGCCACACTGGTCTCCTGCAGTTTGCCATACGGTACCAGGTGGGACCTGTGGAGTTCTGGGACAACAATGAGGGGAAAGATTACAGTCTGAGGTGGCGGGAGAGGAGACTACCCTTACCACCTTCACCAGGGGACTTCGAGAATGGATGGGTCCACTTCATATAATGTCCTCCTCTACCATAAGGTCTCCTGGGTTGCTGCTGCCAGGCCTAGATTTAAGACACAGGCGACTGCCTGGGCACCAAATTTATAAGGCACCAAATACCTGAGCTGAACAGAAGCATGATTCCACTTGCTTTAGAACAGGGGTGAGCAACCTTTATGCACAGAGGCCCCCATGAATTTCAGTACTATCCCCACACACAGGAAATTAACAAATGCGCTATATAATTCCCTACCAACAAAACTAAATGTGATGACTGAATAAAGATAAATTAGTACTAGAATGGTCATAAGTACATAAGTAATGCCACACTGGGAAAAGACCAAGGGTCCTGTCCACGATAGCGGCCAATCCAGGCCAAGGGCACCTGGCAAGCTTCCCAAACGTACAAACATTCTATACATGTTATTCCTGGAATTGTGGATTTTTCCCAAGTCCATTTAGTAGTGGTTTATGGACTTGTCCTTTAGGAAACCGTCTAACCTCTTTTTAAACTCTGCTAAGCTAACCGCCTTCACCACGTTCTCCGGCAACAAATTCCAGAGTTTATGCGTTGGGTGAAGAAACATTTTCTCCAATTTGTTTTAAATGCACTACACTGTAGTTTCATTGCATGCCCCCTAGTCCTAGTATTTTTGGAAAGCGTGAACAGACACTTCACATCCACCTGTTCCACTCCACTCATTGTTTTATAAACCTCTATCATGTCTCCCCTCAGCCGTCTCTTCTCCAAGCTGAATAGCCCTAGCCTCCTTAGTCTTTCTTCATAGGGAAGTCGTCCCATCCCCGCTATCATTTTAGTCGCCCTTCGCTGCACCTTTTCCAATTCTACTATATCTTTCTTGAGATGCGGCGACCAGAATTGAACACTATACTCAAGGTGCGGTCGCACCATGGAGCGATACAACGGCATTATAACATCCTCACACCTGTTTCCCATACCTTTCCTAATAATACCCAACATTCTATTCGCTTTCCTAGCTGCAGCAGCACACTGAGCAGAAGATTTCAGTGTATTCTGTCATCACTGTAAAAGTTTAATGAGATCTCTGCTGCTGTTCTGAAAGTACTTGCGAAATACAGTATTAAAAATCACCAGAACTTTGGTTAATGGCATTTGTGTGGGCTGTTTTCTGTGTATATGGTTTCGTGGGCCATATAAAATTCAATGGCATGGCAAAGGTTGTCCATCCCTGTTTTAGAACGCTACTGTATGATCCGTGGAGCAGAGACCTCTGCTCCTCACCAGTCCTGCCTATGGGTGCCAATACCTTAAATCCAGCCCTGGCTGCTGCTGAGAGCCGTGTAGTTACCCCAGAAAGAAAAAGCCCCCACCAAGTTCTGTGACTGAAAACCAAAGAAACAGCACTCAGGTAACCAGGGAGAGAGCACGTGATATGGAGAAATCTGTGAGGAATATCCAGCCAGCCACAGACTGTTCTCATTAGGCGAATTTAAATACGACGAATAAATATTAAATAACTGTGTTCATATAAAATGAATAATTATAAATATAATAAATGTAAACAGAAGTGAGGCAGAAAGTGGTTTTACTGTTGTTTTATTTTTAACTACACACCTGATTACAAGGATACTCCAGATGTGGTACACCATAATGACTTCCACTATGATAAACACACTAATTTATTTATTTATTGGGATTTATTAACCGCCGTTATGAAGCGATTCACCCAAGGTGGTATACAGCAGGTACAGTTCAACACAAAACTTGCAATTTTGTTAACGGTATGACATGCAGTGGTTCCCAAGTCTGTCCTGAGGGCTCCCCTGCCAGGTTTTCAGGATATCCCCCCCCCCCCCCCGCACTGAGTGCCCAGACTCCAAAGGAACTTTTTTAGAGTGCCAGCCTGAGTGTCAGGAGGATCCAGCACAGAAGCCTGCTGGTTCGAGTGTCCCCACCTAAGCAAGCCTGCCCTGGGGAAGGAGCTGCTCAGCCTAAGCCTTGAGCCCTGTGAGTACCTGCAGTTAAGGGCTTGCCTCTAGGAGGTTTAGTTTAGCAGTCCATCAATTTGAGTAGAGGGTGTATAACAAAATAAAAGAAAAGGGGTCATGTATTGGGAGGCCTAGATAGGAATTTCCCTTGCTTATCTTTTTATTTGAATTTAGTTATCCCACAAGGTCCCTTGCCAAAGAAAATACTGATTGAGGTTAGCACACACAACGAGCACAGGGAGTCTGAGTCAGAGAAGTAGGTATCCTGGAGTTCCTGAACTGGAGAGCTGACCTTGCCAACTGAGGAGACGTGGATGTGGAGAAGACCAAGGTACCCAACGCAAGAGAGCAGCAATGCTGGAAAAGATTTGATACACCGGTAACATTATTGTGTGCAAACAAACTGAAAAAAAAAATATAGATATATATCTCAGATCTGAGTACAATAATTGGGGTTGTGTACATGTTTGGGATGGTTTGTGTTATTGCAGAAGTGGGGTCGGGGTCTTGGTAACTGTAATTCTAGTTTTGAACATCTTATTGCCTTTGTAACTTATCACAAAGTATTTAACACATTGCACTATTTTTATTTAATACTAGCAAACTTTAACAATTGGTACCAACATTTAGGAACATATCAAAATGTTTCTATTTATTTTACCATTTAATAAAATATTTAATATTTATTTTCTTGCCAAATCCCTTGCTTGCGTGGAGTTTATTTGGGAACCCTATTTGAAACTGTGACATTGCTATATATTTATTTCTTTACTTATTGTAATTACCCGCTCCACCACTAGAGGGTGTACATTAGCAACCTTAGCTCTGTGTATGTGTGGGAGAGGCAGGCAGGGTGTGTATCCCCCCTGCCTGTCTACATATAGCCTGGGTCAGTGAGTGTGTGACTCTGCCTATCTCAGGAGTGAAGTCATGTCCAGGCCCCATAACCCGGATACAGGGTGTGACGCGCCCCTGCTGAAATAAAGGAAGACGGATGAACCCCTTCTGCACTAGTCCTGGCTTCTGGCAATTAGCATGCAATGAGCTGTGGGAGCGACAGGAAAGAGCCTGGGAGCAGCTGAAGCTGTGGTAGGCAGCTAAGAGAACCACAGAACCCTCACTACAGTACGTTTGCAAGGGGGGGAGGGCAAGACTACAGCTCCCATCATGCAATGGGAGACAGACTCGGTGATGCAGCTCCCAGCATTCACTAGGAGTAACCACACTACTACAGCTCCCATCAGGCCATGTGCAATTGGGAAGTGATGACTGACCCTGTGTGTGAGAGGCTGAGCAAAAGCCCCACCCCAGCAGCTGTCTCATCTGGGATTTCCCCCCTCAGATCACATGGCCTACTGCAGCCAATCGCAGAGGGCAAATTAGTGCCCCCCCCCCCTCACGCCTATCACTGTCATAGGGTGGCAGGCAGGCAGGCAGGCAGGCAGGCAGGGGGTTATTGTGTCTTATGCAGGCATAGACATTCCTACTTTTAACTCCCCCCCTCTCCCGGGTGGTGGGTGCTACATCTGGGAACAGGGAGAGAACGACACCTCCCCCCCCCCCCCCCCCCCCCCCCCCCCCGGATAGAGGGTGAAAGAGCAACCTTCCCTCCCCCCAGGCAGGGAGAGGTAGAAAGAAAGAGCAAGACGTCCCCCTTCAACCCTGATCCTAGTCGGAGGGAGAAAGAGCAAGCCCCTCCCCATCCTAGAAAGAGAGAGAGAGAGAGAGAGCAAGACCCCCCCCCCCCCCACATTCCAGACAGAAATAGCAAGAATTCCACACACACCCCTGTCCCCATTCTAGACAATGGAGAAAAAGCAAGGACCCCTCCCCCATCCCAGACTGACAGGAGAGAGAATTGACAAGACTCCCTCTCCAGGATTTTCATTTTTTGAGTTCTTTGAGTCAGAGTAGGTATCCTGGAGTTCCTGAGCCAGTGAGCTGACCTTGCCAACTGAGGAGACGTGGATGTGGAGAAGACTAAGGTACCCAATGCAAGAGAAGATTTGATACACCGGTAACATTATTGTGTGCACACAAATTGAAAAAATATATATATAGATATATATCTCAGATCTGAGTACAATAATTGGGGTTGTGTACATGTTTGGGATGGTTTGTGTTATTGCAGAAGTAGGGTCGGGGTCTTGGTAACTGTAATTCTAGTTTTGAACATCTTCTTGCCTTTGTAACTTATCACAAAGTATTTAACACATTGCACTATTTGTATTTAATACTAGCAAACTTTTAACAATTGGGACTCAGTGTCAGGCGGCGCCGGGAGAGGAAAAGGAGCAGCGTGATTGCTGCGGTTCCGCCCAACAGGAGACACCGGACCGGATTCTCTCTCCCTCCCCAGGACGGCAGACAGAAGCGATGAGAACTGACTTGAACTGAGCGTTCGGCTGCAAAGGGTCTAATCCTGATCAGGGAATCGCTGCAGCCCCTGAAGAAGGGCGATGTAGGGCTGGTTTGAGTTTTTGGAGCAGAGCAGAGGTGCTGTTTTGGGTTACTATGATGTTTTAACATTTTTTGGACTTGCTGCTGTAGATTCGAAAGAGAAGCCCTGTTCCGATCAGCCATGGGGAGCCACGATCACCTCTTCAAAGTGCTGATTATAGGGGATGTAAAAGTGGGGAAGTCGTCCTTGGTTCAGCGCTATTGCAGTGAAACCTTCAACAAGCATTACAAGTCCACAATGGGAGTGGACTTTGCCCTGAAGGTGGTGCAGTGGTCGGATTCAGAGACGGTGAGGCTTCAGCTATGGGACATTGCGGGTCAGGAGCGCTACACCTGCATGACTAGGATGTACTACAAGCAGGCCAGCGCTTGCGTGGTCATGTTTGACATCACCGACGTCACCACCTTCCGGAACAGCCAGAAGTGGAAGCAGGACTTGGACAGCAAGATTACTCTGCCGGGTGGGAGCCCCCTTCCCTGCATTCTGCTGGCCAACAAATGCGATTTATCCCCATGGGCCATGACCAAGGAAGAAATTGACCTGTTCAGCAAGGAGAATAACTTTATTGGCTGGACCGAAACCTCTGTCAAAGAAAATAAGAATATTAACGAGTCTATGAGGCTTCTTATCGAGAAGATGATGGCCACAAGTGATGGGCTTCCCTCTCCTGCAGGCCAAGGAGATTACATAAACCTGAAGGATGCCCCTGTGCCCGGCTGGGGCTGCTGCTAGGTGTGTCTTTACTGTGCACAGAACTTTTCATATTTGTCTTATTCGTGGTGACTAATCTTTTTATTACATAAAGCACCATTCTCTTCCATTCAGAAACTCCAGTTCTTAGCCTTCGATAACCAGCAGGATTCATCGTTAAGCTCTGCTCGTGGTTCAGAGGACAGACCTAGGTGTGGACAGATGCTTTTCCCAGAATCCTTTAATCTGCTACAGAACAATAGTCTTCTAACTTACTGCTGCCTCTTTTCGTTGTCATGTATACATTATGTATTCTGACAATAGTTACAAAAATGATGAACATGGCATGAAGCAGAATGTGCCTTTTTAAGAAGTACAAATGTTGCCTTTCTTGTCAAGTCCCTAATGGCTCTATAATTCTGCCCTGATTTCCCTTCTGCCAGAGATAATTGCGTAATTACACAGAAGTTATAGTCATTAATATCATTCTCCCTCCTGTCCTATGCTGGCAGTGCCCCCGAGTGTGGGCTGCAGATACAAGGTTACAAAGTCTTTTATGTGGCCCTGATTGGATTTTGAAGAACACTTCAATGGGAAAAGTAATTTTGTTTGTTTGAGGGTATCGTGGTGTCTTTTCGGAGCCGTTGGCATCAGTTGCTAACATTGGCTACAGAAAAAGACAGGTTATGAGTGTTTCATTTTGGGCTGTAGCTGAGTAACTTGACTGTATGTGAGCCAGTGGCGTTCCTAGGGGGGCTGACACCCGGGGCGGATCGCCGATGCGCCCTGCCCCCCGGATGCAGCGCAACCCCCCCGGCGAAAGGACACCCCCCTGCGAAAGAAACCCCCCCAGGTGCACGCCGCTGGGGGGGTGCCGCGTGCGTCTGTCCTTCGTTCGTTCCATGCTTCCACTCTGCCCCGGAACAGGAAGTAACCTGTTCCGGGGCAGAGGGAGCATGGAACGAAGGACGGACAGGCGCGCGCGGCCCCCCCCCCCAGCGGCGTACACCCGGGGCGGACTGCACCCACCGCCCCCCCCCCCTAGGAATGCCACTGATGTGAGCTGTGGGTTACGCAGCACTGAAATAATACAAGGCCATTTTAAAATATGGTTTCCACTTGACAAGACAAAAGAGAAGTTTTCAAGGAAGAAAAATATTTTAAATCAACTTTGTTGCATGTAACTGTGTGTATGTTTCATCCCTTACAAACTTGCCAAAGAATTGACGTCTAATTACTGTTTTTTAACTGTTAAATAGCAACGTTTTGGATTATTTCTTGAGTTACATAGTATTACATTGAATTCTTGTTAGATAAAAGGGAAGGGGATAGAAGTCATTTATGGATGTGGCACTTATCAGCCACGTAGGTACTTGCAAAGTGATGAGAAATTTTAATAATTTCAACTATAATTTTGAAAAAAAAACTTTAACAAGTGGTACCAACATTTAGGAACATATCCAAATGTTTCTATGTATTTTGCCATTTAATAAAATATTAAAATTTTTGTTTTCTTGCCAAATCCCTTGGTTGCGTGGAGTTTATTTGGGAACCCTATTTGAAACTGACATTCCTATATATGTATTTCTTTACTTATTGTAATTACCCGCTCCACCACTAGGGGGTGTACATGAGCAACCTTAGCTCTGTGTATGTGTGGGAGAGGCAGGCAGGGTGTGTGTCCCCCCCTGGGGTCAGTGAGTGTGTGACTCTGCCTATCTCAGGAGTGAAGTCATGCCCAGGCCCCATAACCCGGATACAGCCGGTGGTGTGACACCGACAGGTGAACCCCTTGTGCACTAGTCCTGGCTTCTAGTGCATACCAGAGGGGCTCTTCTCTGGGGTATGTTCCCGACATAAATTCACTAGCAATCAGCATGCAACGAGCTGTGGGAGCAGCTGAAGCTGTGGTAGGCAGCAGAGAAAACCACAGAACCCGCACTACAGTACATTTGCAGGAGGGGGGAGGGCAAGACTACAGCTCCCATCATGCAATGGGAGACAGCCTCGGTGATACGGCTCCCAGCATTCACTAGGAGTAACCACAGTACTACATTTCCCATCAGGCTACGCGCAATTGGGAAGCGATGGCTGACCCTGCGTGTGAGAGGCTGAGCAAAAGCCCCGCCCCAGCAGCTGTCTCCTCTGGGATTTCCCCCCTCAGATCACATGGCCTACTCCAGCCAATCACAGAGGGCAAATCAGTGCCCCCCCCCCTCACACTCCTATCAGAGTCATAGGGCGGCAGGCAGTCTGGCAGGGAGGGGGTTATTGTGTCTCAGGCAGGCATAGACATACCTACTTTTAACTCCCCCCCCTCCCCCGGGTTGCGGGTGCTACATCTGGGAACAGCGAGAGAACGACACCTCCCCCCCCCCCCCCCGATTGAGGGTGAAAGAGCAACCTTCCCCCTCCCCCCCCCCCCCCCCAGGCAGGGAGAGGTAGAAAGAAAGAGCAAGACGTCCCCCTTCAACCCTGATCCTAGTCGGAGGGAGAAAGAGCAAGCCCCTCCCCAAGCTAGAAGGAGAGCAAGACCCCCCCCCCCCAGAAAGAGCAAGAATCCCCCCCCCATTCTAGACAGTAGAGAAAAAGCAAGGACCCCCATCCCAGACTGAAAGAATTGATAAGACTCCCCCCCCCCCCCCCCAGGCATAAAGACCTTTTTCCCACCCCCACCTCGCTTGTCTGCATCTCAGCCGGTGCTAGACAGAAAAAGGAGGGGGGAAGCCCTCCCCTTGCACCGGTGTATGTAGAGAAAGGCCTGATGAGAGATCCAGGAGGCAGAGCCAGACCTGCTCCCCCTCACCAGGCTCAGAGGAGTGACAAGCAGGAGGAGGCCGTGGCCTCAAAGCCAGAGTGAGAGACCCCCACCAGCACTGGGTGAGACCCCTCTCCTTTCTCTCTGGCTTTCACACTTACTGAGTCCTTTGTGAACTTTCTAGTTTTGCTTCTCCTGCTGTCATGTGGATGTATTTTTATAGGTTGAATTGTTTCCTGCATCTGCTGTAATCCTTTTACCCTTTGACCATTTTGTACCTGTTGTTTTTAAGTCATTTTTGTCTTAGGTTTGCACTATGGCCTAGCAACTGCTTTGCATGGTACAAGTGCTGCTGTGGCCCCCTTTACTCTTTTTCCTTTAATTTCTCTTTCCTGCGCAGTCTCTCTGAAAACAAAAAACGTGGATAATGTGGGGCTTTTTTTGTTTGTTTTTGTTTTACAAACATTCATCTTTTTTTTACAAACATTCATCCTTCTATAGCTGGTAGCTAATATATATGGGCGTAACTGGGCAGACTGGAGGGTCCAAATGGGGTTTTTTTTTTGTTTGTTATCTGCTGCCAGCTACTATGCTCTATTACTTTGGCTAATTCTTTGGCTCACTTACGAACATTTCAGTTTCTTGTATCTTCCTTTCACAGGGACTGAAGCACATACCATGTAAAATGAGTTTATCTTGTTGGGCAGACTGGATGGGACCGTTCAGGTCTTTATCTGTCATCATTTACTGTTACTATAAAATGCATTTTTAATAAAAGCAGGGTTAGGGCACACTGCAAAGGGGGGAGGGTCCACAAACTGGGGAAAAGGGACAGGGTACAGCAATTAATGGGGGAGATGAAGAGTATGAGTGGGTTAGTAGGGTTACAGGAGGGAGGGACAGGGTACATCGAGGGGTTGGGTTTCAGTGCCTGCTCCGGTTCTTGGATTATATCCCTTCTTGTTTTAACTTTGTATTTTTTAGATGTTTGGTTTCCATGGAAATCTATGATCGGGCATTGGTTGGAGGGGTTTTTTAATGGGTAGAACCCGGGAAATGATTGTCCGGCTACTGTCTGTGACATCACAGAATGCCCTCTGAGGACTCTCCCATTGCTCCCTTGGGAAAGAGCTTGTGAGAGAGGGAGTTTTCTTATCTCTGCGTCTTTTATTACATGTTATTTTTGAAAGAATGTTTTGTCTTCCTTGAGGTATTGTATGAGTAGCAGTGACACAGTGTATGCCTTTCTGCTCTCCATCCCACCCTCATGGCATGCTTCTGTCCCCATTTCAGCAGTGATTTCTGAGTAACCCTCACATCTGGAGGCCAAGCCTTTGACATCTCTGTTGGGAGGGATGGAAGCAAGGCTATTCGTGAGGTGGGTGAGGCATTTTTATTTTAAAAAGAGAACTCAGGTATGTTCTCAGGAGTAGTAGAGAGCTAGCTAGGATGCAGGGTCCGAGAGCCCCATCACTCAAGCCAACATGCACATATGTGCAATACCCATCCTTAGGATGCTAAGACCATGGCATATATGCAAACAGCGGCTAGGAGGCTATCTGTAATCTCTGATGTGACGGTCATTGTGAGTAAGCAGACAGCGGGTGGGGAGAGAAAAGATCAGTGAAGGGAGACGGAAGGATGGGGAAAGAGGGCTACAGCATCAGACTGCTAGATCCTACCACCAGGCCAGAAATGTAGCATAACCGGGAACGAGACTGACATGGGATATTTTGGCATTTTTCTAATGTTTTAATGCTGCTGCTGCTGCTTTTATTATTTTGTCAGTGCCAGCTGTGCCAGTAAAGGTTCTTTGAATTAGAGAGACAGGAGAGGCACAAAAATGAGAAGAGTGGCTTCAGTTGGAGACAAAGGAGGGCAGGGGTGGGGAAGGAGTGCTGACCTCTGACCCACTGCACATTGTGAGCCAAGACTGGGATCTGTGGCACAGAGTCTGATTCTCAGTGGGCTTTGTTCTCCCCCCCCCCTTTTTTTATATTGGACCGGGGGGGGGGGGGGAGCTGTTGTGCATCAGTGATCTAGAGTGGCCAGACTCATCTTCAGAGATTGGATGAGGTAGAGCAAAGGAAACAAGCTTTACCGCCTTCCATCTCCATTTATTTTTATTCCCTCTCAGATTCAGGGAGCATTTTTTGGATTGACAAGTTGTATGTGTTTTGCTGAACTAATACCCGACATAACAAAATTACTAAGTGTAGAGAGAACAAAATTTGCAGGTTCTGGTGCTCATCCATATTCTCCGTTCCTATTATGTATCAGACCGGGTGGCAGGGCATGACATTTTGCTGCTAGAACTGCTGTCTCCCCTCTCTGTTTCTTTATTGTATTTCCCCTTCTCTGTCTCTCTGTATTATTATTTTCCTCCTTCCCCTCATCTCTCTGTATCTTTATTCTCCTTGTTTATCTCCCTTCATCTTCTCTTCCTTCCATGTTTCTCTTCCCTTTTTCATTATCTCTTCTTAGCAGTTTCTTTGTTCTTTCCTTTCCCTTCTATTTTATTCTGCCCCACTATACTCGTTCTTCTGTATCCTTACTTTCATTCCCCCTTACTCGCTCTTCATTCATTCCTTCTCTGTACGTGTTTTTTCTACCCATTATTTCTGTAACTTTATTCTGTCTCCTTTCATCCCTCTACCTCTATTCTTTCCCATTTGTTTCTTCTCTTTCCTTCCTGTTTGGTTTTATTCTTTCTCTTTATCTCTTCATGACGTTGTCACTGTACCACTTCTCTCTGTTCTGTCTTTTGACTCTCCTTCCTTTCCTCTGTATTCAAATTTCTCAATAAGCAATTAAACAACAACCAGGCTTTGATTAAAGCTAAGGTAGGAAAGCATCACAACATAATTCACAAGTAAATATTAAGAAAGTAGAATAAAAGCATCCATGTTGGATATCAAGCCCAGAATAGGGAGAAAATGAAAGATTGTTGTAACCCACTCAATTATAAACAAAAGTAACACTAAATTTCTACCACCATCACCCATCCATCGTCTTACTGCAGCTCACTCTGAAAATAATCTGTCAAATCTTGTCAAAAGTGCATTCAGTTTAGCTCGTATTTTATCAACTTGCAAAATTATAATACACTTGTAAGAAATAAGTTGCTTGTAAATCTAAAACCTGCTGATGTAACTCCAACAATTGCCTCCTGGTATCTGTAGCACTTCTGGATAAATCCAAAATTACTATGATCGCAAGAGGCGAAGTTCTTAAGCTTGAAAAAGAAACACACATCTCTGTAACTCTGAAGCATTTTCTGTCATCATCAGCTAGGCGACTGGAGAACTAACTAGATGCACAGATAATACACCCTTTAAACATGCTCTGGATTAAACATCAGCTTTTCTAATAAGTATCTCCTCAAAATCAAATAAGGCTAAGGAGAAATTAGACCTTACCTGCTAATTTGCTTTCCTTTAATCCCTCCGGACCGGCCCAGTATTTTCTCAGTCTCCAACCTGCTGGTAGGCGTGCACAACCCATCAGTCCAATCCTGGGCCGGTCCGGAGGGATGCTAAGGAAGGGGTTTATACTTTGAGAATATTAGCAAACCGTAAACTTAATTTTAAGTGAGAATTGATTTCTGTTCCTTTTCAGACAGATTTTTTTATTGCCTCGTCACTCTAAAACCAGTCCAAACACATTTATAAATATGTTAAAAAAACAGCAGTTCCAGCACAGACCCCTGGGGAACCCCACTATCTACCCTTCTCCATTGAGAATACTGACCATTTAACCCTATCTTCTAACCAGATTTTAATCCACAATAGAACACTACCTCCTACCCAGGACTCTCCAGTTTCCTCTGGAGTCTTTCATCAGGTACTTTGTCAAATGCCTTTTGAAAATCCAGATACACAATATCAACCGGCTATTTCCTTGCCTTGCCCACAGAGAATCACATTTATGGGATACCTTCCTTCTGTGGCTGTCCGTGGAGAGTACTCTCTCGTAGCTTCTCCACTATTTCTTCAGTACTCAGTCCATCACAATAAATAGGAGAAGATTAGATAGGGTTAGTGTGGTTGCAACTCCTCTGCTGTCCAAGGAGAAACCCCCATTTTATAGGTAAGCAACTCCATACATGGGTGATTACCAAGTTGAGGGTTGACAGTTCTTAAGCATTTAGAGCAGCCCAGAAATTAACAGTTGGTGGATGGAGTTAGAAAATTTCAGTTATACAAAAAAATTCTTTAACATGTTCAAACAGTGGCTTAGTGTGAGAGAGAATTCAAACAGTAGGGTCTGAAGGTGTGAATAGATGACCAAGTTGGTGCTTATAGGTTTCTGCTATAGATGTGGATCTCAGATGTCAGTGGTAGTGGTTTTTACTTCAAAGCTGGCGGCAGAACTAGAGGACATGAGTTGAGGTTGAAAGGGGGCCGACTCGGGAATAATGTTGGGAAGTATTTTTTCATCGAGAGGATGGTAGATATCTGGAATGCCCTCCCGCGGGAGGTGGTGGAGATGCAAACGGTAATGGAATTTTAAAAATGCATGGGATAAACACAAAGGAATCCTGTTTAGAAGGAATGGATCCATTGAAGCTTAGCGGAGATTAGGTAGCAACACTGGTAATTGGGGAAACAAAGCCAGTACTTGGCAGACTTCTAAGGTCTGTGCCCTGATCATGGCTGAATAGACTTGGATGGGCTGGAGTGGATCTTTTCAGGGCTTCGACAGCTTCAGAAATTTTAGAACAAGGACAGTGCCGGGCAGACTTCTACAGTCGATGCCCTGAAAATGGCAAGGACAAATCAAGATCAGGTCTACATATACTACTACTAATTCTACTCATCATTTCTATAACGCTTCTAGACGTACGCAGCGCTGTACACCTGAACATGAAGAGACAGTCCCTGCTCGACAGAGTTTACAGTCTAATTAGAACAGACAAACAGGACAAACAAGAGATAAGGGAGTATTAAAGTGAGGATGATAAAATAAGGGGTTCTGAACAAGTGAATAAGGGTTAGGAGTTAAAAGCAGCATCAAAAAGGTGGGCTTTTAGCTTAGATTTGAATACAGAGATGGAGCTTGACGTACCGGCTCAGGAAGTCTATTCCAGGCATATGGTGCAGTAAGATAAAAGGGACGGAGTCTGGAGTTAGCGGTGGAGAAGGGTGCAGATAAGAGAGATTTACCCAGTGAACGGAGTTCCCGGGGAGGAATGTAGAGAGGTACATAAGTAATGCCATACTGGGAAAAGACCAAAGGTCCATCGAGCCCAGCATCCTGTCCCCGACAGCGGCCAATCCAGGTCAAGGGCACCTGGCAAGCTACCCATTTTATACAAGTTATTCCCGAAATTGTGGATTTTTCCCAAGTCCATTTAGTAGCGGTCTATGGACTTGTCCTTTAGAAAACAGTCCAACCCCTTTTTAATCTCTGCCAAGCTAACCACCTTCACTACGTTCTCCGGCAACGAATTCCAGAGTTTAATTATGTGTTGGGTGAAGAAAATGTTTTAAATTTACTACACTGTAGTTTCATCGCATGCCCCCTAGTCCTAGTATTTTTGGAAAGTGTGAACAGATGCTTCATATCCACCTGTTCCACTCCACTCATTATTTTATATACCTCTATCATGTCTCCCCTCAGTCATCTCTTCTCCAAGCTGAAAAGCCCTAGCCTCCTTAGTCTTTCTTCATAGGGAAGTTGTCCCATCCCCGCTATCATTTTTGTCGCCCTTCGCTGCACCTTTTCCAGTTCTACTATATCTTTCTTGAGATGCGGCGACCAGAATTGAACACAATACTCAAGGTGCGGTCGCACCATGGAGCGATACAACGGCATTATAACCTCCTCACATCTGTTCTCCATACCTTTCCTAATAATACCCAACATTCTATTCGCTTTCCTAGCCGCAGCAGCACACTGAGCAGAAGGTTTCAGTGTATTATCAACGATGACACCCAGATCCCTTACTTGGTCCGTAACTCCTAACGTGGAACCTTGCATGACGTAGCTATAATTTGGGTTCTTTTTTCCGACATGCATCACCTTGCACCTGTTCACATTAAACGTCATCTGCCATTTAGTCTCCCAGTCTCGTAAGGTTCTTCTGTAATTTTCACAATCCTCTTGCGAGTTAACGACTTTGAATAACTTTGTGTCATCAGCAAATTTAATTACCTCGCTGGTTACTCCCATCTCTAAATCATTTATAAATATATTAAAAAGCAGCGGTCCTAGCACTGACCCCTGAGGAACCCCACTAACTACACTTCTTCATTGTGAATACTGCCCATTTAACCCCACTCTCTGTTTCCTATCCTTCAACCAGTTTTTAATCCACAATAGGACTTTTCCTCCTATCCCATGACCCTCCAATTTCCTCTGTAGCCTTTCATGAGGTACCTTATCAAATGCCTTTTGAAAATCCAGATACACAATATCAACCGGCTCCCCTTTGTCCACGTTTGTTTACTCCTTCAAAGAATTGAAGTAAATTGGTCAGGCAAGATTTCCCCACACTAAAGCCGTGCTGACTTGGTCTCAGTAATCCATGTCCTTGGATGTGCTCTGTAATTTTGTTTTTAATAATAGCCTCTACTATTTTCCCGGCACCGACGTCAGACTCACCCAGTTGCAGTTCTTCTGTTTTGGATGGATGAACATATACATTCCCATATTCAGTCCAACATAGACTTCCCATTCCTGTGTCATTTATCTGAACTTTAAAACCTTATCATTCCATTTCTCTTCATATTTAATCCCAAGTGTGCCTAGAATCTACTGAAGTGCTAACTTCCTCAGATCTTAAAAGGCCAATACTAAATCCAGTCATCCACAATGTCTTATTAGCTACAAAAACGAACAGAACCGTTGTTTCAAACATCTAGTCTCCCCATGCTTGTAGAACTTTGGATTTTAAACCAAGGTCATGCCATGTAGGTTATCTCGAAGCCATCTTGGAAGCCCAAAGAAGTCATACTACCACAGGAAGGGTTGTAACTATTGCTCCATGCCCGTTTTGCCAATTTCTTCTTGCAAGCATAGGTTGTGAGGGCAACACGTTTGTGAATATTCTAACTTCTACTATCTTTTCTTTGAAGATATCTTCCAAAATGAGAAATAAAATTTGGTGGGGTATCAATGTTTGTTTTAACTTGTATATGTTACAGACCGTAGTTTTTGTTTTCAGCAGAAAGAAATTGAGAGGGATAAAAAGAAGCCAGAGAAGTGGAATGCAGAAAATCACCACATACCAGGCAGGTGTCTCTGTACTCACATACCTTCTGCTGCTACTCTAATCTAAGTCGCCCCCCCCCCCCCCAACCTGAAAAAAGGCAAATGTAATAGATTAAAGCAGGAGGGTACAGAAGAAGATAGAAACAGGTAGACTGTGGAAAAGAGGGAAGAAACTTGAAAATGCTGATGGGAGGTAGCGAGAGGCAGCCATAACAAGTACATTTTCAGTAAGGCATCTAACCAGTAATATGCACCTGTAGTTTTCAGCCTGCACTTTTTGAATACCACATACTTTTTGGATGTGACTAAAAGTATGTGCATATACAGTTTTAAATGACATCATAAAGGATTTGTGTTAGTACATCTATTTGCATACTTTAAAAAAAAATAAAAATCTGACAGTGCTCATAATTTTATAACCATGCTGTGGAGCAGCTGGTCCTGGAACTGATAGTCGGGTGGACTATTCTAGATCTAAGCCTCCTTGTAACGCAGGATCTTGTGCAAGAGGTAACAGTTGTGGGGCAGTGCTTGGCAATAGTGATAACAGAATTCAATTTAACATAATCACTTCAGAGGGGACATTATGAAGGTGTTTAAAGACAGCATCTACAATCAAATGAGTAAATTAGAAAAAAGACAAAAAGTGGTTACAAAGGTTAAATGTTTGCATGGACACTATTTAAAAACATCATCTTGGAAGCCCAGACTAGATGTATTCCAGAAAAAAAGCCTCTAACCATGGTTAAATGGTGAAGTGAAAAAGGTGATAAAAGAGCAAAAACTGGGGAAAGTGAATACAAGTGAAGAAAATGGGACAGAGTTATGTTCTTATATTCTTAGTAAGTTAGATGTAAAGCATTAGTAAGGCGGTGAAAAGAGAATGTGGGGGAAAAAAACCCTGCCAGACAGGCAAAAATACAGTATTAAGTACTATTAGGAGAGGAATGGAAAATAATGTCTCTGTATCAATCCAAGGTATGACCATACCTTGAGTACTATGTACAATTCTGGTCATCCCATCTAAAAAAAAAAAAAAAATTACAGCACAACTTAAAAAGATACAGAGTAAGGGGAACAAAAGGGATGGAACAGCTCCTCTATGAGGAAATGGTGGTCTATAAAATCATGAGTGTGGTGGAAAGGGTAGAAAATGGTCATTTATCCCTTCAAATACCCCATGAAGCATAAGTGGCACATTTAAAACATCTGCAAAAATGTTTTCACTCAGCTCACAAATTATGCAATTCCTTGCTTAAAGATGTGGTGAAAGCAGCTAGAATTAACGGGTTTAAAAAGGATTTGGACAAATTCTTTAGGAGAAGTCCATAAACCATTATTAGCCAGTTGGACCTGGGAAAATTACTACTTATCTCTGATTATAATCAAGGACTGGATCTGTTCTTTGGGATCCTGCTGGGTACATGTGACCTGGATTGGCCACTGTCAAAGACAGGCTGCTTGGATGCACTTTGGTCTGATTGGCATTCTGAAACATCTCGCCAACACCCCCCCCCCCCCCCCCCCCCCCCCCACACACACACACACAATTCATCTTTTCTGAGCAGTCAAAAGTATATCTGTTGTAAGAGTATGCAAGCATTTTCTAGCAGCTAAAATTCTACTTATTTAGATTGATTCAGGAATGTAAAGAGAAACACTTGAAAAATTTTGCTGTGTGACAATGGCATGTTCTGAAATTCTAGCCTGTATTTCTTTGGTTCCTTTCCAGGGTTTGCAGAAAAACATACTTCATTTCCTGTTTTGAGGTGCTGACATGACAAAATAAGACGGGAAGAAGTCTTGGAACCAGAATCCAACAGTAAATTATCCAGGCCTGTTCTGACAAAAAGGGACAAGGATTGAGGCATCTGCATCCATCTCCAATCCCAGCATGCCTCCCACCGCCAGGAGCTCAGGGGCCTGCCCCGCTGGCTCCTTTGGGCTGATCTGTTTGCCCCCTATCTCTGAGGACCTGCAGCTGATTTGGACCCAGGCTGAACTGACCAATGATCTGGATGGGAATGAGCATCTGCTGCATACCTTCAGCTACTTTCCGTATCCGAGCCTGCCAGAGATTGCTCTGCTGTGCCTGAGATATGGCCTGCAAATGGAGAAGGTGAAGGCCTGGTTTATGGCTCAGCGGATCCGCTGCGGCATTAGCTGGTCCTCAGAGGAGATTGAGGAGACCCGGGCCCGACTGCTCTACAATCAGGATAAGCTCCATTTTAAGCAACTGGTTTCTGGGTCCTGTGATGCAGGACGCCCCCCTGAGGGGGGCATAACCAAGGAGATGCCAGGGCCTTGTGGCTTCCGTAAAGCTGAGCAGCCCATGTCAGGGAAAGTTGAGAGCAACCTTCTGAAGTCCACTACAAGTGCTGTCAGCAGGGAAGATACCTCTAGGAACACTCTCCCGCATACCTCCAAGCGGCCCAGGCAAGAGATGGATTGCATTACTAGGACACCACTCTCTAGAGTGGATCATCGCCAGCAGCACTCCACCATGTCTCATCCAGCAAGTGGGGTATCCCCTAGACCCTTGCTAGCAAATCAGCAAAGGCAGAGAGAGCAACGGCTGCCTGGTGGCTATCCCCAGCCAAATATTCAGTTTAGTGTTCCCCATAGAGGAGGAGGAAGCATGCATCAGCAGATACCAGACTCAAGACTGGGATCCTGGGATACACCTACACCTCCAACACAACGGCAGCAGGCACCTTCTGGGAGAAGGTCACATGGGATTGGAAACCTGTTTGGAGTAGATGGTACAGAGATGAGTGCAGCAGTAGCTTGCTTACCATCTGAGGAAGAGTTGCAGAGGCGGTTTGAGGTTAGCTCCTGGGGAGCAGAGTTCCTGTTGCCGTCGGCAGCCAGGCAGGGTCCTGGCTGGGGATGGCGGAGTGATGAGACTTTTTTCCCTGTCACACGGAGGCAGCGCAAGACCAAAGAACAGCTGGCTATCTTAAAGTCCTTTTTTCTGCAGTGCCAGTGGGCCCGGCGGGAGGACTATTGCAAGCTGGAGGAACTCACGGGACTCCCACGTCCTGAGATCATCCAGTGGTTTGGAGACACCCGCTATGCCCTCAAGCATGGACAACTTAAGTGGTTCAGGGACCATGTAGAGGGCTGCCCAACCTGGCTGGGGCAGGAGCAGCTGCAGATGATACGTTCAGGAGACACAGGAAGGGGAGGGAGTGGGAAAGAGGGCAGCCCTGACATGCCCACACCACTACTACGGCCAGCACATAATGGGAGACAGGAAGAGAAATCGCCTCTGCCAGCTGGGATATCTGGCCAGTCACTATTACAGCCCGATTATAGGATCCTGGAGCAATACTGGGCAACACACCGTCAAATCCAGGAAGGGGACATAATTAGGTTGGCACGGGCCTCTGGGTTGGAGCCACAGCAGGTGATGGAATGGTTCTTTCACAAGTCCTCAGCACCTGCAGAGGTGGAAGTATGCTTGGATGAGGAAGAAGATGAGGAGGAGGAGGAGGAGGACGATGATGACGTTATCATACAGGACTAAGTTAATCCCTCATGCATCTACATCTTGAGAACTGTGTTAAGCGATCTTACAAACTGTTATTAAAATATATTTTACCCCAAAGTACCCCAAAGTATGGCCTTCAAAAAAAAAGAGAAACTTGTATAATAGGGCAAAATAAATGGGGGGGGGGGGGGGGGAGCAGACTGCTAATGTTGGGGAGGGGGGCTCCTTACTAGAGGAATGTTCCTTCTATTTCTATTTCACATCCACACCTAAAAATAAATTACAATCTTCCATGCCCTCCATCCATCCTGATTTAGAGCTACATTCAACAAATCTTAAAATGTATTTATTTATTTCAGCAGGAGTGGAGCTGCAGTTCTTGCTGTCTCAGGACACCACTTTCTGATTTTCTTGTCTTCCTTTCTGGGGCCTGTGTAAGAGAGGATGGACGAGGATCCTGATAAAAGCAGGGAGGGCCTTTAGACCAAGTTCATTCTGGCTCTGGACGATGGCCTAGAGAAGAAAAAACAAGCATTGAGCAGATTAATGTTCTTGCAAGAGGAGGTGGGAGAGAAAGGAGCAGGTAATTCAACAATGCTTCTGTGGTGAAGGGAAAACTGTAAAGTGGGCAGATCATTCCGTGGTGCTCTGGGAAGAGGGAGCAGATGGGCGAGAAGTTTGCACAGGTTCCTCCATGGAGCTCTGGCGAACTGAAAATATGGGCTATGTAGACTGGTACAGGCCACTCCAAAGAGCTCCTGGGGGAGAGAAGAAAAGATAGCATCCCACAGGGGGTGGGAGAAGTTGGGAAGTGTCTGGAAACAGTGTAGTAGATCATCCCACAGAGCTCTAGAAGACAGATAGCTTTTTGCCTTCTTGGGATAAAAGGGCTTTGTACTAAATAACTTAATTTTTGGTTTTAAGTAAAATATTTGTAGAGATTTTCTTACATGGTTGTGAGGTGAGGCCCAGTTGCCCGTGGTGTGAATCTCAGCTGAAAATGAGAAAAGAAGAAATATCGCACCAGTTTTGCCTCCCACCTACTGCAGTGTAACTCAAGAGACATTCTTTAGAGAGATTAGAGGACGTTGTGTAGGGTCCCATTCCCCTTGCCATGGGTTGCAGGGATGACCTGCTCTGCAGGACAGTGTTATGAAAATGTATATGAGCAATCATGCCCGCCACTACTCATACTATAACTGAAAGAAGCACTTAATCTCCAGGAGGCATGAGGAAGTGTCACTAGTACCAGGAAGCATTTGCTGTTCATAACTGTTATAGTGATGTGTGCAAGGGACCAGGGAACACACTTAGCAGACTGCCTTCCAGTGGGTACCAGAGGGAAAAAAGGCCACCACCTACCTGTATGGGATTCAGGCGTTCTGTGCGGGCGCTGGTGTTGGTGGCCTGGGTGCTACCTGCATCTCTCAATTGCACTGTGTGGAGGACAGCAGACAATAGCATCAGGCAGAATAATGGAAGCAAGGAGAAATCTGGCATTTCACTCTATTGGATAACATTTCTGTTCAGTCCCAGAAACAGCACCTTCCCCCATTCTGAAGGGACTTATTGATATTCTCAATCAGTAACCTAGGCCTCCTAGCACCTCACAAGACTCTTATCATTCACTGAAAAACAGAGCAGTTGTCCATGCAGTGAGGATCCTTTCTTTATCATTGCTATAGCCCTATAGGTACTCTAGAAGTGAATCTCTAGTGCGTTCCTGCAAGGACTCTGCCTGAGAAGATCTCTCCAGCAATGATACTTCTTGAATAGGAGTCCCTGTAGGGTTTCTAGCAATGAGGATCCCAAGTTTATCCATGCTGTGTCACTGTAAAGCCTCTAGCATGTCCCCTGCAGGGACTTTTGAGCTACCTCTGTATAAATCCGGTGTATGAGGACTTCCCTGCTGCTGTAGGGTTTCCCCTCGTGCTCCAAGGGAGTGTACCAAGAGGTTTACCCCTGCAGAGTTGAGTAGGGTAGAGGAAGATGGGACCCTAAAGAAAGTTAAAACAAACACATATAGCACAAATAATTTTTTTTAAGTGTTTAGAAGAATGAGACAGTAGGGAAAAATCGGGTGACAGACAGCAGCTACTCACCTGTGGAAACGGCCATGTGCTGAGCCTGGTGTAGGCGTTACTAGAAAACAGACAATCACACCAGTAGGTTCAGAAGGATACCATGTAAAACTGAATGATAATTATCAGACTGTGAGAAGATGGGGAGTTAAAAGGGCTAGGTATGGCTTGGGGTCAGTGGGTACCAAGTAGAAGAATATTCTGTTGGGATACAAGTAAACTGCTCCAGCTTGCCGAAGGAAAGATACTGACAACATGGAACAGTGCAGAGATTTGGGGAACCTGCACAACTCGGCTCCACAGCAGATGGCTGTAGCTGTGAAATGTTCCCACTCACCTATCTGTGACAACCGATGTGGTCTGTTTCTTACCATTGTTAGACACCAGAGGAGTAGCACTTTCCTGCACAGTGACTGCTGGCGTTTGTTGCTGAAGGAGATACGGAAAAGGAGAGAGAAATGACTCCGTTAATGTATTCTGAATCTGTGATAAAGGACAGGTATGCAATCTGTTTACTTGTATAACATAGTATATGCATATAATATCATTCTATGGTATAGTACACTATATGATAAAGAACAGCTCTTACATTCTGGCCCCCAGACCGGGATACTCTGTATTGAATCGATTCCGCAGAAGAACACCGGCTGCATATAAAACATAAACTCACATCAAGCCCTCTTGCATCCATTCTTACATTTCCTCTCCTGCTATCATTCCTCTCACTTGTCCCCTGTTAGATTGCAGCTTCCCTCCCTTCCGTAGCCCTGTTGCTCTCCTGCTGTCTGTCCACCACTGCAGATCCTACTTCTCATTCCTCTATTGCTCTTCTCCCATCTATCCCCCATTACAGATTGCAGCTCCCCTCCCTGGCTCTCGTACAACTCAATCATGCTTCTATCTATCCTCCCTCTTTTATTCTGACTTTAGATCCCAAATCCCCACACAGACCATCTGCTGCTGTGCATTTCCCTTGTTATAGGCTTCTGTTTCCTCATCCATCCGTTCTTACCTCACCACCTGGCTAGAGTGTTGGGAACCATGCCGAGGAGTGACTACAAAAAAAAGAGAGAAACAAAAGTGCCTGGAACATTTATTACATATTTGTTGCCTGAAAGCAGGGAGGCGTTCTCTTCCTTGACTGTTTCTCTCTCCCTCCGTTACACTCTTTCTACTTTATAAGCACCCTACAGACTCTGTACCAGAACTGTGTACATGCCATAGAGGAGCACATACTAGTGAATAAAATTCAGCTGGTCATCAGCTTTCTTACCTTGCTGTGATGGAGAGGTAATAGCAACAGGCCTAGGTGTACTGGACCTACAGAAAAGGAAGGGGGGAAAGTTACAGCAAAAGAAACAGCAAGAATACTGCAGACTGGGAGAAAAGGTATGGAGTGGGACTAGAAAAGGTACTAAAGGAAGGAGAAAGAAGACCAGAAAACACAGCAGAGCAGAAGATGGGAGGCAAAATTACAAATGTCTCTGTAGGCCAAGAGAGGTATCTGTAAAAAGGAAGTGTAGGAATTTTAAGCTGACCTGCTGCAGCTCTGGGGTTTGTTCAATGATTCCTATAGAAAATACAAAACACAGCAGCGTTAGGAAATGCACTCACATTTTTTTAAAGGGATAGATACACCCCACGTGACATGCTCTCTTTGGTTAGCTTATTGTACCTGTGTGATTTACCAAGTAAACCAACATCATTCTTGTACCACATTGTGCACACATTCAGTGCTATACCAGAAAGACAGCGGTTACTCACCTATAGCAGGTGTTCTCTGAGGACAGCAGGACATATGTTCACACATGTGGGGGATGTCATTTATGGAGCTCAGTATGGCTGCTGCCCAGTGTTCTTTAATGTTCCAGAAGCTTTTGGCAGGCCTGACCGTTCATGCACGCATGCTTTCCTGCCCGCTCAACTTTCATTGGTACCCGCAGTTGAGTAAAAAGCATAAGGAATTCCACTCCTAGGGGAGGTGGAAAGGTATGTGAGAACCTATGTCCTGTAGTCCTTGGAGAACACCTGCTACAGGTGAGTAATATTACTTTCTCTGAGGACAAGTAGTTCTCACATGTGGAATTCCCTAGCTACCACGCTCAATGAAAACAACAAATAACTGTCAACAGGGACTTGCAACAACAAAGCCAATAAGAGTAACACTAACAACAGAAGCAGTGAAGGTGCAACCTGGAACAGAAAAGAATGGGCCTAGGAGGGTGGAGTTGGATTCTAGACTCCAAACAAATTCTGCAGAACTGTCTGACCAAACTAGCTGTTGCATCAGGTATTCAGCTTAAGGGAAATGGGACTTGATATACTGCCTTTCTGAGGTTTTTACAACTACATTCAAAGTGGTTTACATAGTATAGTCAGGTACTTATTTGTACCAGGAGCAATGGAGGGTTAAGTGACTTGCCCAGAATCACAAGGAACTGCAGTGGGAATTGAACTCGGTTCCTCAGGATCAAAGTCCACTGCACTAACCAGTAGGCTACTCCTCCACAAAGGCAGTAGTGAGATATGAATGTATAGACTGAAGACGTTGATGCACTGCAAATCTCGTCAACAGAGGCTGACTGCAAGTGGGCTACCAATGCAGCCAGGCTTTCAAGAGTCAGCCCAATCTGGGCATAAGTAAAGGAGATGTAATCTGCTACCCAGTTGGATACATTGTGTTTACCACTGGCTGCCCCAATCCTGTTTGGGTCAAAAGAAACAAAAAGCTGGGTGGACTGTCTATGGGCTTTATTCCGCTCTAGATAGAAGGCTAAGGCTCACTTGCAGTCCAAAGTAGGCAGTGCACTTTCACCAGGATAGGCATGAGGTTTTGGGAAAGATGTTGGAAGGATAATTGGTTAAGATGGAACTCTGACACCACCTTTGGAAGGAACTTAGGATGGGTGCGGAGGACTACTCTTATGATGAAACTTTGTGTAAAGCGGATCAGCTACTAGGGCCTGAAGCTGACTGACCACCACCAAAAACAAGACCTTCCAGGTCAGGAACTTCAGATAATATGAGTCAAGTGGCTCAAAAGGAGCTTTTATCAACTGGGGAACCCTTAGGTCCAGGATGCAATGAACCCCCCCCCCCCCCCCCCTGTCCTTTTGGGCACAAGGAAGTACTTGGAATAGAATCCCTTCCCTTCTTCCCCTGATGGAATGGGTTTGACACATAGGTCCTTTGTACCTTCATGTAATCATGAATGCCCCAAATTGACTACCCCTACTTGACTGACTCTACACTTGTCCATTAGATTGTAAGCTCTTTGAGCAGGGATTGTCCTTCTGTGTTAAAATTGTACAGCGCTGCGTAACCCTGGCAGCCCTTTAGAAATGTTAAGTAGTAGTAGTAGGTCTTTAGTAGGAGGCGAGTTCCTGGTACTGAGAGCTGAGCTTTGATGCTCTTGGTGGGAAATTTGGAGGAGGTTGATGCTAATTGAGAGTGTAACCTTCCTGAACTATTTGCAGGGCCCATTGGTCTGAGGTTACAAGAGGACAGTTTTACTGCAGCTATGCTCTACTGGAGCCAGTCGAAAGCTCATCCCTTGCTTACACTGGGGAGTTGGCTGGGGCTTTTGGGCCTGCTGCTGCTGAGGGCCTGTTGGGGAGGGCAAGATGAGGGAGTGAGCCTACACCTTTGAGAGTAGTAAGCACTCTTTCAACTTCTACCTGAAAACTTCCAAGAAGTGGAAACCACAGAAGAAGTGGGCCAAGACAGGGACTTAATGGTATCAGCTGTCTTCTTTATGGCCACCTCTTCCACCTTGTCCCCCAAAAGGTTGCCTTCTCAGTGAAGGACATCTGCCAACTTTTCTTGAACTGCTAGCTCTAGGTCTGAAACTCGCAGCCTGAGAGTTTGCGCATGCCAAAACCTAATGCAGATGCCCCATCGAAATACTATAGGTTGCCCTGACCATGTTCTTTTGACACTCCTGCTTGGCTACTAGCTGACAGAGTTCAGCAGCCTTCGCTGGAGGCAGAATGTCCACAAACTCTCCCACTGTGCACCACGTTCTTCAAGTAAATTCTCATGTAGAGTTGGTAGGACAGGATGCAGGAAATGAGCATTGAACCTTGAAACACCTTCCTCCCAAAAGACACCAGAGTACAAGCATCCTTGCCTGGGGGAGCTGAGGCATGAGTCCTCGAACTTCTGGCTCTTTTGAGGGCGGGTTCGGCATTAGCGGCCAAAGCACACCTGCTAAATTAATTGCTGCTCGTTCAGCATAGGTGTGACTCAGATAGGAGGTGTCTTTGGCTGTTGGAATTTGGCATCCCTGTCAGCAAAGGTAATATTTTATGGTGGGGGGGGGGGGGGGGAGAATACTGTGCCCCCTCAGTCCACTTTTGGGAACCCCCAAAGATGGATTTCTGGTTATGCCTTTGCCTAGCAGAGTCCGTGCACCGCTTGAACCCACTGGAAGGCTTCTGCACCATAATGGGGAAGATAACTGCAGCGAAATAAAAAAAAACATTTCTTTGAAAAACTTGAGACTCGGCCCGGAGCTCAGGCCTAAGAAGGCCATGAGCCATGGAAAAAATTAAATTAAAAAGGCCAAATATAACTAAAGAAGCAAGGTGAACAGAAAAAAAAAAAAGTAATACAAAGAAATTGTCCCACACTACTTATGAAAGAGAGGCAGGAAGGCGTGGAAAAAACAGCCATGCAACTGAAGATATGCCTTCATCACTCCATGGATGGAAAAGAACTACGAGTCCCGTGCAAGTTAGGTAGGTAAGAAGGCACGCATGTGCCCTAGAACATTAAAGAACACTGGGTTCCATGAATGACATCACCCACAGTTGAAAACTACTTGTCCTCAGATAAAAGAATGACAATATTGTCACAATTCTGAAATCTTCCAATTCTGTACATAAGGAGTTCCTAATTGGCTACTCCCAGCTGCCTCATTGCTCATAGGATACTCTTACACCTAATACTTAAGGGTGCACCTCTACACTTGTGAGGGATCTGTCTATAGTGAGTCCTAGCAGAAAGGCACCTGCCACTGCCACTGCTGCTGGAAAGCTCAAGCAGAGGATTCCTGAGGTGGCATGTTTTTTCTATTCTTGTCACAAATTACAGGGTTTTTTTTCTCCACAATGCTGCATGAAAAAATGGCTCTTGTTGGTTGCTAATGTAACGTCTTCATTTGTATACATGTTTCCAAGAAGTGGGACTGCCATGTGAACTGAAAGTGAAAGGAAGGG
This sequence comes from Microcaecilia unicolor, assembly GCF_901765095.1. NCBI lineage: Eukaryota > Metazoa > Chordata > Amphibia > Gymnophiona > Siphonopidae > Microcaecilia > Microcaecilia unicolor. Next base: position 31,092,442 of record NC_044044.1, read on the forward strand.
AAGGGTGCTTTACCATCCCCTTTGCATGAAGTACAGAATGCTAGCTTGAAATATTCACAGGGGTCAGAAGAGGTTTTCTGAATCCCCACTACGCCCCTATAATCTATACATCACCACACTTGCAAATGATTGAGTCATTTGAGTAGCCACATTTCATCATGTTAGTCTTTGCTCTCCCAGTTTGCTGGTGGCACAGTTCTGCATCTAGCAATGGAGGGGTGGGTAGACAGACCAAGAACTGAATATTTAGGAACACCTGGCCAGGGTCTGCCAACCCTAGGAAAGTGGAAAACAATCCTCAAGTCACAGAGGACAGCAAAAAGGTATACGGAATTATAGGGGAAGAGAAATCTGTAACCATAACCAACACCTAGAAACAACTAAATAAAAGAAGGATAATTAAATGAGAAAGACAAAGATGCTTGATTCATACTCACTAGGTGGGTGTATGCTGCTGCTGGTAGGACACCCTTACAATAAAAGGATCAAATTAGACCCTACACATGCCTGAAAAACCAGAAGAGGGTGCTACTCACCTTTACAATGACAAGAAGAGACTTCAGCTCTCCATTTTCCTTCTTCAAGGCTTTCAGTTCCCTGGTAGGGAGGAAGGCATCCACGTTATAACATCAGAGAGCACCTACCTATTTGTGTTAGGAGACAGGTTCCCAAAGGGGAGGGAAGAAGGGTTAAGAGGAAGGTAGGAGGATTGTGGAATTCAAGAGTATGTGCTTACCGGTCCTGGCTGCTGATTTTTAGCAGAGCCTCTTGCACGGCTGCCTGTACCTCAGCCAGCTCTTTCTTATAAAAAGAGATCAGACGTTCTGTTTGCTGCTTCTGAAAGCTCGCCACCTGAAGGGGAGATGCAGAGATCAACAAAGAAAGCTCTGTACATATGCCCTACAAATGCATACACAAAAAGAGAGAAACAAGGATGCACCCCACACATGAGACAATGGATATATGCCTTTACAATTAGTAAAAGACTACTACTTATCATTTCTATAGCGCTACTAGATGTACACAGTGCTGTACACTTGAACATGAAGAGACAGTCCCTGCCCGACAGAGCTTACAATCTAATTAGGACAAATAAGAGACAGGGAATTACTAAGGTGGGGATGATAAAATAAGGGTACTGAACAAGTGAGTAAGCAGCATCAAAAAAGTGGGCTTTTAGCCTAGATTTGAAGACGGACAGAGATGGAGCTTGACGTACCGGCTCAGGAAGTTTATTCCAGGCATCTGGTGCAGCAAGATAAAAGAAATGGAGTCTGGAGTTAGTGGTGGAGGAGCTACTTGGCAACTTATGTGGTGGAGGCAGCCCCTCTGAAAATGTGGGGTCTCTTGGCTCACTGTTTTTGCCATGATCAAAGGGAGCCTCTCTCTCCACTGCAAAGCTCAGCCTCATCACTACCTGAGTGGCAGTATCCCACTAGACAGCGAGTCACCCAGCCTGAACATGTATCCCTCAGAAGAGGCCCTCACCAGCAAATCACCAGAGCCAGAGAAAGCCCTAGAGCCCGATCCAGATGCAAGTGGGCAGATCTTCACAACTGTTTATCTGTTTCAGATGTTGTTTTATTATTATCATCTTAGGGGTCGATATTTAGTCCATGGTGGTAAAGCAGCTGACAGGCCGCTTCCAGCTGTGAGCTGAACCCCATATATTCAATGCCAGGGCATGTGTGGCTCTGGGTATGACCACCGACCTGAAGTTAACCTGGCACCGGCCGCTATTCAGACTGGTGCCCAGTCAGTGGACTGAAAATGGCCACTAACAACCCAAGTTTCTACTCTGCTTTAACTCTGCCCCTAGACCGCCCACAAACTAGCCAGTTTTGGCATAGGCAGTCAGAGGGGATATTCAGCGACAATATCTGGTCAAGTGCCACTAGACAGCCCTGCACAAGCGATTTAAAGGCTAAGAGCTTTTCTTAGGCATTTAAATTGCTTTGATGATCGATCTCTTAGTGTTTTAAGGTCCCATGGTATCCCTAGTTCAGTGGCACCTATCTGTCTCATCTTTGTGCACCAGGTTTGGCCCTGGTGAGTCATAGAGGACATACCTGTGCAATGTGGTCGAAGTACTTTAAAGCTGTTTCCTTTAAACCTTTGAAGTACATCTTCTCCTGTGGCTTCATCTGGGAAAGTAGAGGACAGAGGCAGTATTGAGGTTTTGCTGCAACACTGTGTGGAAAGTGCTTTGAGAGATCAGACAATAAGCAAGCAATGTCCTGCAGCATTTAACCTCACAGTCCAGATGGGCTCAGGGTAAATGGCAACTCCAAGAAGTGCGTGGGTATAATGGAGAAACTACCTGTTAATTTTATTTTCTTCCAGACCAGTCCAGCAGTGAGAGTATGCCTTCTTGTACCAGCAAATGGAGACTGAGAACCGTTAACTTAGGATCCTATGAAGCCCATAGCCAGACTATTTTTTCCATAACAAAGCAATGAGCGACAACATCCCTTTCAAAACCAGGAATGAAAGACAACAAAAACGTTAGCTTGTTGAAACTGCGATAACTCTATAAACAAGGAATCACTGGGAAACAGGGGTGATTAATGCCACCCAGGTTCTGTGGAGCAGCTCCTCCAGTCCTAGCCCACCTGGTGGTGTTATTTTTGGGCTATTGTTTTAAAGATTTTTCCACAAGACCAGTGAGCCCCAGGCAGTCTAGCCTCATTCCTACCTAACCAGATCCATCTGCAAGTGACTGCACAGGACCCGGTATTGGGTGATGTCACTCAGTCAGTGGTTCTCAGTCTCCATCTACTGGTAAGGAAAGATATACCCAGACATCTAGATTGGTCTGGAGGGATGATGAGGAATATAGTCCAGACGGAGTCCTCCCACAATTTGTATGGATTTAGCAACCAACAAATATTTGGCATGCAGTGGACACATTAGGCAGGGTGGAGCTTTGGGACATGAAATGAGTCCAGTCTGACTTCAAGTATCACATACTGCAGGGGTCCTCAAATCTGGTCCTCAAAGTCCACAACCCAGCCTGGTTTTCAGGATCATGTATAAGATCTATTTGCATTCACTGCTTCCACCGCATGCAAATGGATCTCATGCATATTCATTGTGAAAATCCTGAAAATCAGGCTAGGTTGTGAACCTTGAAGACTGGATTTGAGGACCAAATCTGGATGCCCAGTCTCGTAAGATCCTCTTGCAATTTATTAATAATTTTGATTAACTTTGTGTCATCAGCAAATTTAATTACCTCGATAGTTATTCCTATCTCTGTTAAAAAGCAGCAGTCCCAGCATGGATCCTTGGGGAACCCCACTATCTACTCTTCTCCTTTGAGACTATTAACCATGTAACCCTACTCTCTGATTTCTATCTTTTAACCAGTTTTTAATCCACAATAGGACACTACCTCCTATCCCATGACTTTCTGATTTTCTCAGGAGTCTTTCATGAGGTACTTTGTCAAATGCCTTTTGAAAATCCAGATACACAATATCAACCAGCTCACCTTTATCCATGTTTGTTCACCCTTTCAAAGAAATGTAGTAAATTAGTGAGGCAAAATTTCCCTTGATTAAATCCATGTTGCTGTTGTCTCATTAATCCATGCTTATGTATATGTTCTGTTAATTTTGTTTTTTATATACCATTTTGCCCTGCACTGATGTCAGGCTCACTGGTCTAATTTCCCGGGTCGCCTCTGGAACCTTTTTTAAAAACTGACATTACTAACAGTACTTCTGCAAGTTCATTTTTCATTTCTGTCAGTACTCTGGGATGTATACCATCCCGTCCAGGCAGTTTGCTACTCTTCATTTTGTCAAATTGCTCCATTTCATCTTCCAGGTTTACAGAGATGTGTTTGTTTCTCTGACTCATCAGCATTGAATACCATTTCTGGCATTGGTATCTCTCTCACATCTTCCTTGGTGAAAACTGAAGCAAAAAATTCATTTAATCTCTCCACTGTGGCCTTGTCTTCCCTGAGTGCCCCTTTTACCCTTCGGTCATCTAGCCGTCCAACTGATTCTTTTACCAGCTTCTTGCTTCTAATATAGGTATTTAAATGTCTCTATCATATCTCCCCTCTCCCACTTTTCTTCCAAAGTATACATATTGAGATGTTAGGTCTGTCCCTGTACGCTTTATGACAAAGACCACTGACCATTTTAGTAGCCGCCCCCTGGACCGACTCTGCACCATCAAAAATATTTAAACAGGATAGTCTCCAGAATTGTATACAATATTCTCAATGAGGTCTCGCCAGAATCTTATACAAGGGCTTCATCACCTCCTTTTTCCTACTGGCCATTCCTCTCCCTATGCATCCAAACATCCTTCTAGCTTTCACTGTCACCTTTTCTACCTGTTTGGCCACCTTAAGATCATCACATATGATCACACCCAAGTCCTGTTCCTCCTTCATGCACACAAGTTTTTCACCCCCCTTAACTGTACCGTTTTCTTGGGTTTTTGCAGCCCAAATGCAGGACCTGCATTTTTTATCATTAAATCTAAGCTGCCAAATTCCAGACCGCTCCTCTAGCTTCACAAGTCCTTCCTCATCTAATCCACACTATTGCGAACTTTGGTATCATCCACAAAAAGGCAAACCTTACCAGCCAGCCCTTCAGCAATATCACTTACAAAAATGTTAAAAAGAATCGAACCTTGCAGCACACCACTGGTAACACTTAACACTACCCCTCTGTCGCCTTCCACTCAACTAGTTCCTAACCCAGTCAGTCACTTTAAGGCCTATACCGAGGGCACTCAGTTTATTTATTAGTCATCTGTGTGGAACTGTGTCACAGACTTTGCTCAAATCTAAATATACCATATCCAGCGCTCGCCCTCAATCCAACAAGACCTGCCTCTAGTTGAAACCATGTTGCCTCGGGTCCTGTAATCCATTGTATTCCAAAAACTTTACTATTCTCTGTTTTAAAAGCATTTCCATTAATTTACTTACCACAGAAGTCAAACTTATTGGCCTGTAGTTCCCAACCTCTTCCTCACTTTTGCTTTTCTGGAGAGGGACCACTCCCAGCTCTAGAGAAGCACTGAAACAGCCAGCCAGCTGAGCTGCTAGAACTTCCCTAAGTTCCTTCGATACCCTCAGATGTATGCCATCTGGCCCCATCGCTTTGTCCACCTTTAGTTTAGCTAGCTCCTCATGAACACAGTCCTCTGAAATCGTTCAGGGATTACCACTCCTCCATTGACCCACATTTTACTGTATTGGCTATTTTTTTCCATTTGCATCTTTGCTTTTCTGATTGCTCTACCAGCTTCTCTTAACTTTGAATGCAATTCGATCCAATATAATGCCAGTCCCCTCCTTTTCTTCCCATTCTCCCATCAGTCACACATTTAAGACTCAATTTTCAATCTGACTATTACCACTAACTCATAGGGTGTTCTCCACCGAGCTATTTAACCTCTTTGGGCCTATAAATACAAGTTCTTCAGAACAGGAACTTTTCACATTTCGAAACAGGAATATACACTGTAAGCATAAAGTCTCCTCCCCTCGGTCACTCACATTGTCTGACAAGGCGAGGTACTTGCAGGCACTCTCGCAGATGCCACAGTGATCTGAAAGGAAAACATTGACAGCATGTTATTCACTAGCTGTTCCCTCTTGAGCATTCTGGGGATTAACTAGTGGCTGTGGCCATATGTATAGTGGAAAGTGTCTTCTTACTCCTTTATTTTATTGATTTTATTCCTAGTTCCCTTCCACTTTGGTTCTATAAATGATTTATTTCTCTGGTTAATATTACTACCAAATATGTAAAGGTGGAAATAATGTTGGGAATGATTACTCCATTTACATTGGGTAAGTGCATACAGACATATCATTTCACAAAATAAAGGAGAGAAAACATTCATATTTATAAGGCGCATAATTATAATTATTCAAAGAACCTGAGATATAAAAAGTACAGCCAGGGATCAAATTTGAGCTCCTCTTATAGAACCTCTTTCCTCCCGTTTGTATTTGAGTTTGTTCTACCTCTGCATTAATCTCTTCTCCAGTCACCCATGTTCCTTTCTGAAGAACCAAGTCTGAATAAGTACATGTGTCTAGAAATCTGATGAATAGTACAGAATTTGGCAGCATTCATACAGTTAGTAATATAGCCAACTCCTGCCCCATTACAAAAACACCATTGAGACTGGGAGAGATAATCTACAGCATAAGGAGCAGAAGAGATGAGGCTATTTCATGCTAACACATTACCTCTTTTGGCGCAGTTCTGGCATAATATATGGCCGCAACTGGTGACAAAGAAGGCAGTACCTTCCCTGCGGAAGCACTGGTTACAGTGGAACCAGTCCATGCCTACAAGAAACTCAATTATGAAAAAAAAAAGAATGTTTGTTAAACACACATGCAATGCACGTTCCACTGAATTTCACTTGGTCTGTTTCCCCACTAAAAGCCATTATCTAAAGACTAAGCAAAAAGGGAATAATAAAAAAAATTGGTTAAAAACTTGTATGTAGCCCAAACATTACTGAAGAAAGCTATCAGTGCTGATACAGAACAGTTAAGTTGAAGTATATACTAACAGAAAGAAAAATGTAGAAGGCCACATTAGAAGAAAGGAAAAAAATACTGCAGTACTATTTGCATATCTGTTAGTACGTGCAATACAATTTTTTGTACAAGTCTTCGCCTTGGGCAACACAAGCTCAGTTTCAACATGACATTGAATGATTTGCTGGTACGAATTTGTTGCCCAGTTATCATATAATTGTGGAAACTGATTGTTGACCAAACCTTAACATTTGGCTAAAATGCAAAATTTATTATTAGCAGACTTGGAATGAAGACAGCCTATTTTAACCATAATTTATTAAACAAAACAAAAAACAAATCTTGAAAATCAATAAGGGCATTGGAGATTGCTTCCAATCATAAGAACAAAAGGCACGAAGAAAGTGCTAAGTGGCCAACAAGATTAGAAACAATATTCATTGCAAGAAACCCACCAGTTGAGCTTCACCTCATGTGCCATGCTTGGATCTTAATATGATGGATCACAGCAAATGATAGAGACCAACCCAATATGAAGACATATACCCTTGCTTATTTTATATTCTCTTAATATGCTTATATAGAGCTTGTTTCTTGAAAGAAGGCTACCCGATTAGCAACATTCAGAAGCATCAAGAAAGAAAATCAGATGTAGGATTGAGTCAAGTATCCACCAGTCCATCTAAAGATTATCCTAGGATGAGTTAAACTGTCAAATGTCAACAGACATTCAGCCATTTACAAAACTGGGTGATTTTGCAGAACTGAGGCCACATTTGAGGTAAAATTTGAATCCTACCACATAGGTTTTGCCCCTCTACCAGCAGATGAAGACAAACTAGAGCTGTACCGAAAAGCATATTTTACTATTCAGTTGAACACAAATACCGAATATGAATAATCGGCACTGAACTTTAACATATCAAATCAAAGAAGCAAGGTGAAATCAGAGATCAAGTGTTTATTTGAGTAGGATTTAGCACAATAGAGCCCCGAATTATTTGTATTCAAATTTAAATCACTATTCAGCCGATTACAAATAATGTATTTGGGGCTGAATAATATTCGGTACAGTGACCCTTGCGTTATATAGGGCACTGTGCAGCCAAATACTTCTCAGTATTTCTGTAACAAAGCAAATTTAGGCACTCTCTTTCTTCTCCAGGCACAAATGGAAGGTCTGAAGGCCACCACTGGACCCAAAGCCTCACTCCCAAGAGAGACTCGAGAACTTAAAATTATCAATTGTCAAACAGAAAATAAAATACATGACAAAACAGGGTGGGACTCTGTACTGGTCTGGTAAGATTAATGGAAATAAAATTAGCTAGTAAGACCAAATTTTATCTTCCTTATTGTCGGCTAGATGAGTTCAGATGCATGCAATGTAACAAAGCACCCCTTAACTTGGGTGGGACCCTGAAACACCTGCTCTAAACACCATGCCCCAAAGGTGGTGTTGTCTTTAGTGAGGAAATAATATTTGGAATAATGACCACGTAGCTGCATTACAAATTTCTGCAAAGACACCACACGTACACCCAAGAACCTGTTAAACCTGTTTCATATGAGCTATATACCTCTTGAGCACCACATAACCTTTGGGAATATAAGCCAATAAATTCACTTCTTTGAGTCACCAAGCAAAAAACTTGAATGGGTCTTCCCTTTGGGCCACCAAAACGCATAATCACCCTATCTAATTTCCAGGAATCATTAGCTGCTTCACGATTTTTAGCACCATTAAAATCAAACAAATGAAAATGCCACCCATGGTGAGCAACAGCTATTCAATAAGTTAAATATTATTTTGAAATATATGTTTACCTTTAAAAAAAAAAAAGAAAACTCTCAACCAAAAATGCTGAAGAAATTAGGAGAGGTCATTGAGCCCTTCAAGTGCTATCAAACAATATTTTAAGGGAATGAAAAGCATAAAGGGTCCTCTGGTTGCATACTACAATCCCATGCTTCTCTCATAGGAAAGACAAGGGATAGACTGTAGAGAAGACTGCACCATTTGGTCTGGTGCTGTCCTGCAAGAATGACCATAATGGTAGAATTCAGGAGGTGGGTCAGTGTGTATCCACAGGGCATAGAGGAGTCTTCTTGGAGTAGCCGCCGGAGACAGAAGTTACAGTAGCTGCTGGTTTCGGTGAGGCTGCAGCACACAGGCCTGGTCCTAGGGATCACTAATCCTGGGGAACAAAGCAGCCTAAGCCAGAAGCCTAGTACTGGTCCTGCACTGTTTATATGTCCGTGAAAGTTGAGGACCTAGCAGAGGAGCCATTCTGGGTGCCACTGACTGTCCACTAAACTGTCTGCATTGTGACTATGGAGGGAAAAAGAGTGCTTTATCAGAGATTCAAGCTTTTGAATAGCAGGTAACAAGAGTCCATGGGGTGTCATGAAGCCCTGTAGGAGAGAAAGGACCAATAATCTAGAGCAGCAGTTTCCAGTGGATCATGACCCCAAATGAGGTCACAAAAATCCTGATTTGGGTTAGTGAGCCCCTCTGCACAAATCAAACAACAATTATGTTTTGTCTTTAAAAAAAGATTAAAAAAAAAATAACAATGCAGGAAAGTGCAATCATTGTGGTGGATCTGGATTTAGTTCTAGCCTTTTTCAGTAGTGCAAAGTGAGTTACATTCAGGTACAGTAGGGATTTCTCCGTCCCCTGAGGGAGCACAATAAATTTGTGCATGAGGCAATGGAGAGTTAAGTGATCTGAGCAACAGTCTGATTTGAATCCTGGCTTCTCTTGTTCTTAGTCCACTGCTGTAACCCGGGGGTTCTCAACCCAGTTCTCAGGGTTAATTAAGATTTTGTGGAAGATTTGAAATTTGGGAGTAATAATAGACTCTGCTTTGAACTTGATGTTCATGTACATAAAGTGATCGCAGATGTTTTCTGCAAATTACAAGTACTGAGAAGATTGAAAAAAACAAGATAATTTAAAAAAAGTTATTCAGAGTATTGTTAAGCCACATTTCGACTACTGTAACAGTTTAATGATTGGTCTAAAAAAGGACTCAGTTGAAGCCTTACAAGTAACACAAAATGCGGTTGCAAGGGTGTTTGGTAGGAAAATCTAGATTTTAACATATTATCCCCATCTTGCAAGAGTTACAGTGGTTACCACTTGCACAAAGAATTTAAAGCTTTATGTCTGATGTTCAAGGTTTTGCATAAACTTGTGTCCCTTGTATTTATACCAGCCTAACAGGCCCTTAAGATCTGGCGAACCATGCTTGTTTGAAGTAGCATCTTCTTACATGATTAAATTGGAGGCGCACAGAAGAATCTTCTATGTTGCGGGTTCAATGCTGTTGAATAAAATCCCAAATGGAATTTGAGAAATTAAAGTTTTGAGAGATTTTAGGCGATAACTTAAGACATTGCTATTTGTTGAATCATATGAGTGATTCCAGCTTGTTCATATGAGAAAGTACTATCCGCAGTGATGTTTGTATAGTAAGTGAGATACATTACAAGGTAGTGTTTGTTTATATTCTATGTATAATTTGTAATCTGATTTTTTTTTATGTATGTAAACTTGTAATCTGCCTAGAACAGTGGATAGTGTGGCATACATTTAAAAATAAATAAATAAAATGAGCATTCAGAAGAGGGGCTACATCAGGGATGAGTAACCTCAGTCCTCAACCGCTGGGTTTTCATGATTTTTCCAATGAATATGCATGAGATCTAACTGTGTGCATTGTATACAAATAGGTCTCATGCATATTCATTGGGGGAATCCTGAAAACACATCTGGGTTGCAGCCAATGTTCCCTCTAAATCAGTGGTGCCCAAACCTGGTCCTAGAGGCACCCCAGCCAGTCTGGTTTTCAGTATCTCCACAATGAATATTCATGAATAGATTTGCATGCAGTAGAAGCAATGCATGCAAATCTCTCTCATGAATATTCATTGTGGGTATCCTGAAAACTTGACTGGCTGGGGTGTCTCCAGGACCAAATATGAGAACCACTGCTCTTAAGTCGAGCGGGAGTCCTCCAACTGCATTGCTACCAGTAGGGGGTGGTGCTTCAATATTGTGTCTTCTATCACTAGGGACAGGCAGGTTCTCTGGAGTCCTGCAGAGCTTGCCTGTCCCTCAGTATTGAAAAATGTGATAGTGAAACAGCACCCCCCACTGGTGGGGACTGTAGGTGGAGGACCTTGGCTCAGCTTATAAGGAACAATGGTTGGAGCCCTCAAGGGCCATGGTTGCCCGCCCCGAGCTACTGGTTTATACTAATCTCAAAATGCTACATATTTGAGTGTACTTGAAATCGTATATGCTCAAATAAGTCCTTTATTTTTTTAAACCAAGTCTTAAACTTTTGATGAAAACATGAGTGAGAAAGAAGAGTATGAAGCTCTCTTGTATATTTTTAATTTAATGTTGATTTTTCTATAGCACTTGAAAAGCTTAAGTAGCGCACTTGCCATTTTATTTTCAAAGAAACAAGGAATTCACCAGGTTCACCACACACGGGCAATCTGGGGATAGTTTGAAGGCAACACCAAGGCCTAAAAGGGGGGTAAAGGATGGGAGCTGTGATGACTGCAATGAGTTTGAGACAACATTTTGGTGGTTGGAGTCAGGGCCCATGGTACTAAAATATCAAAGAATCCAAGGCTACATCGTTCTGGGCTGAAAATGATGATGTTCAGGTGGAAAAATCCCTGGGTAGGGCAAAGGTTCTTCATATCTCAGCCTGGTTCAGACTAGGCTGGAAAGAAAAGGAGCAGGAGAGAATTACTGGGATCAAACAAAATGTAAATCCCCCTCCCCCCACCACCACTTCCTCTTGACTGTTTTAACAATTTAATCACAGGGTTTCAGCTGCAATTTACCTCGCATTTCATCTCAAACCCCTTTTAATTAACCAGTAGGTAGCCATTAAAAACGTTCCCTTTAAACACACACAAGAAGCCATTGTGAGGGAAAGCTCCTTCCATCGACGGCCTTTAAGCTTTTTGTCTCCTTTTGGGAGAAAAACAGGAATTTACAATCCCAACAGATCGACCTTCGTTTCTCCCGTCAAAACATACAAAAAGAGAAAAAAACGAAACCAACACTAATGTTTAAAAAAAAGCCACAGGAGCGCATTAAGAGACTCACACGTACACGCAGACAAAATGGCGGCGCAAGGCAATCCCGCCCAAAATAACTGCCGGCGCGAGCAGAGGTCAACCGAAGCGTGGAGTCACGTGCGCGCTATCCTTCAGACGAAGCGCGGCGCGCGCCCAACCTTTTTTTTTTTTTTTTCTCCAGACTCGAAACTGATTGGCTGAGCAGCAGGAATGTGGGCGAGGGAGGAGGAAAGGGAAGGGGCGGAGCCCGCTGCTTCTCAAGTCTATAAAGAGGACAGGAAGTAGCGCGTGGGGTTTTAAAACTTGTATTGATTGATTTATTTGTGCAGGTTCTTGGGAAGAACTGAGCATCATAGGAGCCAACTTTTCAAAATTATTGGGGCTGCTAAGCCCAATGGAAATTACCCCTCCCTGGACACAGTGAGAGGTGTGTCAGTATTGCTTTGGCTAGAATGGAGATAGTCTCTGCTAAGTGCTTAAAAAAAGAACTATAGACTTTATTTTGAGGAAAGATTGAGGGCCAGAGTGTGAAGGAAAACAAAGAAAAAAAAGGACAGAAGAATGAAAAAAAAAATTACACCACTGTTCAAAGCAGAGTCTATTATTACTCCCACATTTCAAATCTTCTGCAAAATCTTAACCCTGAGGACTGGGTTGAGAACCCCTGGGTTAGAGCAGTGGACTAAGAAGACACAATATTGAAGCACCACCCCCCCCTACTGGTAGTGGAGGAGTTGCCTAGTGGTTAGGGTGGTGGACTTTGGTCCTGAGGGACTGAGTTCAATTCCCACAGGCAGCTCCTTGTGACTCTGGGCAAGTCACTTAACCCTCCATTGCCCCATGTAAGCCTACCATGAGTGGGAAAGCACATGGTACAAATGTAACAAAAAGAAGGAAGGCCAATAAGGCAAAACAAGCAGGGCTAGCATAATCATGACACAGACTAAGGCTAGTTAGTATAAGTGCCAGATTATCCCTAATATAAACTCCTTTATTGTGTCCAGAGAGGATAGTTTATATTGAATTCAATCTTTTTTGAAAAGCTGACCTCTGCTACTACTACTTAGCATTTCTATAGCGCTACAAAGTGTGGTTGTCTAAAAGAACAACTTTTGTGTGGAAACCGCTACAGTCAAAGTAAAACAATATGTCCTGATTTTCATAAAACTTTTTAAAGAACCAAACAAACAAAACCTATCAATTTGTACTTAAGAATGTTCTGTCCTCAAAATGGCTTGCAGTGTGTAATATTGCCAGACCCCCATACATTTTCTATTTAATGGAGAGTTGCGGGGCTTTGGCCATCATAGTAAGCACACAACTATGGAATGGCCTCCCAAAAGCTGTGAAAACAATCCATGAGCACCTGAACTTCAGGAAATCACTAAAAAACAATCTCTTCAAAAAGGCCTACCCCAATGACCCAACGTAAACCTCTTCACCCAGGAACATAACATGACTAATGATCGTACCGGACAACACGCAATCTTCATCCCTTCCGATCCTCCACATATACCTCATTCGATCTCTATACAACCTGTATTTGTTAACCGACTGGGCAAACGCCTTTGACGATATTATGTAAGCCACATTGAGCCTGCAAATAGGTGGGAAAATGTGGGGTACAAATGCAATAAATAAATAAATAGTACAGCTTAATTTAGGGTGTCTTTTACTAAAGCTTAGCTCGAGTTATCTGCAGCAGCGCCCATAAGAATAAGCTTTAGTAGAAGACCTCCCTTAGTTAATTCTGATGCTTTTGAGTTAACAGGCTGCTTTTCTTTGGGATGATTCCAACTGAGATCAACTTTTGTCATTCTGCTGACAGTCACCAGAGGGAACCAGCAGAATGGGAATGTAGTCTTAGATCTGTGTAGTTGTATACGAGTATCAGAACTAGCTAGATCCTTCAAATGTCTTTCTGCTTGGCATTTTCTACATTTCATTTACTCTGAGTCCTATTATGTTTTGTTTCTTCATGTTTCACTTTTAGTTGCACTTCAACTATATACAGCATAAAAAAACCTAGTTACCTGCGACATAACATAACCAAAGACGGTAATGCACATATTCTAACTCTTCCTCTCTAAGTTCCCCTAATGTATTCACCATACATGAACCTTAGTCTACCACAATATCACCTTGTATTTGTTCATACCGGAACTGGCTAACTACGTAAGCCACATTGAACCTTCAAATAGGTGGGAAAATGTAGGATACAAATGTAACAAGTAAATAAATAAAATAAATTATGTTACCATTTGATAGGAGGGACTTTCACAGGCGTTAAGCAAAATAAATAAAAATCAGAATTTAATTGATCTTAGGAACTTTTGTTTCACTGCCAACTGAAAAACAAGTCTTTAGAATTTCATGGGTGCTAGAGCAAGAAGGGCTGTGGCCATACCTGCAATTCCAGGGTTTTTTAAACTTTTTCTTTGTTTTTGTTGCTTCTTTTTCTCACTGTGTTTTTGTCTCTGTCCTCTGTCTTCATCCTCTTTCTGGCCTCTGCAACTTTACCACTTTTTTTCCACCACCCAACCAAGCCATGTCTTTCATCAACTAGCCTGTCAAGGTAACAATAGTTTAAAAGAACTTGATTATTCACCCTTCCTAACCAGAACTCAGAGTGGCTTATATTAAAAAAAAAAACCAAGACAATAAAAACTTCAGAAAAGAATGTCATAATAGGAAAGGATACACTCAAAAGTATACACACCAAGTTAAAGTACATTACATATAAAACAATATTCTTCTTATCTCTTCAGGTTCCCCTCATACCTCCAGCAATCAGGCCGATACCCCAAAAACCTGCTAAAAAAAAGTATGTTTTTAATTTCTTCTTAAATTGTTGCAACAGACTATTAACTCCAAGGGCAGTTGGTTCCACAGCTTTGGGGCTCACCAAAAAAAAGGCATCCTCCTGCCTAGCCGTTAAACACGCCTGAGAAGACTTGAAAAGAGCCAGGCAAAACTTTTTTTCAAATATGTCAGGGAAAGGAAGAAGCTTGGAGATGGAATTGTACCACTAAAAGGTGCTAAGGAGAAAAACTTCCAGTAGGAAAAGTAATTGAGATGCCATAGAAAGAGAGGGAAATAGGACTTGATATATCACTTTTCTGTGGTATTTTGCAACTACATTCAATTGGTTTACATATATTCAGGTACTTATTTTGTACCAGGGGCAATGGAGGGTTAAGTGACTTGCCCAGAGTCACAAGGAGCTGCAGTGGGAATCGAACTCAGTTCCCCAGTATCAAAGTCCGCTGCACTAACCACTAGGCTACTCCTCCAGGATAGTGAATTTTATTTATTTGCTTATTTATTAGGATTTACTTACCACCTTTTTGAAGGAATTCACTCAAGGCGGTGTACAATAAGAATAAATCAAACATGAGATTGGTAGCGCTATAGAAATGATTTATAGTAGTAGCAATAGACAATTAAAGCAGTAAAAATATTCAAATATGCCAAGAAGAGCAAAGTATGGCATAGTATACTATTTACAATGTCCATCCAGTGGATTGCAAGATCTGAGACAGTTTTCAGCAATGGCAGATCATGTCAATAAACCTAGTATGATTGCGGAGTTTATTCATGAGCCTCCTATGAAGAACAGTATCAAGAGTTTTGCTGAAATCCAAGTAAACCATATCAGTTAATGCCCTAGATCTAGTCGCTCAAACTGGGAGGTAGGTCCCAAGGTCTTGAATCAGATTAGAAATTGATTGACAGATGACAGAGGGTAGTAGTGGTAAATGGAATTCACCCAGAGGAAAAGATGTGCATAGTGGACAAAGGATTAGGGAATTTTTAAAAGTTTGCCTTTTTGTGATTACATGAAGATTTGGAACTAAGCATCCTGAGCAAGCAGACAACATGAGAAGTGATCCATAAAGTTGAAAGTTTGGCTGTGAAACTTTAATATAAAGAAGTGTAGACTAGTAATTTGGGGTAGAGAAAACCAAAGGGTATGCGATAGTGGTCGAGGCTAATGTGTATCTAATTGGGTCAAAATCCATTTCCTCAGATATGTTCCTTACATGCTTTCCATTCTCAATTTTAGTCTGCATTCTGCTGAATTTCCTACTAATTGTAAGTGAGCCCTGGTTCATCACCTCGTGAAGAAGCCCTCGCTTGATCCTTCAACCTCAGCAAATTATAGACCAGTTTCAAACATCTATTCTCTCTAAAATTTAGAACATTTTTTTCCCAACTCCTCCGCTATGCTGAACCATGAATTTCCTCCACCCGCATCAATCAGGCTTTCACATAGGCCATAAGACTCAAAGTAAATGAAATTTGGAAGACACCAAACAGTTGCATGAGTCTTCAAGCAATAAAGTTGACATTTGAAGAATCTAGCTAGTTCTGATACTCATATGCAAACAGCACACAGATCTCCTTGGTTCCTGAATTAGACTGCATTCCCATTCTGATGGTTCCATGTGGTGACTGTCAGCAGAATGACAAAACATAACATGAAGAATATTCTGACTGGTCCTTTGAGTGAGATACACTCTCTCTCCTTGATAAGGTTGACTTGTCCTTCCTATCTCTTCAGATATCTTGGAGCGGTCATTGTTTCAGGGCTTATGTTTGATCAGCAGATCTCTAGGATTGTGAAATATGAATTCTTCTGGCTTAGATTACGTTTAATCAGACACTTTTTGGATTTTCCTTCTCTGCACACTTTAATTCTTGCATTCATTATATCCAGGCTGGACTATTGTAACGTGGTTTATGCTGGTCTTCCTCAATGCCAACTTCATCAACTTCGAACTGTGCAAAACTCTGCTGTTCATTTGCGTTTCAGAGCTAAACGATTCGATTCAATTACAGTCCTATTAGCAAAGGTACACTGGTTTCCTCTCTCATATCAGTTCAAGATTTAACTACTTGCTCATAAGACCCTCCACCTGGGTAACCCTGCTTACTTGGCATCATTGATTATTCCATATACCCCTCTTGTGCCCTTAGATCACGCAACGCTAACCGATTGGTGACACCTCCTCCTAATCTACCTGTCATTCTGTTTTTCTTTTTTCTTTTTTTTAGCTCTTTCCCTTTGGAACAGCTGGCCTGCAGATATTAGGTCAGAACTTGCCTTATCTAAATTCAAAATTAAACTCAAAACTCCTTTTTTTTCCGCAAAGCCTTTGGCTATGCTCCTGATTAAGTGCCGGCCTGTGGGAGGAGCAGAGACAGGGTGCTAGTTCCTGTCCCCCTCTCCCTTCCTGTTCTACCTTGCTAATGTGTGAATGAGTCTTTACTGTCGGTTTTGGCATTCCTTTCCATTTTAATTTGAATATCGTGCACCGGTTTGATCTACTGTAAGCGAAGGCGGTATATCAAGTTCACAATAAAGATAAACATAGATCAGAAGCTGCTGGTTCTCCGCCTTGCAGACTACAACATCGGAACCATATTGAAATGGTTCATCTCTTTCCTCAGTAATCGTTCTTTCTCAGTTTGTGCCCTCTCCAGTCCCCTTCCTCTCACTTGTGGCGTCCCCCAAGGTTTTCTGTTGGCACCCTTTTTCTTTAACATATTTTTTAGTCCTCCTGTTGCCATTATTCAATACAGTTATACCAATTTATTTCTAAGCTGGTAATATTGTACTGTTTCTTCTACAAGACCATGTTGTGCCTGATCTTTCTTTCCATGGGAATTCTCAAAATTCGCCACTAACATCACATCTCAAGCACATCAATGCTTTCTTCTGTCCTATTTCTTGATGGTCCAGCTCCCAACCATAGAATATAATAGAAAAAAACAAAACATGGTACGTACAAATTTGGATCTTTGATTGAAAGGACACATCCTTCCTATTCTACATTTTTTTCTAAGAGCTTTACCGTAGCTCTGCCAAGTTCCAGTCGTCATCATCGTCGTATTTCTTGACTGCTGGAGCCCTTCTCATTGACTATTGTTCCCCAAAAGTAGAAACTGTCTCATTATCAACTCTGAAACTGGTGGTTGTACCTGTTGTCATTCTTTAGATTTAGTCACAATCCCATTTTTCCCCTTTTTAAATTTTGATTGGGAGGGTCATTATTATGTTCACTTTCTGCTATAGGTGTGGTGTCATTAGCATATTGGAGGTTGTTGACGTTCCTTCCTCCTGTTTTGAATTCATCTACTGAAGACCAGCTTGTTCAAAAAGGCATACCACAAAGCTCCATCCTAAATACTAAGAAACGAAACTCTACCAAAACTTGACAAAACCAAACTTTTCTACACAGGATTGCTTCAATCGCTCTATCACTAATGAACATTAACGCACTGCCATTCTACTTCTCATGCTGAAATGAACTCTCTATATTTGATTGTGTAACTTAGTCTATAAATTACTGTCTAACTTAACTCTATAATTTACTCTACCATGTATGAACTTTGTATTTCTCACTCCGGAAATGGCGATCGCCACTACGGCATAATGTAAGTCACATTGAGCCTGCAAACAGGTGGGAAAATGCGGGATACAAACGCAACAAATAAATAACTAAATCTTCATCGTCTTGCAATCCAGCTTCTCTCATGATGTATTTGGCCTACAATTTAAACAGGGTGAAGAGTGCAGGCCTTGTGTTACTCCGTCCTTCGTCAATTGAAATCCAATCTGTTTCGCTATGTTCTGTCTTGACTGGTTTTCTTGTCCAAAGTAAAGACTCCTCGGAGTAATAACACGTTCAAGAACACCCGTTTTCCTACTCGAAAGGTATTAATGTACAAAAAAATAAACTCTTTCCAAAGAAAATGAAACTGGAGGACATGATGAGAAGCAAAACAAAGGTAAACTTAGTCAGATATACAGTTCCCAATGGATTCCTAAATGGAGAGAGGATGAAAAGCAAGCAGTAAGAGCTTCAGTTTCAAACGGCAGTGAACTTACTTTTTGCAGTTCTAAGAAAACGGGAGGGTAAAACCTGCACAAAGTGGAAGTTAGAACCCTAGTGGTTTTATTGAGAAGTGCCATTTTGATCTCTATTTGTCATCCTCTACTAAATTACTATATTTCCTCACCCCCCCCCCCCCCCACACACACCCTTAGGCATCACTGGTAATCAATATGGAACAAGAAGAGCAATGGTGTTCATGGGTGACTGGTGTTTTTAATCTCCTGATGCATGGTCATCTTCACCAGTTGGGGTCTGGGCAGCACTGGAAGAGAACATGGCCTAAGGCCCTGCTGCTGTCCCACATGGAGACAAACAAAGCAGATCAATCAGTGATATGGTTCAAAACTTTATTTTCAGAGATTCACCCGACACAGACTGTGTTTCGCCCAGCTGAGAGATGCAACTGGACTTACCCTGTGTATTGAGCTGATGTCCTCACCTTGATTGAGGAAAGCACCCTGATGGTTTTTTACGTTTCAATCTCATGTCTTGCTTGGACTATTAGCCCCTGACGCAGCCCTTGTGGGCGAAACACAGTCTGTGTCGGGCGAATCTCTGAAAATAAAGTTTTGAACCATATCACTGATGGATCTGCTTTGTTTGTCTCCACGTTGGATTTTGCAGATCGCTTGCCATCTTGTTTCTTAGGACCTGCTGCTGTCCCTCCTCATGCCAATCTGATTATTGGCAGCAAGAGACAAATCGTCAGATTACTCTGATGGCTTTTGGCCAATTAGATCTGCTATACTGGACCAGTGCTCTAATCGTGTTTTTGCTTTAAGTGCTTGTGCTGCTAGTGTGGACAAACCATAAATATGAGGAAAGGGAAAGGGGATGGGACCTGATATACCACCTTTCTGAGGTTACAATCAAAGTGGTTTACAAATCATATAAAGGTACTTATTTTGCACCTGGGACAATGGAAGGTTAAGTGACTTGCCCAGAGTCACAAGGAGCAGCAGTGGGAATTGAACCCAGTTCCCCTGGCTCTCAGACCACTGTGTTACCAGTGGTCTACTCCTCCACCCCACTAAAATGTGTTTTTTCATTCATAAAACATACTAAAAATTGAATGGTTTTGCTCCTTTAAATTTTACTTCTGGTACTGTAAGTCAGCGAAGATGGAACATCCTAATTCTCCGTCTAGCTATTCAACTTTCAGGTCATGTCATTTTATGATTAAACTCTATTTTGCACCATACGAAGGGTGTTGCAAAGTCCGAGATTCAGGCTGAAGAAACTTTCTTGGCTCGATGGTTTCTCTATGTGTTAAAAGCAATACATAGTGGTAAAAAGGAACAATTATAAAGTACAGAAGACAAGAATCAAAGACTGTACCAGCTGGCTCTTGGTGCCGGTTTTTATTGTTGCTAGTTAGATTACATTTCAGGCCCAGTGACTGGATCCCACATATTTTGCCCCAGCACAGCACCTTCCACACAACAGAACACCACCCACTCCAACAAAAACAAGCTGAGTTCTCCTAGCAAAACACCGTCCACGTCCACAATAACAGCAAGAGGAGCTCAACAGCCTCAAGATAACACCTCCCACTCCAACTAAAACAAGACCAGGATCTCCGCAACTCTAGCATAACAGTTCCCACTCCCCATGGAGACAAGGGGCTCAGCGGCTCCAATATAATGGCTTCTACCCCTATAAAACAACACGCATCCCTTCCCAATCCTCTCCCCCCCCCCCTGCACACTGTGCCCAACTGCTTCCTCCTCTCTCTGTCACCCCTTGTGCTTTCCCCCCCCCCCCCCACTCCTGCCTCCCATCCCTTCACTTAATATTTCCCTCTCACTTATCCTAATGTCCCCTTACCCCCATTCTGTTCCTCTGTCCTCTTCCCCTCTTATTCCAATCCCATCTCTTCGCTCGCCTTTTCATGTGCCCTAGACTTCCCTCATTCTTCCTACCACCCCCTCCTCCTCCCCTCTGTTTTCTCCTCTTTTTACCTCTCTCTTTCTTTTTCCATTTCTACTGCGGACTCTCCCCTCTGTATCCCAACTTGTTCCTGCCCCCTTATCCCCTCTCTTTTCCGACTTTTGTCCCCTACTCCTTCTCATTCCAAGATCCAGCCCCACCACACCCCCCACACTCACATCCCTGTGCTCCACTGCACCACTTCCTTCTCTCTTTTCCCTCTCGGGGGTTTGATGCTCAAAACTACCACTGTCGCTAACATGTGTCATGCACTGATGCGCATCACTGGAAAACTGACAGTTTCCATTGGACCATTACCAGATAGAAATGAGCCCAGACTGAGCTTTTCACATACCAAACTGAGTTTTTCACATACCCTCTTACCAGAAATAAGGCTCAACAAGCAAGATGTGTGCAATGTCTTCTTATTGGACTAACTCAATACATGTATGAAAACAATTGCTAGTCACATGGTTCATTTATCATATTTGTTTACCACCTGCCTGATGAGACATTCTTGGTTCACTAAAACAAAAAGAGAGAGCAGTAAAAGTATTTACAGACAAATACTAAATATTCCCTAAAACCTGGGTGATTCCAATACAAAGACATTGCCAGATGGATGCTAGGCTACATAGAGAGGGGTATAACCAGCAGAAGAAAGGAGGTGTTGATGCCCCTCTACAAGTCGTTGGTGAGGCCCCTTTAGCAAGATAAAGATGTAAAAAGACTGGAAGTGGTGCAAAGAAAAGCTACGAAAATGGTATGGGATTTGTGTTGCAGACCGTACGAGGAGAGACTTACCGAACTGAACATGTATACCTTGGAGGAAAGGAGAAACAGGGGTGGCATGCTGTAGATGTTGAAATATTTGAAAGGTATTAATCCACAAACGAACCTTTTCCAGAGACGGGAAGGCGGTAGAACTAGAGGACGTGAATTGAGGTTCAAGGGGGGCAGACTCAGGAGTAATGTCAGGAAATATTTTTTTCAAGGAAAGGGTGGTGGATACTTGGAATGCCCTCCCGCAGAAGGTGGTGGAGATGAAACCGGTAACGGAATTCAAACATGCATTGGATAAACACCTGTTTAGAAGGAATGGATCTACAGAATCTTAGCACAGATTGGGTGGCAACGCCAGTAATTGGGAAGCAAAACCAGGGCTGGGCAGACTTCTACGGTCTATGCCCTGATCGTGATTGAATGGATATGGATGGGCTGCAGTGTAAATTTTAAGGGGCTTCGACGTTAGTTTCAGCATAGGAGCCAACTTTTTAAAATTATTGGGGGTGCTAAGCCTAATGGAAATAACCCCTCCTTGGACACATACAAGGAATTTGCTCAATATTGGGGGTGCTCAAGCACCCACAGAGTCAGCTCCTATGAGCTTCAGAACTTTTAGTACAAGAAGAGTGCTGAGCAGACTCCTACGGTCTGTGCCCTGAGAAAGGCAAGGACAAATCAAACTCGGGTATAAAGTATCACATACCATGTAAAATGAGTTTATCTTGTTGGGCAGACTGGATGGACCGTTCAGGTCTTTATCTGCCATCATTTACTATGTTACCTACATCTTGCATATTGACTTATTTCTTCTCACGGACGCAAAATGGGACGAACCTCTGGAAATAGAGCTGTATCGACAGAGGAGGATTCCAGTAGCTGTAGTGATCTTGGGCAAAACTGAAGTTCTTTACCGACTCTGATACCATTTGTTGAACTAGTACACGCATTGTCCAAAGATATTGTCATAGGTTCTTTCTTCCAAGCAGTGACAATTAATATATACAAAGTCATCAAAACAAAAAAAAATGACTAAGAAATATGAACTGGGAAGCAAAAGATCTATTTTACTGTTGTGAACACGTTAATACAATATTAATATAAATGCTTTCAATTTATTGTTCAGTTGTTTTTATGGCTTCTCCTATACTGGATCAAGGCAGCTTCTTACTCCAGTGTAAGGGGGGGGGGGGGGTCTTGGTGGAGCTGGTCATGGTGAGAAGATGGAAAGTCAATTTCTTTCCCACTCAAAGGGAACAGAGAGGTGAAGGGGGGTCTGCTCTAGAGATGGGGGTCAGCCACAACATGGTGAAAAGTAATTAGTGTAAAAGCCCTAGTTTGAATAGTGTGAGTAAATTCCCCAGAGAAATCTTCCGGTTCTAGATCTGTGCAGATTAACAATATTAATTCCGGGAGCACGATCCATGGAATAACAAGGTATCCGCTACCCAGTGGACAGGATTATTATAAGCTCCTCTGGAACTCATTTGAACTTGTGAAATTTTCCAAGAAGCCGAGGGAACAGAATGTCCCAGTCTCTTTCCCTCTGCCTCTCTTCCTTTGCCTCTGATTCTCTATTATCTGTGATCTTCAGTCTTCCTGGCTGTCACTCTTAGGGATGTTGTGATTTTCTCATATTATAAAGTCCTTTCATCTTTTGCTTTCTCTTAGTAATTCTTGCAGTGTTTATGTCATTCCGCGCATAGTTCTGTAGATCTTGCGTCTCAGGTTTGTACTTGGTTGTATGAACGTTTGCTGCTGTTTGTACATGTGCTTATTTTAGACACATATGTAATGTATGTGAGTACATGAGTCCATGTGCATGTGTTTGTAGCATGTAGAGTCCTCCAGTTCTTACGACCATTTATTTGCTTCTTGACCTCTGGTGGCAGAAAAAAAAATGTTTTTTTTTGGTCTATTATTGCTGTCAGGGAGATATTACACCCCTTGGTCAGAGCCTGTTTACAGTCTCAAGTTTCACCCTGTGACATACATACCCGGAGCAAAAGCTTGAGAGAGAATGTTGCTTTTCCAAAGTGCCTCTCTGTCTGGTCAGAGATAACTGTAACCCTGAAAGAGTTGGAGGCTGGTGGGGGTGGAAGAGACAGACCTGCTTTCTTCTGTCCTCAGTCTAAACAGCAACCCAACAACTAGCCTAGGAGGCTTATACAAGATTTCAAAGTTGAGAGGGGACATTAACATGTTTATTGCACTCAAGACCCATGGAAAGAAAGCTCAGGCTTTCCTGCAGATAGTACATAAGTAATGCCACACTGGGAAAAGACCAAGGGTCCATCGAGCCCAGCATCCTGTCCACGACAGCGGCCAATCCAGGCCAAGGGCACCTGGCAAGCTTCCCAAACGTACAAACATTCTATACATGTTATTCCTGGAATTGTGGATTTTTCCCAAGTCCATTTAGTAGCGGTTTATGGACTTGTCCTTTAGGAAACCTTCTAACCCCTTTTAAAACTCTGCTAAGCTAACCACCTTCACCACGTTCTCCGGCAACGAATTCCAGAGTTTAATTACACGTTGGGTGAAGAAATATTTTCTCCAATTTGTTTTAAATTTACTACACTGTAGTTTCATCGCATGCCCCCTAGTCCTAGTATTTTTGGAAAGCGTGAACAGACGCTTCACATCCACCTGTTCCACTCCACTCATTACTTTATATACCTCTATCATGTCTCCCCTCAGCCGTCTCTTCTCCAAGCTGTATAGCCCTAGCCTCCTTAATCTTTCTTCATAGGGAAGTCGTCCCATCCCCGCTATCATTTTCGTCGCCCTTCGCTGCACCTTTTCCAATTCTACTATATCTTTCTTGAGATGCGGCAACCAGAATTGAACACAGTACTCAAGGTGCGGTCGCACCATGGAGCCATACAACGGCATTATAACATCCTCGCACCTGTTTTCCATACCTTTCCTAATAATATCCAACATTCTATTCGCTTTCCTAGCTGAAGCAAGGAAATTAGTGGTTAGTAGTCAAAAATGAAAACTGGCTATTTGGGGAACAATGTGGGGATGGAGTCTGTACTTGGCTGGTTAAGTGATAGTATTCAGCACTTAACTGGCCAGAGTAACCATATAAATCACAGTCCTATCTTTACACAGCAACCCATGGCTGCTTAATGTCTGTATCATATCTCCCCTGTCCCTCCTCTCCTCTAGGGTATATATTTTCAGGTCTTCCAGTTTCTTCTCATATGTCTTTTGGCACAAACCCCATATCATTTTTGCCGCTGTCCTCTGGATCACTTCAAATCTTCTTACATCTTTAGCAAGATACGACCTCCAAAACTGAACACAATACTTCAGGCGGGGCCTCACCAACGACTTGTACTGGGGCATTTATTTATTTATTTGTAGCATTTATACCCCGCTCTTTCCCGCTCGATAGCAGGTTCAGTGCGGCTTACAGAGTATGGTACAAAGTATCACAGATACAATACAAAGTAAGTTACAAAGAATCACAGAGATAGTGCAAAGTATGTTACAATGTATAACAGAGGTAATGCAAAGTATGGTACAATGTGTCACAGAGAAACATAGTTATATAGAGTGGGACAATAGTAAAAGATGTGGGGAAAGGATTGGAGTGTGGGGTACAGGGGCATCAACACCTCCTTTCTTCTGCTGGTTACACCTCTCTCTATACAGCCTAGCATCCTTCTGGCAACAGCCACCGCCTTGTCACACTGTTTTGTCACCTTCAGATCCTCAGATACTATCACCCAAGGTCCTCTCACCGCCTAACACATACGTCTCCCTTGGATTTCTAGTCCGTAAGTACATCACTCTGCACTTCTTTGCATTGAAGTTTCATTGCCAAACATTAGACCATTCTTCTAATGTTTGTAGATCCATTTTCATGTTTTCTACTCCCTTGCTCCCTTCTGGATCAAGCGTTGCAGAAGATAGCTTCTTATCCTGGATTTTGTCAGACTGTGGGGTTGGACTGGCTCAGAAGGCCAAGATACGTGGAGATCTGATTTACCTCAAAGTAGGAGAAGGCCTCAGGCTTCCTCACAAGAGGGACCTATTGGTTCAGGGGCCTGTCTCAATGAAAGACCCATCTCACTTTTGTCTTATGGCCTGGTCCTTGGGAGGTTATGTTGGAGGAGGTAGGACTATGCAGAGGAGATTATCTCTACTTTATTGAAGGCATGTCATAGATCCACCTCCTTGAAATGCATCTTTGAGCTTTGGTAGCGCACATTCTGTCCTTTTTGCAAGAGGGTCTCAAAAGAGGTTTGGCTATTGGCTCCTTGAAAATCTAGGTGACAGCAGGGACATGTTGTAAACATTAAGTGGAGGGGGCACCTTTAGCCTCCCATCCTGATGTGGCTAGTTTCCTGAAAGGGGTTTCCCCGCCTCAGGGCTCCATTGCAGTCAGCCTTTCTGTCTTGGAGTCTGAATCTGTTTCTTTTGGAGGTGACACAACTACACAGGCTTGTGGGAGTGAGTGCAGTGGGTGGGAAGGGCCTGTGTGGGATGAGATGGTAGGGTGGAGCAGAGCCTTTGAAGACCATGTAGGCCAGAATCAAGATTTTAAATTCAGCATGACATAGTATCAAGAGCTAGCGTAGGTATTTAAAGATTGGGGTATTCTTCTCAAAGTTTCTTGCACGCTACATCATACAGAGTCACAGCATTCTGGTCACCACCTGGGATTATTTGAAATCCCAGTGTAGTGATAATTCCATATAACAGTTCCTAAGCTTCAAGATTTGAAATGTGTGCAGAACGTCAAAGCTACAAGTATCTTACACTGGATGTTAGGATGAGGCATATCAGGTGTAGCCTTTTTGAATGCTGTATGTCATCGTTTCATGTGTACACGTGTCCTACAGATGATATCAAACAGTGCCTCTGCCTACTGTGTTCGACATGGTGAGAAGGAAGTGTTTCCAATACTTCAGAAGGACAACCTTTAAATCTGATAACCACTCTGGAATTCGTTTCCGGAGAATGTGGTTAAGGCGGTTAGCTTAGCAGAGTTTAAGAAAGGTTTGGGCGGCTTCCTGAAGGAAAAGGCCATAGAATGTTATTAAATGGACGTAGGGGAAAACCCACTATTCCTGGGACAAGCAGTACAAAATGCTTTGCTCCGTGGATCTTGTCGGGTGATTGTGACCTGGATGGGCCACTGTCGGAGACAGGATGCTGGGCTAGATGGACCTTTGGTCTGTCCCAGTGTGGCGATGCTTATGTCTTAACTTCAGAACACTGGGAGAAATGAACAAAGAAACGGCTGTACCTTGGAAGAGCAGGTCCTGAAGGGAGAGGTGGAATGGCAGCTAACTGGCATAATAACATTGATTAACCAGGACTTTTTTTTTTTAATCTGCAAACACTGGCAGCTCCCCTCCAGCACAGCTTGATTTATCTTGGTCTTATTAGATGCGTTACCTGTCCTCCCCCTCCCACCTGAAGTGTTTATCTCTTTCTGTATTATCAGGTTGCTCAGGAATGTGTTTTTGAAGCCGTAAAATGATGAGAAAGGAGCAAAGACCATTGCAGGGAGACTTCAGAGACCTACTGAAAGTTTTAGGCTGTGAAATATAGCAGAATAAAACCGATTACGGAAATGCTCTTCGGACACAAGAGCAGATTTACTACCCATAAGTTGAATAGTTCATTGCTTTCTGCTGTTCAGGGCCAGCGTAAGTCTTGATCCAGGTGAGGCACCAGCTTGAGGCACCACAGCTTAAGATGCCAAAAGTCTGCCTCGCTAGTTCACTCTTTACAGCTGCTTTTCTCTGGCACTGAGCTCTCTCCTCCTTACGCTGCCACCAGCATAAATACAGTTTAAAAGCAAGAACAGGCACTGCCTATTCTCATGTCTAAACCTTCGGCAGTGCAGGTGGTAGTACAGGGAATCTGAGGTCCCCGGAATCCCCTCCATCAAGGGGATCTCAAATCCCTGGATGGTCAGTGGGCCCAATTTGACAACTTGAAGCCGACTCACCCCGAGGATCCTGGGGGCAGGAGTGATCCCTGCTTGCTCCTGCCCCAGCTTTAAAATGGCACTGCTGCCTCCTAGTGGTAGTCTTACGGTACTACCGCTAGGGGTTCAAGCTGCCATAGAAGGGCTTTTTTCCCCTTTATATAGCACAGTGGCTTAGCCACAGGTGGGCCTGGGTGGGCCAGGGCCCACTCACTTAGGGCTCAGGCCCATCCAACAGTAGCACATGGTAATGAAAATGCTGCTCTCCACAATACTGGCACCTTCGCATGCTCAGTTTTCAGCGTGGAGACCGGAGAGAAGCATTTTTCCCACCAGCTGAGATATTTTTTTTGGTGTGGGGGTGGGGGAGAGAACATTTGGTGCCCACCCACTTCTTGCCTAGGCCCACCCAAAATCTGCTGTCTGGCTACGCCCCTGATATAGCAGCTTTAACCCCCTAGGTGTAGTACTGCAAGACTACCACTAGGAGTCAGCAGTGTCATTTTGAAGAAGACAACTGCCAGGACAGGAGCAGCGGGAATTCCTCCTGTCTCTGTTGCCACCCCCCCCCCCCCCCACCCCAGTCAATTGGGGTAAGTGGTGGGCCCGGACGGGCGGTAGCTGACTGGAAGGCAGCTGATGCAGGGCAGCTGGCTGGAAGGCAGCTGTGGGGAGGGGATATGGACGCTGATGCAAACGGCCCTTCTGTTACTGTTACACAAGAACACTGGAAATTGTAGTTGACAAGCCATACCTTAGTAGGAAGTACAGGGCAGCAGTTAAGTCATGCTGGCTTCTGAGAGACACTTTCAAAATGGTATCAAAGAACTAGAAAAGCTGCAAAGGAGGGCAGTTAAATCAACAGGGTGGAAGGACCTGACATTTATAATGCTAGGCTTTTCTTTTAGTATAAAAGACGGAAAGAAAATGGTGAATTAAAATATGGAGTATGCTTTCAGAGGAAGTTGTTCTGGCTATTGTGGCCATCAACTTCACTCATTCTATCACGCACTCTGGGCTTGCCCCCGGTATACAGTCCTTTTGGGAGCGTATCAAGAGATTTATGATTAAAATATTTGTTCAAAAAGGCATACCATAACGATCCAACCTGAACCCTGCAACACAACGAAACTTATACCAGAACTGGACAAAACTTTACTCTTCATCCTTGACTACCTGATTCACTCTGTTACTCATGTACTTTAACACAATCAACACTCTGTATTTCTTATACCGGAATTGGCAATCGCCATCACGGCACTATGTAAGCCACATTGAGCCTGCAAATAGTTGGCAAAATGTGGGATACAAATGCAACAAATAAATAAAAATATTGGGAAGGGATATACAGGTATCTGGGACTTGGGATCATTTTGTGCTAGATACGCCCTTGGCCTTCCACTTTGTGTCAAGCGGGGCTCGCCTCCCGTGCCGCAAATCGAGCCTGGTGGCCAGGAAAATCATACTGCAATACTGGACAGTGTCGGCTCTCTGGCACTGGAGGAATCAGGTGCATATACTGGCATCGTGGGAAGCAAGGGAGGCGAAGGGGTCCCCGAAGTGTATATTACGCTTCACGCAAACGTGGAGTCCCTATTTGCAAGAGTTGTCCTCGGGGGCGAAGCCTGCTTCTCAATACTATATAATACTGTGCTATACAGGGATCTGTTGAAGTTATTAAACCATTAAACTGTTTAGCTTCCTTTGGGGGGGTTCTCCTGGGTTATCAGAGCACAAGCCTAGGGGGATATGTGGGGGGGGGGCGGATAGGGGGGGTAAAGGGAGGGGTAAGGTGGGAGATGCTATCTTGCCAATCTGTCTATATTGTTGGCTAAGTTGTATTGGAGCTAAAGATTTTGGTTGTTCTTCATGATTTGCAACTATTCATCAATAAAAAAAATTGTTGAAAACTAAAACAAGGTTAGAGGGCTTTCAGGTGAATAACTAATGTGGCATAGTTGGTCTCCAGGGTACAAGAATTTTGTAAAAAAATTTGTGAAACTGATTCAAGGGTGAGGTGAGCAGACAATCAAACTTAACTCAGCTGTTCTCTTGAATACAGAACCTGGAACCAAACCATCAGCAACAAAGCAATAAAAAAAAAAACAGGGTTTATGGGAATCTCAGATCTCAGAGAAACTAGAGGAACTGAGACCAGCAAAAAAGAAAAAAATTGTAATAGTTTTTAAAAAGTCTTTGAGAAAGCAAACACAATTTGATCGAGCTTAACAGAGCTGAGAGCTGCCCAACTCTGGGGTCAAAAATATACATCGTCTTTTCAGCTTTTAAGATGAAGCGAACAACATTCCAAGGATAGAGTTGACTTTGCTCAAGACACTTCACAAGTGCAGAATTTAGACATTATGAAAAGGGAAGCAACAGAGCAAGATAATGGTGCGGGTGTAGGCTGTTGCCCGCCTGGTCAGAATGAACAGTCAGGCAGATGATGAAATAACAAAAGAATTAGGGAAGTTAACACATTTGGCAACACAATAATAATGGGTGATTTCAGTTATCCTAATATTAAGTGGATAAGGGAGATAAACGTCTATAGATTATATAAATGACTGCTTCATGGAGCAATAGCCAGTTCAAGAACCGAAAAGAAAGGGGAGATATTTTAGACACTGCTTAGCAGAAGAGAGATAACAGTGTCCAAATTTGACTGAATAACTGAAAGGAAGACACTAACGAAATTTACTGAGCTGGCATTTAACTTTCAAAAGATAGACGACGATAAAATGAAGAACATGGTTTAAAAAAGACAACCTAAAAGGTACAGATGCAACGGTTGAGTCTGTTGAAAAATACCACCTTGGACGCCAACCTGTTGCATTCCACATATTAGAAAAGGTGGAAGGGCAAGCGACTATCTGAAATGAATTACCGAATACCACAAAAAAACAACGCACGATTTGACAACCTTCCGGAAACTACGGAAGACTAACTTGTGCAGAGAGACTTATAAAAAGGATCCGCCATAATGAATTGACTCCTAAGCTACACCAGAACTAACTTTTATTGTGCTCTTTCTTCTAATTTGATTACTTTAATTGCATTCTCATTATTGAACATTATAGCTTGTCCTGCTCTCATTCATGTTATGAATTATCTATTATTATTATTATTTGTAGCATTTGTATCCCACATTTTCCCACCTCAAGACCCTTCACTGGCTCCCTATCCGTTTTCGCATCCTGTTCAAACTTCTACTAACCTATAAATGTACTCACTCTGCTGCTCCCCAGTATCTCTCCACACTCGTCCTTCCCTACACCCCTTCCCGTGCACTCCGCTCCATGGATAAATCCTTCTTATCTGTTCCCTTCTCCACTACTGCCAACTCCAGACTTCGCGCCTTCTGTCTCGCTGCACCCTACGCCTGGAATAAACTTCCTGAGCCCCATCCTTGGCCACCTTTAAATCTAGACTGAAAGCCCACCTCTTTAACATTGCTTTTGACTCGTAACCACTTGTAACCACTCGCCTCCACCTACCCTCCTCTCTTCCCGTTCACATTAATTGATTTGATTTGCTTACTTTATTTTTTGTCTATTAGATTGTAAGCTCTTTGAGCAGGGACTGTCTTTCTTCTATGTTTGTGCAGCGCTGCGTATGCCTTGTAGCGCTATAGAAATGCTAAATAGTAGTAGTAGTAGCAGTCTCTTGTAATCAGAGGTGATATTGTGATGTCATAATGCCTCAGGCCACCAATAAGAGCCAACCTCATCAGTGATGTCACAATGGCTTGATTGTCCTATACTTGGCTCACTTTTATTACATAGCTCTTTGAGCAGGGACTGTCTTTCTTCTATGTTTGTGCAGCGCTGCGTACGCCTTGTAGTGCTATAGAAATGCTAAATAGTAGTAGTAATCTGTTCCCTTCTCCACTACTGCCAACTCCAGACTTCGCGCCTTCTGTCTCGCTGCACCCTACGCCTGGAATAAACTTCCTGAGCCCCTACGTCTTGCCCCATCCTTGGCCACCTTTAAATCTAGACTGAAAGCCCACCTCTTTAACATTGCTTTTGACTCGTAACCACTTGTAACCACTCGCCTCCACCTACCCTCCTCTCTTCCCGTTCACATTAATTGATTTGATTTGCTTACTTTATTTTTTGTCTATTAGATTGTAAGCTCTTTGAGCAGGGACTGTCTTTCTTCTATGTTTGTGCAGCACTGCGTTTGCCTTGTAGCGCTATAGAAATGCTAAATAGTAGTAGTAGTAGTAGCAGGAGGTGAAAGGGGCTATTTTAGCTAAAAGAATATCTTTAAAAAAAAAAAAAGAAAAAGGGATGAAGAATTAATGAAGAAAACATGAAGTAGTTTCATTAAAAGACTTTCTATCCCGCCCATCAAACACATGTCTGAGCGGCGTACAATCTAGTAATAGTGAAATCATATAGACAGGCATAGAATGGACAACAGGATAGATACAACAGGAGGCGGGGTGCAAATGCAATAGTTAATAGAAAAGCAGGACAAGGGAGGGGAACGACTGGCTTTCCATGCAAATCCTTCCAGCTATGGCCCAAATGCTTCTAAAAAGAGGTAAGTCTTTGTCCATTTTTGAACTGAGCAATTGACGGTGACGTCTTCAGGTGCTCAGGCAGGGAGTTCCACAATACAGGGGCCTGTACTGAGAAAAGGAGGACCATCATGAAGAGAGATGGGAAGACTAAAAGGTCCAGCTGAGATGAGCACAGCAGGCGAGGAGGGTTATATTGTTCCAAAAGATCAAAGAGAAAAGAAGGTCCTTCGGTAGTACGAACTTTGAATACCAGCAAAAGTAATTGAGCAGGTAACTAATGGGCATCTTTTAGCAAAGGAGTATCATGATTGAATTTTTTATGTCCCTGTAATAAATTTAATAGCAGTGTGTTGGATGAGTTGTAAATGGTGTAGTTGATGTTGTGGAAGACCCGAGTAAAGTGAATTACAGTAATCCAGCTGGGAAACAATAAAGGAATGGACGAGTATGTTAATGGATGTAGGAAACAAAAAGGATTTGATCAACTGAATACGCCTTAGATGGAAAAAAGAGCAGCAAAATACTGAAGAAATTTATGCATATTAGATGCAAAGCACTGATAAAGAAGGCAATAAGAGGATTTGAAAATAACTTTACCATAGAGGCAACAACTTGCAACTAATATTTTTTTTAGGTATATTTGAAGTAAGAAGCTTGTGAGGGAATCAGTCGGACCATTAAGTGATCATGGGGTAAAAGGGGTCCTCAGGAAGGACAAGGCCAGAGACTAAACAAATTCTTGGCTTCAGACTTTACTGAGGAAGACCTAAGGGAACTACCCATGCCAGAAATGGTAATTAATAGTGATGGTTCAGAGGAACAGAAATAGATCTCAGTGAATCTAGAAGATGCACTAGGTCAAATCAACATTCTGCAGAATAGCAAATCTCCTGGACCAGATGGTATACACTCAAGAGTATTGAAAGAACTACAAAAATTAAATTGTGATCTACTGCTACTAATCTGAAACCTATCATTAAAGTCGTCTACAGTAACTGTCTCGTTGGCATTTTTCCGGGTAGCAAGTGCTACTACCTTGATAAACTGTTATACTCATTACATCCTCTGGGTTTTTGAGGCAAACTTTAAAACGTCTAAAACTGTGAAAAGGTTGAGCTCATTATTTGATTCATGCAGCTAGAAATATCGTTTTGCTGACTACTGGCGATTGCGTCACTATCTGAATCACCAGGAAGACACCAAGTCAGCAAAATGGCTATTCTCGAGAAAGTGAGAAACTTTTTTTGTATTAATCATAGTAACATAGTAGATGACGGCAGAAAAAGACCTGCATGGTCCATCCAGCCTGCCCAACAAGATAAACTCATATGTGCTACTTTTTGTGTATACCCTACTTTGATTTGTACCTGTGCTCTTCAGGGCACAGACCGTATAAGTCTGCCCAGCACTATCCCCGCCTCCCAACCACCAGCCCCGCCTCCCACCACCAGTTCTGGCACAAACTGTATAAGTCTGCCCAGCACTAGCCCCGCCTCCCAACCACCAGCCCCACCTCCCACCACCGGCTCTGGCACAGACCGTATAAGTCTGCCCAGCACTATCCCTGCCTCCCACCACCGGCTCTGGCACAGACCGTATAAGTCTGCCCAGCACTATCCCCGCTTCCCAACCACCAGCCCCGCCTCCCACCACCGGTTCTGGCACAGACCGTATAAGTCTGCCCAGCACTATCCCCGCCTCCCAACCACCAGCCCCGCCTCCCGCCACCCGCTCTGCCACTCAATCTCGGCTAAGCTCCTTAGGATCCATTCCTTCTGAACAGGATTCCTTTATGTTTGTCCCATGCGTGTTTGAATTCTGTTACCGTTTTCATTTCCACCACCTCCCGCGGGAGGGCATTCCAAGCATCCACTACTCTCTCCGTGAAAAAAATCAGACTAGATGATCCTCTTTCACTGTCACATTGTATGTAATACAGAAATTCATCTGGGTCTCTTGTTGGAACTGTTTTACCCAGTGTCAGGAAATGTTTTGGTTTTACTAAATGATGTTACTTTTCCTGCCTGGCTATCAAATATTTAATTCTCTCTCTGTGTGGCGATTACACTCAGACTGGAGAGAAAACATGTGAAGGTGGGAAGGGGAGCAACCAAATGCTAACCATGCAACTGCCTTCCAAGAAGACTAACCATCATTCCTTGCAAAATGAGGCTCAGCAGCTGCTCTGGAATTGACAAAAGTCCTAATAGTTTAGGAAGTGAATTAAAAGAAATTGTTTGTGTTAGAGAGGACTCCTTGCAGAGTGTCTTCCCTTGCTCCAAGCCAGGACTTTCCTTCCCCCCCTCCCCCCCCCCCCCCCCCCCAGTTGTGCTTGCTGCAGGAAAAGATTTAACCTCTGAAGTGCTACCACTCAGTTTACTATGCAGATTCCAAAGCTATGTGGCTTTTGCCAATAAAGCCTGTCACTTTTGGGCTATCTGCTGACCCATTTCCAGTTCAATACCCTTTTCCCCTCCCCACAGCTGACAAGTCACCCAATTCCAGAAGGGGGGATTTTTGGCCACTCCTGGATTTCTGACAACCTCATCTTGGTACAATGCTGATTTCAGTGGGTAGGATCTGAGATTATAAAAACCATAGTGATTTAGGCATTTAAGTTCAAAACTGGGACTGGCAAACAAAATCTCCTTCCTGGAACTGTAGCAGTAGATGTTCAGTGCAAACAGAGAAAATGAATGAGATCGCTGCTTGTTTTTTTTTTCCCTCCATGGATAAGCAGGATACATCTGCCACACATGGGGAGTACATAAGTAATGCCACACTGGGAAAAGACCAAAGGTCCATCGAGCCCAGCATCCTGTCCCTGACAGCGGCCAATCCAGGCCAAGGGCACCTGGCAAGCTTCCCAAACATACAAACATTCTATGCATGTTATTCCTGGAATTGTGGATTTTTCCCAAGTCTATTTAGTAGTGGTTTATGGACTTGTCCTTTAGGAAACCGTCTAACCCCTTTTTAAACTCTGCCAAGCTAACCGCCTTCACCACGTGCTCCGGCAACGAATTCCAGAGTTTAATTATGCGTTGGGTGAAGAGCCCATGGACTGGAAATGATCTCCCATAGCTCAGGGAGACCTTTTAAATGGGTCCCTCTGAGCAGGTATGTGCGGTGCCCACCCAATTACAGCCCACTTCCTGCCTCAGTCTTCTCTATCCGCCCTGCCCAATGGACAGATTGTTCTAACAAATGAGTTCTGAAATAGGGCTGGCACAAGGGATTGTGGCGCCTTGAGCCAAATTTTGGTTTGGCGTCCTCCCATTGGCACCCTCCTCAGGCCATCCTCCCCCCAACCTACCTGTAAAACATTTTCTCCCTCCTGAATACCAACAGTGTTTCACCTAACGCTATCCACATCGGCCCCATGCATCTTCCGTCTACTGTGCCCCTGTGGAAACAGGAAGTTATGTCAAAGGATGGGCCAAGGTACATCAGAAGAAAGATGCCGGGGTGCTGATGTGGGTAGTGTTAGGTGAAATGCTATGTTGGGGAAGGGAAAACTGCCTTTAAAGCTAGAGGGGGAAGGTGGCCTGAGGCAGAAAGAGGAAGGGGTTTGCTGGCTCTTCTTCCTTTCCCTGCACATGCGATGCCATCAAGTAAGCTCTGGGTTGGTATAGGCACCCTTCATCTCCAGTGCCCTGGGCCTGAGCCTTACCTGGTCCATAGATTAAGCCAGACCTGTACTGAAGGACACGAAATCAGATTTCAAACACTGATGCTCCAGGAGACCAGAATCCTCCTCAAAGCAATGGCCAAAGATTGGGACCCACCATCAGAGATCAACCATGGATTTTATTCCTGATACTTCCTCATCACCAAAAAGACTCATGGATTCTGACCACTGCTAGACCTTTGCAGTTTGGGCAAATGCATTCAGAAAGAGAAATTCCTTGTGCACTCTTTGAGCACCATACTGCCACTCCTCCAAAACAATGATTGTCTGGCATTCCTGGACCTTCATACGCACACATCTCTCTATTCACCATCCACACAGGAAATACCTAGGTTTCTCTATCTTGGACCAATAATGCCAATACCGAGTCCTTCCACTTGGCCTCTTGTTGGCCTGAAAACATTCATCAAGTGTGTGGTACTATCGGCACCCCACCTGCAGAGGTAGGGAATCTGAGTCTTCCTGTACCTCGATGATTGGCTGATGGTGGGACCTTCTGCACAGGAGATACAGACCTCAGTCTGCGAAACTGTCTCAGTACTCCAAACACTGTTTCCTCATTAACTTAGGGAACTCATACTTCTCTCTATTCAAGTCCCTGGAATTAATTGGTGTGGACATTCACACAACCACTTCCAAGGCGTTCCTGCCAACTGTGAGAGCTAACACTATCGTCTCCCGTGTACAAGAAGACATCACCTCCAAGAAGACCACCTTGGCCAGGAACATCCTATGCTTTCCGGGCCTACTAGTGCCAGAAATCCATGACGTACCACTCAACAAACTCTATCTATGCAAGCATTGGAATCAATGCATGTTACCACTGTCTCACAGGACTCCCATCAATGCCTCAACTGAAACAGCTGGTAGCAGAATCAAGACAACCTCTCCACTGGCAAACTTTGCATCAACCTCAACACCAAATGATGCTTACAACAGATGCCTTCAAGAGTGGCTGGGAATCCATTATTTTTTCCTGGTAGCTGATTGTTTCTAATGTTGGTTTGCATTTATGGCATGTTTGGTGTTCTTTTCCTCTTTCTATTTTAGCCTATACATTGTCTTGACCTGTGGTTCAGATAAAAAGGTACAGAAAATTTAAATGTTCTCCTCCACCTACACATCCACCTCAAGACCCATCAGCACATCAATCTCCTAGAACTCAAGCTCATTGGGAATGCACTGAAAGCCTTCTGCTACTGGATTTCCGGCAACACCATCCTCCTTCAGGTGGACAACCAATAAGCAAAGCACGCCAGTTTCCTTGAGGTCTGGGGGGAGACCTGCAAGATTTGGAAATTTTCTCTCTCCATTGGCTATCTTCTACACACCACATACCTGCCTGGTGACCTCAATACCCTAGCAGACAATCTGAACTGTCAGCTAGACCCCCACAAGAACAGTGATACAGCATTGGAGCGCTTCCTCTATCAGCTTCACTCTCAGTACCCTGCAAATGCATGCCATTTCTACCTCCTTGACAAAAATTGAACAAGAGCTGCCATTTGTCCTCTGCAAAGATTCCCCATCCCCCCCAGGAACAGAGAATTACCTTCTTATCGAAAGCATTATACACAGGATGACAATGTAGCTCCACTTTCAGGGGGACGGGTGGAGAACTAGTTCCATTACCCTCATCATCATTATTAATCCAATGTATTCATCATCCCTATGAATTGACCGGAAACAATTTACAAACACAAACAAAATACATTTATGTATCTCACAATAAATCAATAACCCACCCAACCAGCCCCCCTCCCAAAAGAAATACCAGCCACCCACCCCACGATAGGTCTTCCTAATAAATCAGAGTGTAGACTTAAGCAGGTCTGCATTCCCCTGTATACAGTGGAGGCTAAGTGGCTCAGCTGGTCCTTCTGGATAGGGAGTGGTATGGTCACTCTGCTTATACAGGGTCACTTACTTTTAAAGAGGCAGGGACTGTGACCTTTCGGTATTGGGGTCTCAGGTTTTCCATTTTGCAGCAGGTGATTTAGGGCAGAGGTGACACTCTCTGAGCCTCTCCCCCTTCCGCTTTCCTGCTCTTACCCACTGAGATCAGCGCTGGGGGTCCCATGATGCATCAAGTTGGGATTGTCAGAAATCCAAAGTCTGATTCCTAGACCTGAGTAACTTGGAAGTCCTGTGGCAGGGGGCCTATCAGCAAGTGTAGCAGCCTGTCGTGAACACTGGGATGGCAGTGTAGCGCTATGGTGTGATGTGGGGGCCCAGTAGAAGGAAAATGGGATGCTGTTCAGGTTGGGTTGAGAGGGGAGAAAAGCAGCAAGAGAGGGCTGAGGGGGATTGGGAATGCCCACGACTGAGCCACTGGCATCAGGCTTAAGGGAATTGACCTGTAGAGCCTCCAGGAATTTGTTGGCTGGATATCATGAAGGCAGTGTAGAAATGTCACCAATTATTAACTTTAATAAAGTAGTTATGAAGCTAAGTCATAAACTGCCAGAGATTCTGTCGCAGTGTCCATCATCTCCTTCCAGCAAATGCTGCAACCTGGCAAACTGTTTTGGCTTTTAGTCATCAGAACTGTTCCCCCCCCCACCCCCACCCCACCCTGGTGCTTCTTGAGGACCATGTAGAGAGGATCTTCTAAGTGGGATAAACACAGACATGTACAAAGCAAATATCTTTGCCTTCACTTTTTTCTTGGACTGCATGTGTTCTGCAGACCATTCCAGGTCCCTTCATGCAAAACGTTTGCAGGCAGCAGCTGCTAGAGGTGGTCTGTCTCTGTGCCTCCCTCCCCAGATGCATTGGAAGGAAGAGACAGTTTTAGGAAAAAGTGTGTGGGAGTCTGCCCTTTCAGGATTGGCAGCCAACCTGAGCTGGAGCAGAAGGAGGAGGAGGAGGAGGAGGAAATGAAGGGCGGAACCAGAGAAGGAGTTAAAGAGCCGGACCTGATGGTGGCAACAGCAGGAGAAGCAAAGAGACGGAGCCAGAGGCGAGATAGAGCAGTGGGACCGGGGGAGAGAGGGAGAGAGAGAGACGGACTGACTAGGGAAAATCGTGCCAAGTGCAGCAGGTGGCAGGGCTGGGCAGTGGCTGATCGCACCAGTGCACTTTTCCTGCCCCCCCCCCCCCAGCCTGGATCCTTAACCTCTACCTCCATCCTGCCTCTGTGGATCCTTAACCTCTCCTGGCTTTGCTGAGAGATGGACGAGGGCGCCAGGCTCCGGAGCAAGGCTGACAAGACCCCTGAGACCTCAGCTGGCGCAGGAGATGCTGGAGCCGGTTCTGCTGGCGGTGGGGTGGCCCTGAAGAAGGAGATTGGGTTGGTCAGTGCCTGTGGAATCATCGTAGGTGAGTTGGTGGCATTAGGGGACTGTTTCTGGGCCAGGGCGGTTAGAAAGGGATCAGTTATCTTTTGACAGAATGAAAGATCAGATAATCCACGTTGACGCTTGTATTGGGGTTGATGCGCACAGGGAACAAAAAAAGCAAAGCAAAACCAAGAGGTTCGGAAAGTTTCTTTCTTGCACAGTTAAGGCTCAGGTTATTTTGTGTTTTTTCCCCTTGTTCTGGAGCTGGAGACATCAAATGACAGAGCCATCAGAGAGATCCTGTTAGTCCTGTCCTCAGTTAAACATTTGGATTTGGGGGATGGGAGACATCTGGTCACTGTTTCTCAGATCCAGGGACAACTCAGGGCTGTTGCTTGTTCTCTAGCACCCGGGATCTCAAAAGCAAAACAGACTTGTCCCTGGGGCTATGGAGAAAATAGTGGTTTGCTGTGTTAGTTCACCTTGAGTCACACGATCAGATTCTTGTGTTTAAGGTTTTTTTTTTTTTTGTGGTTTTTGACTGATCTTTTCAGATGACAGTTTTAAACAGTTTCACCAATCCCAGCATCTGTCTCTCCCTCCCCCCCCCCACACCCCCACACAACCATGTAACTGAGATACACAGCTATCAAAATGTACACCTGGTTTCTCTTGCCATTTATTTGTTGCATTTGTATCCCACATTATCCCACCTATTTGCAGGCTCAATGTGGCTTACATAGTATTGTTAACATAGTTATCTCCCTCATCTTTTTGGAGGGGGCTTGTCAGGGACCACCGAAATGGGACAAGAATTGCAGGGGATCACATTCAGTTTAAACTTCTGGTACTGACCTTTAAATGCATCCACTCTGCAGCCCCCCATTACCTCTCCACTCTCATCTCTCCCTACATTCCTCCCTGTGATCTCCGCTCACTGGACAAATCTCTCTTGTTGTCCCCCTTCTCCTCCACTGCTAATTCCAGACTTCGTTCCTTTTCCCTCGCGGCTCCTTATGCCTGGAATAAACTTCCTGAGCCTATACGTCTAGCTCCATCTCTACCTGTTTTCAAATCTATGCTGAAAACCCAACTTTTCACCATTGATTTTGGCTCCTAGCCACTACTCGATTGCCCTCCCCTTGTTCCTTCTCACCCAATACTTCCCTCACCCTTAATTGTCTTGTCTGTCTGTATTATTTAGATTGTAAGCTCTGTTGAGCAGGGACTGTCTCTCTATGTCAGGTGTTCAGCACTGCGTGCGTCTGGTAGCGCTATAGACATGCTATTAATAATAATAAGTTAGGAAGGCGAGGAGCCAGATAGGAGAAAAAAATACAGCAACTAGGCTATGTATGACAGCTCCCTTGCTAAGAGCACATCAGAGGGGCTATGCCAGATGTCTCCTGCCGATACCAGGAAGGGATAGTTGCATGCTGGCCGAGAGTTTCAATCACTGCTTGTTATTTGCAGCCTTGATACATAGAAGAGAATCTTATACGACATCTCAATCGGTGACTATAAATAGCTGTAAAGGATGCCACGATCCCTCCTCCCTCATGCTCTGCTTTTCTTTTACACCTCACCCACACACATTGCTTGCATGACTGTTCAGCTCCAGATTCCTACAACTTGGTTGGCGTGATCATTTTACGTATGTGGGTCCTTTCATGACGCCTTTAAAAAAAAAAAATTGCACAGAGTTGTGTGCAGCAGGTGTAAAATAAGATCAGGATTACGTTCATTTCCAAAAGTGTAGTTTGGGCAGAGTTGTGATATGTATAATAAACACTCATTTGCGACCGCACCTTGAGTATTGTGTTCAATTCTGCTCGCCGCATCTCAAGAAAGATATAGCGGAATTGGAAAAGGTGCATCGAAGGGCGACGAAAATGATAGCGGGGATGGGACGACTTCCCTATGAAGAAAGACTAAGGAGGCTAGGGCTTTTCAGCTTGGAGAAGAGACGGCTGAGGGGAGACATGATAGTGGTATATAAAATAATGAGTGGAGTGGAACAGGTGGATGTGAAGCGTCTGTTCACGCTTTCCAAAAATACTAGGACTAGGGGGCATGCGATGAAACTACAGTGTAGTAAATTTAAAACAAATCACAGAAAAGTTTTCTTCACCCAACACGTAATTAAACTCTGGAATTCGTTGCTGGAGAACGTGGTGAAGGCGGTTAGCTTGGCAGAGTTTTAAAAGGGGTTAGACGGTTTCCTAAAGGACAAGTCCATAAACCGCTACTAAATGGACTTGGGAAAAATCCACAATTCCGGGAATAACATGTATAGAATGTTTGTACGTTTGGGAAGCTTGCCAGGTGCCCATGGCCTGGATTGGCCGCTGTCGTGGACAGGATGCTGGGCTCGATGGACCCTTGGTCTCTTCCCAGTGTGGCATTACTTATGTACTTATGTACTATCTTTGGCGCAGGTGTGTGTGAATTTACACACGGTCGGGGCTGGTTCTTATTGCCTTTGTAAAACAGGTGCCATTTTTTAAAATTACTTCCAAAGTTCATATAAAAGAAAGTAATAATTTACTGAATAAAATTATAGGGTATAGAAAGGGCAGTGACAGGGACAATTCCCAGGTTCTGGTGTTGGTCAGATGACATTTTTGGCCTGTTGCTGGGATCCTACAGGTTTCGCTGCTCTAGTTGTCGTTTCTCCTCATTCCCTGGGGTTAGACACAGTTTTCCTGTTTGTTCTTTTGTGGGAAGTACATAAGCATCGCCATGCTGGGACAGACCAAGGGTCCATCGAGCCCAGCAATTTGTCCCGCCCATCCTAGAAATACTGTATTATTCCCTCGTCCATTCAATAACGTTCTGTGGCTTTTTCCTCCAGGAAGCCGTCCAACCCTTTTTTGAAGTCTGCTAAGTTAACCGCCTTTACCACCTTTTCCGGCAGTGAATTCCAGAGTTTAACTACGCGTTGATTGAAGAAAAATTTCCTCCGATTCGTTTTAAATTTACCACACCGCAGCTTCATCGCATGCCCCCTTATCCTAGTATTTTTGGAAAGCGTAAACAGACGCTCCACATCGACCCGTTCCATTCAAACATGCGTGGGATAAACATAAAGGAATCCTGTTCAGAAGGAATGGATCCTAAGGAGCTTAGCCGAGATTGGGTGGCAGAGCCGGAGGCGGGGATGGTGCTGGGCAGACTTATACGGTCTGTGCCAGAGCCGGTGGTGGGAGGCGGGGTTGGTGGTTGGGAGGCGGGGATAGTGCTGGGTACACTTATACGGTCTGTGCCAGAGCCGGAGGTGGGAGGCGGGACTGGTGGTTGGGAGGCGGGGATAGTGCTGGGCAGACTTATACGGTCTGTGCCCTGAAAATGACAGATACAAATCAAGGTAAGGTATACACAAAAAGTAGCACATATGAGTTTATCTTGTTGGGCAGACTGGATGGACCGTACAGGTCTTTTTCTGCCGTAATCTACTATGTTACTATGTTACTCAGCACTCTCTCTCCTACTGTCATCCCTTCAATCTTTCACTTTCCACTGCAACCGTTCCTGATGCCTTCAAACATGCCATAGTTACACCACTCCTCAAAAAACCTTCATTGGACCTAACCTGACCTTCCAACTATTGCCCCATCACCCTCCTCCCTTTCCTGTCCAAGATACTGGAACGGGCTGTGCTGTTCACCACTGTTGTCTTGACTTTCTTTCATCTCAAGCTATTCTTGATCCACATCAATCTGGTTTTTACCCTCTTCATTCAACTGAAACAGCCCTTGCTAAAGTCTCCAATGACCTGTTCCTGGTCAGATCCAAAGGTCTCTATTCTACCCTCATCCTTGATCTATCTGCTGCTTCTACTCCTTGATACA
This sequence comes from Microcaecilia unicolor, assembly GCF_901765095.1. Classification (NCBI taxonomy): domain Eukaryota; kingdom Metazoa; phylum Chordata; class Amphibia; order Gymnophiona; family Siphonopidae; genus Microcaecilia; species Microcaecilia unicolor. Next base: position 31,135,007 of record NC_044044.1, read on the forward strand.
CTACTGTCCTCACTTGGATTTCAGGGCTCTGTTCTGTCTTGGTTTTCACCTTATCTCTCCCATCGCACTTTTAGTGTTTGCTCGGGTGGATCCTCCACCGCTTCTACCCCACAATCAGTTGGTGTACCTCAGGGCTCTATCTTGGGACCTCTTTTCTCCATCTATATGTCTTCCCTTGCTGCTTCAATCTCATCCCATGGTTTTCAGTATCACCTTTATGCCGTTGACTCCCAGACCTACCTATCCACACCAGAAATTTTCAGCAGGAATCCAGACCTAAGTCTGAGCCTGTCTGTCTGACGTTGCTGCCTGGATGCCTCGCCACCATCTGAAACTAAATATAGCCAAGACTAAACGTCTTATCTTTTCCCCTAAACCCACCTCTCCTCTACCCCCATTTTGTATCTCTGTGGATAACATTCTCATCATCCCTGTCTCATCAGTTCTTAACTTTGAGGTTATCTTTGACTCCTCTCTCTCTCTTTCTCTGCACATATCCAACAGACTGCTAAAACCCATCGTTTCTCTCTCTCTATAACCACCAAGATTCATCCCTTCCTTTCTGAGCACGCTACCAAAACTCTTACCACCTCTCACTCGGACTACTGCAACTTGCTTCTCACAGGTCTCCCACTAAGCCACCCCTCTCCCCCTTCTGCTGCACAACTTATATTCCGCCCGTGTTGCTGTGCTCACATTAGCCCTCTCCTCAAGTCAGTTCATTTGCTCACTATCTGTTTCCACACACAGTTCAAACTCCTCTTATTGACTTACCAGTGCATTCACTCTGCAGCTCCTCAGAACCTCTTATCTCTTCCTACACTTCTTCCTGGCAGGGGTGACCTGACCATTAGGCCACCGCTTCAGGCGGCATCTTGCCTTGGGCCAGCCCTGCTCCCTGGGAACTCCGGGGTAAATCTCTCTTATCTGTACCCTTCTCCTCTACTGCCAACTCCAGACTCCGTTCCTTTTATCTTGCTGCACCATATGACTGGAATAGATTTCCTGAATCAGTACATCAAAAACCAGCTCTGTCTGTCTTCAAATCTAGGCTGAAAGCCCACCTTTTTGAGGCTGCTTTTAACTCCTAATCCCATGTCTGCTTTATCTTTACCATCATGAGTAATTCCCTAACCCCTTATGTGTCCTGTTTGTCTTGATTAGATTGTAAGCTCTGTTGAGCAGGGACTGTCTCTTCATGTTCAAGTGTACAGCGCTGCGTATGTCTAGTAGCGCTAAGTCCTCTAACAGCACCTCATCACTAAGAAATTCCTCTGTAGTGCTGACAGTATATGAGGTGTTGCATTTAAAAGGTGTGTGTTGGGCTCTATAAGGCCTTGTTATAATTCTATAGCATTGATAGCTTATTTCTGGGTCTACTGAGGCAGGTAGAGATTAAGCGGAGATCAGTGGCAGAGGCTGGGATTAGAAGTGATGTGTAGACACTCAAATCAAATGATGACTCCAGATCATCAGTGGTCAGCAGGGCCAGCCCAAGGGTATCTGACGCCCCCTTTATCCACACTGTGAACCCCTTTGAAAGTACACAGAGGTGAAGGGGGGACTTACCAGATTGTGAGAGGGGAGTGGAAGGAGAGATGCTGAATGGGAAGTAGGAGGAGGGAGAGATGCTGGATAGCAACAGGGGAGACTGGGAAAGATTGCCACCCCTAAAATGATGTTGCCCTAGACAGCTGCCTAGTTCCCCCCAGTGCTAGGGCTGCCCTGATCAGCCGAGTCAATTCCGGCTTTGCTCCATTGGTTTCTTGACCAAATCCCTCCTCTTCCCCCTTTTACCCCCTCAAGTAAAGGGTCCTGACCTGCAGCTTCTAACCCAACTTGGTCACCTTTCACCCAAAATAACCCAACAGACTTAGACCCCAGCTGCACATGCTCTGCTGATGAATGTGACAAGGCAGATTCAGACTCACTGCAGTTCCTTCTCAGACTCCCTGTCTAGGCCTGACGAGGAATGAGACCTTTTGACTTAATCACATTTCAGATGCCATGCAGTTTTGGCCTGCGTCCAAATATGCATTGATTTCCCATGTAGCGGGCAGCTCGGTGGTGTTTATGTACACCCCCCCCCCCCTAGTAATGCCCTGGCACCTTTACCCCAGACCCCTGGCTGTATGCTTTAAGGAGAGCAGATGATGAGCTATCTCTCTTCAGAGACCCCCCCCCCCAAAAGATAAAAAAAACATGTGACACTGTTAATCATTGATCTAGTTGCCTGTCGCAGTCATAGCAAGGCGTGCCAACTCTTTAAGTAGATGGAAGACTCGCTCAGTATTCAAAGCTTCGTCAGCACTTTTCTGAGCCTGTAGAGCAGGGGCGGTGACCATTTGCACTGCGCAGTACAGTCATAAGCTGTAGTATATTAGAAGAGGTATCGCCTATTAAAGATATAACATATATACCATGCATATCTTTATTTAATTTATTTATTATTACATTTATATCCCACATTTTCCCACCTGTTTGCAGGCTCAATGTGGCTTACAAAGTACCATAACGGCGTTTGCCGTTTCAGTTGATAATAAATACAAGATTATGTTGTAGTCTGTAGGCATGACCATATCACCCTAAGGATGATGTAGTCCATCTCTCAGCGGATGCTTTGCTCATAAGTTAGACTAGCACGAGAGAAAGCAAGCACTTGAATTTATGTATTTGTATAGAAATGGTAGTACATGCATCGATGTGTACAGCAGTATCTCACTCACAGAAGACAGCAGGTGTGTGTTGTATTAAAGAGTGAGATGTGTAGTAGGTTGGTAATGGTACATATTGACATTCTCGCACTGGAGATGTGTTGTGTTTGTTGTATGAAATTGTGTGCACGCATAGACGGCTGCATCACACATTGAGTTGCTAGAGGAGAGTTGATTGTAACGAGGCTATGAATAATGGATAAATGCTGTGACATCAATGGATGAAGAAGGCTTTTAATATACAGCCCAGAGCCCATGCGGTGCAGAGCTATTTATAGCACAGGCCAGAGGAAACAAATGATGCCATTGAACGGGAGGTGCACAGTTTCCAGAAAGTAACCTCGTGGGACATAACCAGATCCCTTTGATATTTCTTCTTTTCTTCCGGCCTAGAAGACTTGAATGCTTAGTTTAATACAAGTAATATCTCTGTGAGGCTGCTTTGTTCCCGTAGGGTTTACATACTCTGGAGTGGGGGAGGAGCCTATGGGTTAGTGCGGTGGCCTGAGAACCTGAGGAATGGGGTTCGATTCCCACTGCAGCTCCATGTGACTCTGGGCAAGTCACTTAGCCCTCCATTGCCCCTGGTACAAAATAAGTACCTGAATATATGTAAACCGCTTTGAATGTAGTTGCAAAAACAGTATATCAAGTCCCATTTCCCTTATGACATCACAATATCAGACGTGAGCCAAGTATCGGGCAATCAAGCCATTGTGACATCACTGATGAGATTGGCTCTTATTGGTAAAATGAGTGGAGGAGTAGCCTAGTGGTTAGTGCAGCGGACTCCGATTCTGGGGAACTGGGTTCAATTCCCACTGCAGCTCCTTGTGACTCTGGGTGTCACTTAACCCTCCATTGCCCATGGTACAAAATAAGTACCTGAATAAATGTAAACCGCTTTGAGTGTAGTTGCAAAAAAACACAGAAAGGCGGTCTATCAAGTCCCATTTCCCTTTCCCTATTTGAGATTCTACATGGAATGTTGCTAGTGGAGGAGTAGCCTAGTGGTTAGCGCAGTGGAGATTGATCCTGGGGAACTGGGTTCAATTCCCACTGCAGCTTCTTGTGATTCTTTTTACGCACACCTTGAGAAGTTGCCTATAGATCTTACTTCTTATGAACTCCAGAAAGAAGTTCTTTTTGACACGATACTAGTACTACAGTGAGCGTTAGCAGTAAATTCAAGAGACTGAGATCCATGTTCCACATACTCTGGCTTAGGAGTGAGGTTCATTCTACTACTACTACTATTTAGCATTTCTATAGCGCTACAAGGCGTACGCAGTGCTGCACAAACATAGAAGAAAGACAGTCCCTGCTCTAAGAGCTTACAATCTAATAGACAAGAAATAAAGTAAGCAAATCAAATCAATTAATGTGTATAGGAAGGAGGAGAGGAGGGTAGGTGGAGGCGAGTGGTTACAAGTGGTTACGAGTCAAAAGCAATGTTAAAGAGGTGGGCTTTCAGTCTAGATTTAAAGGTGGCCAAGGATGGGGCAAGACGTAGGGGCTCAGGAAGTTTATTCCAGGCGTAGGGTGCAGCGAGACAGAAGGCGCAAAGTCTGGAGTTGGCAGTAGTGGAGAAGGGAACAGATAAGAAGGATTTATCCATGGAGCGGAGTGCACGGGAAGGGGTGTAGGGAAGGACGCAGGAAAGAATAGCCTTTCATGAGGATCACGTCATCTGATGGAGCCCACAAAGGAACATCTCCATCTTGTTTACAACAGCTTTCTAGAACGTTGTATCATGAAGTCTTCCTGCCTGCTGTTGCTGCACCAGACCTAGCCAGTTGCCATTTTTCTGCGGAGCAAATCAGTCACATTTTTCTGTTCTACCCTCAGCTTTCATGAAAATGTTCTTTTTGTGGGATATTTGGGGTTTTTTTGGATGGGGGCGGGGGGAGGGATTTCTTCTATCCAGTGTGGAAGCCCTGTTGTCTGCCACATGGGGGCTGTTTACAGCTTCCCTTTTTAAAAATTTCCCTAGAAAAGGTTTTTCGATAATTCTAAATTTTCTGTCTTTGGGCTCGCAGCCCATTTAGGTCATATATAGGCCTTGGGCACACGAATAGTAAATTTTAAAATATCTGGCCAAACAAAAGTTCGGGATGGTTTCCTGGGGCATCCTCGTACCCATGACAAAGAAAGGAGATTAGCTATGCCCTCTGGACCCACATACATACAGGTCACAGGAAGTATCTGAGATTTGTAGTGGGGAAACACCATTTCCAGTATCATTTACTGCCCTTTGACCTCGTGTCAGCACCAAGAGTTTTCACAAAGTTTGAGCAGTTGTCGTAGCATCTCTACTTAGGCTGGGGCTGTACATGTTTCCCTACCTGGACAATTGGCTGATTAAGAACACATCAAAGGAAGGTGCAAAAGAATTCGCATGACCATTTGGCGGTCAATCTTGTTACAGAAATTGGGATTCATAGGAGCCCTGCTACACAACATGGGCTTATGAGTTTTTCCCACTACATTGGATTTTAACTCTCATATCTGTAGGTTCCAGCAGGTATTGGCATGTCCAGTGTTCAGAATGCTAAGCTACCTGACCTCCACAGTTCACGTGATGTCTATGGCACGCCTCAGTTTCAGACAAGCTCAGTGGACCCTATCAACCCAGTAGACACAGGCCACAGGAAATCTTCAGGATGTCATCTCAGTTACCACTCTGCTGAGGGACTTGCTGTCCTGGTAGATGTCCAATCCAATTTGCCAAAAGGTCTACCCTTTCTAATTCCGCCAATTCAAAAGATACTAATGACAGATTTATCCAACCTGGGACAAGGAGCCCAGGCAGATGGACCCAACACTCAGAGTCTCTGGTTTGCTCAGAAAAAAAATCACGAGATAAACTTCCTGGAGCTAAAAGCGAAAGTTCTAAAGGTTTTCAGAGATCAGTTATCCAGATTAAAAAAATCCTGATTGACACAGACAACCAAGTTGCAATGTACTATATAAACAAGCAGGGAGGGACCAGTTTGTACCTGCTGTGGACCATCTCTCAAGGGATATTACTCAGAGCCCACATACCTAGCAGGGAAAGACAAGTGTCTGGCGGACAGGCTGAGTCAGGTACTGCAACCTCTGGAGAGGTTGCTGCATGAGGTTGTAGCCCAAAAGATCTTTTGAGAGTGGAGCACCCCCTTGATAGATCTTTTTGCCACTTATTACCACAACAAAGCCTCTTGGGTCTGCTCCAGCCTAGGATCACATGGCAGACTAGCCTTGAATGCCCTTCTTCATTCACCAGCCACACAATTCATCAGAATCTCTTTGGGGTCTAGAATCCCACTCCCCAAGCCCATTTCTTTTTTTTGTTCCAGGTTGTCCCCCAAAATGAAAAGCTACAGGTTCTTGTTTGCTATCACTGTTTATGAACCTTGCCTGTAGCTAGGGAGCCCCACAGATAAGGCTATTATATCCTGTTTGTCCCTCTGAAAGCAAAGTTACTTGCCTGGGATAAATACCCCCCTCCCCTATTGGAGTTGAATTCTTTTAGCTTGAAAATTCAAATGGCTAGGTTGAGCGTGACAGCGACAGGTGGGAAGACATGCGCGCATGCACGGTGCAGCAATGTAAAAAGCTGTCGTAAACAAGCTGGAGAGTTGTTGTACGTGAGCTCTGTCGGATGACATCACCCACATGTAAGGCTATTTATCCGGCTGGCCTCGGAGAACACCTGCTACAGATGAGTAACGGCTTTGCTGTCATGGTTGGCAGACAACGAACTGATTGGAGTCACTGCCCTGAGAGAGACGTACGTCTCCAGTTGTGCAGATTGATCCCTTGTACAGAGGATACCAAAAATGGTAACTTTCTTTTATTCATAGAAGCCCTACGAGATGTGACTTATTCATTTTGAATATCCCAACTGTGGGATCACTAGCATAGGTTTGGGGAGCCCCCTGCCTTACCCAAGGGAGGTGACGAGATAAATGCAATATTCTGCTCTGCTCCTTCTCCTTTCCTACAGCAGTACCCCCAAACCCCATTCTATGATTCACCCCCCTCGTTTCCCTAAGGATATCCTTTTTCGATGCGGTCTAAGTAGTGATTTCGACAGAAAAATGAATTCCCTCTTTTTCAGGTTGTGTTGGTCACATCTCTTTTTGTGTCTGCTGGGGCTCCCCTGACCTTCCTCCACTGCCTCCTCACACTGTTCAGCCACTGTGAAGTCATCACAGAAGACTTCTGAGAGGAGGCTGAAGGTTCAGTGTGGGGGTTTTTTTTGTTTGTTGGATTTTTCCTCTGGCATCTTCTGCATTTTCCTGGTTATGGGATCATTATCGTGGATCTTTCTCCAGGCTCTTGGGTTCTGGATAGGACCGTAACTGTAATGCAAAAATGACTTTTTTCCCCCATTTATCAACTGCTTTACCATAACTACATAGATTGCAACATAAAATGGCAATATTAAAAAACCAAACCAAACCTCAACAGACATATTTATTTATTTATTTATTGGGATTTATTAACAGCCTTTATGAAGAGGTTCACCCAAGACGGTGTACAGATTGTTAGGCTCTGTAAATGCGCTGATCACTTCCTCTCCTTTCTCTCCCATAAGGTAACATCATTGGATCCGGGATCTTTGTGTCGCCCAAGGGTGTGCTAGAGAATGCCGGCTCAGTGGGGCTCGCTCTGATCGTCTGGATTGTGACAGGCGTAATCACAGCTGTAGGTGCTCTTTGCTATGCCGAGCTGGGAGTCACCATCCCCAAATCTGGAGGGGATTACTCGTACGTCAAGGACATATTTGGAGGCCTAGCAGGGTAAGTTTCTGTCTTCTGCTGTGCTCATGCACACCCTTCCCCTTCGGGTTCCCAAACCTGGTCCTGGAGGCACCCCTGGCCAGTCAGGTTTTTGAGGAGACCCACAATGAGAGAGATTTGCATGCAGTGGAGGCAGTGCATGCAAATTTATCTCTTGGATCAGGGGCGTAGCCAGACAACAGATTTTGGGTGGGCCTAGGCAAGAATTGGGTGGGAACCATGTGTTCTCCCCCCCCCCCCCCCCAAAAAAAAAGAAATGATCTCAGCTGGTGGGAAAACGCTTCTTTCCACCTTGGCAGCAGGCATGCACTGAAAACTGAGCATGCGCAGGTGCCGGTGTTGTGGAGAGTAGCGTTTTCGTTACCACCAGGGGGAAATCTTCAGCTGGCGGAGCTTGGGATTCCCACCAGTTACCACTAAACACGAGCTACTGTTGGGTGGGCCTGAGCCATAAATGAGTGGGCCCTGGCCCACCCAAGCCCACCTGTGGCTACTCATTATGGATATCCTGAAAACCTGGGATGCCTGCAGGACCAGGTTTGGGACCCACTGTCCTATAGCATCATATGGATGAGCAGGGGCATAGCCAGACCTCGTGGTGGGAGGGGGCCAGAGCCCGAGGTGGGGGGGCACATTTTAGTCTACTGCCCTGCCGCCAACTTAGAGCTGGTGTTAGGTATCCCAGCAAGGAAAAGCAGGCCCGGAAAGCCAGCCCAGGCCAGGGAGAAGAAACAGCAGCGACAGGATCGCTTGAGGATTTGTGTCCTACATATTTGACACCAATATGACAAAGCACTTAAAAATACGTGGAGGGCCAGAGCCCGTGTTAGGGTAGCCACCAGGGCAACTGCTCTGCGCATGTTGAATCTTTCTGCCACGGCCAGGATGAGAAGAAAATGAATTCCTTCACTGACGCTCAGCCCTTCTTCCTTCTCCCTCCCTCCTGCTCTCTGGTGTGTGCGGACTCTTCAGCGCACGCACCAGGCACCATCTGCCCGATTTACTTCCTCACGTTCAAAGCTAATACTGCGCATATCGTTTGCATACTATTAGCTTCGAGCATGAAGAAGTTACTTTAGTTGTAGCGGTAAACTCTGGCGCTGTTCCGTACAGCGCCGGAGTTTTGAGCATCGGGGCATTAATGCATGGGGGAATGGAATATTGTCGCTATTTGGGGATTCCAGAATTTGTTACTCTTTGGGGTTGTGGAACGTTGCTACTCTTTGGGATTCTGCCAGGTACTTGTGACCCGGAGTGGCCGCTGCTGGAAGCGGGATACTGGGCTAGCTGGACTATCGGCCTGACCCAGTATGGCTATTCTTATGCCTTTTCTCCTTGTATTTTGCAGATTCCTGAGGCTATGGATTGCTCTCCTAGTGATTTATCCCACCAACCAAGCGGTCATTGCTCTCACCTTTTCTAACTACGTATTTCAGCCACTCTTCCCGACGTGCTTTGCGCCCCAGACTGGCCTCAGGTTGCTCGCTGCCGTCTGTCTGTGTGAGTGCCTGTATTTATGATCTGCAGAGTCTGCTCCTTGGGGAGGGGTGGGGTGCAGATTAATCCAAATGGTTCTAATACATACTCACCCCCATTGTTTGTGGTAATGTTCTCGAAAACACTTGAGGATGTTTTTCAGGTTCCTTCCTACCCTGGATGGGGAGAGCAGTTTATTTTTATTTTAATATTTATTTAGATTTTGCTCATATCTTTTCCAGTAGTAGCTCAGGGTGAGTTACGTTCAGGTACACACTGGGTATTTATCAGTCCCTGAAGTCTTCACAATCTAAGTTTGTACCTGAGGCAGGGGCGTAGCCAGATAGCAGATTTTGGGTGGGCCTAGTCAAGAAGTGGGTGGGCACAAGGTGTTCTTCTCCCCCCCCCCCCTAATGCGATGAGGCCAGTATCAGCAGCTTAGGAAGCTTAGACTGCTGAAGTGGAGAGCAGTGTTTTCAGCGCCATCAGGGGGAGGGTCTTCAGCTGGCGAAGCTTGGGATCCCCACTAGCTAGCATTAAATATGTGCTGCTGTTGGGTGGGCCTGAGCCCTAAGTGGATGGGCCCCGGCCCACCCAGGCCCACCTGTGGCTACACCACTGACCTGAGGCAAAGTAACTTGCCCAAGCTCACAATGAACAGCAGTGGGATTTGAACCAGCTGACGTCAAGACCTGGTGCTCTAACCACTAGGCCACTCCTCCACTCCTGATGGATCAGAGTTTTTCCTTCTTCTTGTATTTGCTGGTTCCGGGGTGGCTCCCAGTTGGGGTTCAGGACTGGGATTTCTTGCTATAGCTAATGGGGAAACAGTGGATGCCCCCTGTGTCTCTGGCAGTGGATCTCAGTTCTGAGGCTGGGACTCCATATCCCTCCTGGTGCAATGAAGGAGGTGAGTTTTTTTTTTTCCAGCTCATTATCTAAGAACAATGAATCACAGCTCCACAGAGTGAAGGCTAAGCACCAAACAGAACTTGTTTGAGCCAGTTCAGCTTATGGTTTCCAAGTGGGGGTAGGAGACACAGAGACCAAGGGGAAGAGTGGCGGTTTTGGTAGAGCTGGGGGAAGAGGATTGTGCAATTCCAGCTGCCGGCTTCTGGTTTTATTATTCTTCAGACATAGTTGATTATTCAATGCTGAGTCAGGAAATCACGAGAGTGCAGATAGCAAGGAAACAGCAAGAAAAACAAAGGTTAAAGCCAGACCTTCTGAGGACAGGGAGAAGTTGCTCTCCCCCCCCCCCCCACCCCCACCCCCGCTCTCTTTCTCATCACATGGGCCGTACTAGCGCCCGCATTTACCGGTGTAGAATGATCAGAGGGATCTAGCTTGGCAAACAATGAGTGCGCCATGCCTTAGCGCAGATAGCATGCAAAATGAGGTCATTTTGTATTCCTCCCCAATGATCAGAGAACAACGCCTGAAATAAAGGTGCCTTACCTGGGGAACCGGGTTTGATTCCCACTGCAGCTCCTTGTGACTCTGGGCAAGTCACTTAACCCTCCATTGCCCCAGGTACAAATAAGGACCTGTATATACTCTGTAAATTGCTTTGAATGTAGTTGCAAAAACCACAGAAAGGCGGTATATCAAGTCCCATTTCTCTTAACAACGCCAGGTCCGAGCAGGCGTTAGGGTGTTGGAAGAGAGGATTTCCCATGATTCTTCGCTTTTGGAAGCAGAAGGAAGCCCGTGCGAGCCCTGGAGCGCTGGCTGTGAGAAACAGCAGACCCGAACGTGAAGCACACATTGGCGTTCTCGTCCTGCATTTAAATCGGAAAGTGGCCATGCTTAAAAAAAAGCAAAAAAAAAACCAAAGCACACTTTGCATCTAAATATAAGCACCCAAAAAAAAAAAAAATTAAAAACACTTATATTTAGGCTGAAAAAAAAAAAACCAGACGCCAATGAGTGCTTCGCGTTTGGGTTTTTAACAGGCGCATGCGCACAGGAGCTGAGCTTACCACTGAACTCGTCCGTGCGTGCGCCAAGCACAATCCTCCCATCAAACTCCTAATGCTGAGCACTGTGAATGCGCCTATATTTGCATCTCATTAGCTTTGAGATTTAGGGTGGGTTTTTTTAATGGTGCTGTTCAGAATAGCGCTGGAGTTTTGATCATCAGCCCCTGAATGCAGAGGATTCCTTTTCACAGCCTTCTCCATTTCAACCCTGGCCAGCTTTACCACTAGATCAACTAAGCAATTAGGGAGTCAGCTTCTAGCAGAGCAGAAAAGAGGAGTCCAATTAAACAAAGCAATAGGTCCTGATGGACTGAGACACACTCCAGGAACTGTCAGCTGGTCCTGTTATCCACAGGGAGGTTGGACAGTTTTCAAGATAGCCTACTCACCTTGTTTGCATGATATCATCCCTGTCTTAATGGATTTCCTCCTCTTCTCTAGTCTTTGCTTTTATTTGCATTATTTGTATTTTTAGCTTGTTGTAAAACGCCCTGACCTTGTCTGTTCAGACAGGGTGGTATAACAAATTTTAATAAACACCTGCATTTCGGAAATTGCCTTCAATATGAACCAAAGTTAAATATGAAGAGTTGACGTCCAGTGATGTCTTTTTTTACAGGCTCATTCTGGGAGGCAGGTCCAGCCCTTACCAATTGCGGGACCCTGTGCAGATGAGTTTGTTGCTCCCCAGATGAGGCGTCAGGATTTATTTATTTAAACAGGCCCAGCTTCCTAAAGGGAATGTTGGGACCCCAGTGATTGCGTTAATACAATAACACGGGTCCTGGCACACCGAGGGAGGAGCAAATGGAGGAAGGTAAAGGGGGCGGAGGCGGCTGTGGTGGCCCTGCTCCGAGCCTAGCTCTGTCTCTCAGCGGCCCTGAAGCGTGGGGTCCTGTGCGGCCAGCTCTGCTGGGAGGGGTGGTCTTATGTTGTTCATGATAGTTCAGTGTAATTCAAGGTAGCTAGGCGGGCCCTGAAAATTAATTGAAAGGGATGCAGACCTGAAGGTTTACTCTTGTGCTAGCCTGATTTAAACTACATTGTAATAATCAGGTTCCTGAAACCTCCTCTTTAGGTTATGTCTTGACTAAACTGTAACCTGTAGCTTGCAGGGACGTCTCCTGTATCTGTACTGTGATAGGTATGTTTGGTGCAGTAGAAATGAGAAGTGATAACATGCATTAGTTTTGGTGGATTATTGCTGGTCCAGCGGTTAGAATTTGGAGTCTGTCGGTGAGTTATGGGTTGCTTGAGAAAAGTCTGAACCGAATTGCTGGGCCACTTGGGCTCTGGCTTCTGAAACTGAGAGAAGGCCGCTAGGACACTTGCTGGCCCCAGTGTTGTTTACATGGAGTCCGTGGATTTAGTGCCAGGCCTCGCTAAGTCAGTTAACACACCAAGACGTTTGATAAGATTCTGGCTGGCTGACCTTTGCTTGGTCTCTGGGGTTATTCCTTATCGCTGTGTGACGCACTCAGAGAGGTGGAAGGTGTTCTCCAAGTTACATGGGACAGAGAACAACAACGAAAAAAGGAGTCAAGGAGAGAGAGGACCTGTACAGGTGGTCATGCCAGGAAAGTTTTCCAAGTCTGCTTCTGGGGACATTCAAGGAGAGAGGCGTTGAGATCGAGGGACGCTGAAGGCAAGGACAGCCATAGTGCCACGTGCCGAGTGAAAAGCCACAGAGGCTCACTCCAAAAGAACAAGAGATCCGCTGAATTAGAACATGCACATCCTTCAACGTCTGTCCATTTCCCTAATTTTGGACAGAAACTACCCCCCCCCCCCCCCCCCCCCCCCCCCCCACACACACACACACTCTTTCTCTTGATGCTTTGACAGTTCCTGTGAAAGTGCTGACTAGCAGGTAGGCAAAGGAAGAGGGACTGAACAGAAACCAGCAGGCCTGGGATGGGGGAGTTTATCTTCTTGGTCCAGAGAGATATCCTGGGGGAGGAGGAGGGCCAGTAAGTGTTCTTGGGAGCAATCAGAAGAAGCACACTCCCCCCCCTTACCTTTAGGTTTCCGTATGGCCCTTTCTTAGGTTCAGGAGCCATTCTTTGCATGACCATTTCTAGTTGAAAGTATTACGTAAAGAGGTTAAATGTGAAAAATAATGGTAACATCTTTCAGGGGGTAATTTTATAACCCCCCCCCCCCACACACACACACACACACACACTGATGGAAAGTACAGCTGCACTTTTCAGTTTCTTGGCTTTGGGATTTTCAGGGTTGAAATACACGTGTGTGTTCCCTTTCCAAGCAAAGCACACCTTCAACCCCCCCACTGATTTATGCAGACTAAAAACATGTGCGTAGTTTTGAAAATGCAGAAGCGTGTCCGTGGTTTCAAACCTCCCCCTGTAGAGGGTAAAGGTTTGTATAAAATGGCACCACACGTGGACTTTTGCCCCTATGTACGACCTGCGGTGTTATAAAAGTACTGGGGAGTTACATGTTCATTGGGAGATTGGTTTCTGGCCAGTTATTTGGATAGTATCAGGCTGAAAAAATGTGTCTAATCAGCCTATTACTATCCATATAGAAAAGGGGTGGAGGAACTAAGGTTGCTAACTGGATCCTGATTCGCCTAATACGGTTGATCCAGGCCTGGGTTTACCCCCATTGCATGCAGGGAGTTGTAGTCTTGCTTTTCTTAGGGAATGCAATTGGGTAGAATCAGAACTTACAAGGTCCCTGCATGCAATGGGGTAAATTCAGGTCAGATGAATCTAGATCTAGTTTGGCAAAAATGATTCCAATAGGGCTATATTCCTGCCTGTGTTGTATATAACTATTTTTCTTCCCTCCGGGGGTCATAAGAGAGGCAGTTTGTGTGCAATATCTCTAGCATTCTTGGGGTGGGGCCTTATGGCTCCAGATAAAGGAGGACAGATTGAGCCACTCTGGGTTTTACTTCCATGTCCTCCTTTATCTGAGGCCATGTGGTAACCCTAATGGTTGAGCTTACACAGCAGGGGCGTAGCCAGACACCCAAGTTTGGGTGGGCCTGGGCCCAAGGTGGGTGGGCAGAACTCTGCCTTGTCCTACAAGTGATTTGGTTTCTCCCTCTCTCGCCTGCATGCCATATGGTCTTTGAAACATCCTCTCTCCCCTGTATACCTTTTAAATAGCAGATTTTCACCGGCAGCAAACAGTTGTTGGGAGTTTTTGGCTGGTGGGGCTTGGGGTCCCTGCCAGCCACATTATAGGTGTGCTGCTACTTGGTGGGCCTGAACCTAAAGTGGGTGGGCCTGGGCCCACCCCAGCCCACCCTTGGCTATGCCACTGTTACACAGATGCAGAGATAGGAGGGAGCTTCAGCCACCCAGGGAATTTCCCCCCCCGACACCCCTTCAAGAGAATACTCACCTGTACTGTACTCACTCTGCCTTCAGTGCTTGTTAGGGTTACCAACTCAGATTCACCTGTCCTGTGTTTACTTCACCCCCACTGCATGTGGGGTATTTCTGATTTCCCCTTTTGCATCTCCTATGAAAAGCAAGACCACAAGTCCCTGCATGCAGTGGGGTAAACCCTGGACCAGATCAACCCTGTCAGGTGAATCTGGAGCCAGCTGGTAACCTTAGTGCTTCTGCAAAGAATGTTCTAGTGAAATGAAGTGTTTACAGGATAAGGGGGGGGGGGTGGTATTCAGCAGTAAGTCCAATTATATATCTCTGTGTGGGGAGGAAGGATTGCGTATCCTCAGTGCTAGTATCTGTGTATATTTACTGAATTTTTTTAACAGATTCACCCAAGGCATTTTGCAGCAAGAATAAGCCAGACATAAGCAATAGACAATTTGCAGCAGTAAACATATTCAGATAACATTATGTTCTGATACTTGTTTGTGTGTCTGGGCTGTACGTAGAAGGGGTGGAGGCCTGTGATGCAGGCATGGGTTGTATATTATCTGCTGTATTCCAGTATGTGTGTGGGGCTTCTCAGGTTATATATATGATGGAGTGGGGAGGCTGTTTTTCAGATGATCGGTCTGTTTCTAAATATGTAAACAACCCTTCGTTCTCCCTTCTGACTCTTCTCCCCCCCCCAACCCCTATTAATCTCACTTGTTGTAGTTACAAGGTCCCTAATGTCAAAATAAGGCCTGTACTCAATCATAGTGAAGCTTCTTTCTGGCTCCTATCCCCTTGTCCTTGCTGTTGCTTCCTCTCTGTTGGTCTAAGTCTGCTCCCTTCTGCCTCTCTTCCTCCCTCCCCTTCACACCGGTCTGTTTCCAGTTATCTGACAGAAGGAAAAACAAATCCCTCTGTCCAGCTGGCCTGGGCTCATGCCACCTGACAGGATCTGAACCTCTGCTCTTGAGAAATTGAGAGCCCCAGGGCTGGGTACTGCTGTCAATGAGTCAGGAAAGGCAAGACCCAGGATAAATACTTCATATGGCGGGAGAGGAGAGTCTGGAACAGAGTCTCAAGACCCAGAGTCTTCTCCTTGTGGAAATTATGGTCTCATTGTTTTCACTTTCAATTAGTTCATAATGAGAGGAATTTTCTCTCCGGGACATCTTAGAGGTTGGGGCAGAGCCCATGGAGGCTAGGAACCAAAATTCCTTATTGACAAACAATTCCAGACAAGTGGGTAGGGTACCCCTGGGTAAAATGTCAGGGACCCTCTCCCCCCCACCCCTGTTTTCCCTGTCTCTTACAGGAGATGACAGGTAGAACATAGGCCATGAATCACCAGGTCTTGTTTTTCTCATATTCCTCTTTGTAGCCACAGGGGCCCTGGTCATGTGATGCACTTACGTTGCTTGTTTTTGAGCTGGTCTTGGAACATAGTCCTCTGTCATCCTGTATTTGTGTTCTTTGCGTGTGTGTGTGGGGGGGATGTGTTTCTTCAGTGCTAAGGCACATACATTTCACTTTGCATTTTAATGCCTTATGGGTTTGTATGCATGTGTGTGGGGGGGGGGGGGGGGGGGGGGGAGAACGATGTTTCTCCTCAATACTAAGGCTCATTTCACTTTGCATGTTGATGCTTTATGGGTTTGTGTGTGTGCACATGTATTTTTTTGGCTCTTTGGGTGCCTGCCATTCTGTGTGTCTGATCAAGCTCCTTTATACAGTACTACAGTTTTGTAAAAGTCTCTGCTCTGATCGTGCACTGTCTCTTGTCTGGATGACTTTGTGCTTAGGGTTAGGCGTTCTGTGTGTGTGTGTGTGTGTAGGTCAGTCTAAGGTTGCTGGTGCTGCAGCATGTTTGTGAAGGATTGTGTTTCCAGTCCCTGTCAGTGAGAATCAGGCACCCTGAGAGAGGGGTTGTTTTGGTATAGGCTGGAGAAGCTGACACGAAGATTGGACGCCCTCTGCTTGGCTCTCAGAATCAGCCTCTCTCTCAAACCTGGGAAAACAGAGAGAGACAGAAAAACAGTACTGGCTTTTATTGGACGGTGTTACCAGCCCCTCATGGGACCTAGAGTCCGATGTGAATATCCGTGCGTAAGCATATCATCACACTGAGTTGGAGTGAGGTCATGTATCTCCCCGATGAAAACCAGATGGGAAGGGAGATGAGAGAGATGGTACAAAGATGGCTTCCTGCTGAGAACTAGACAGGAGGAGTTATGAAAGACATAGGAAGGCATATGATGGTCCTTGTTGAGAACTGGTTGGGAGAGACGCAAAGAATCGATCTTTGCTTATTTAAGGTTGGAGGTACCAAGTCACCAAATCAAAGACTCAGGGTTGAGATTAGAACATGGAATTCCATGTGTTTGAAGGTTGGGGCGAGGTTTGCAGCGTCTGTCATGTGCATCTGTGTAGCTGAACTGCGTATTACGAAGGTTTGTGCAATGGTACCTTTAGGAGAATGAAAGAATGCTCCTTTTGAGCACATCAGCCTGATCGGTCCTTCTGATAAACATCGGAGGAGGAGGGGTCTGTGCAGATTTTTAAAAGCAATTGATGTCCTTATCCAGGCTCCTTTCTCCTCCGGTGACCCGTTTCGACCTTATAATCTTTCATCCCCTAATCCCTCTTCTTTTCTCCAAAGTCTTTGGCCTCTGCCTTAATTTGTCCTGGAGACTGGGAAGGGTTTTTTTTTTTTTAAATTTTTTGCAATTCCTTTTTATTCCACCTTATGAATACAAAATCTTAAAATGGTACTGTTCAGACCAACTTCCATTTCGGTACGTTAAACCCTCCATCCTAAACAGCTCTACTACATCCTGGCAACCTGTTAGTTCAGACCCTGCCCCCCCCTCCCCAATGTATCACCCCCTATTTTCATTATCTCCTCCATATCTATACCTTATATAAGAATTAACATTGCAACTGCACAAGAGAGGGTCAAAGTACACACAAGAATGGGGATTCAAGAAAGCACCAAGGGCTTTTCAGTCATTTTGCACTGTCATAAAACAAGCACCGTATCTCCAGCATGCAAACTCTCTCTCCCTTGCCTCAGTACTCAAGTGCCCTGTTTGCTATGAGTGGCACTCTACCTTTCTTGCCTCTCACGCACTAGAGAGAGACAGTAGGGGAGGGTATTAGGACCCTATCAGCATACTCTCTTTACTGGGCGATACACTGCATTCTAGAGAAAGGTATTGTAGAATGATGCCCTTTCCGTACAATGCACAGCCAATGAGGGCTGCACGCTCCCGGGGCATTGTACAGTGTGTAATCTACATCCTGGTAAAATTCCTGGCTTCCAGAAAGGCAGCTGAGGGGAGATATGATAGAGGTCTATAAAATGAGTGGAGTGGAACAGGTAGATGTGAAGCGTCTGTTTACGCTTTCCAAAAATACTAGGACTAGGGGGCATGCGATGAAACTACAGTGTAGTAAATTTAAAACAAATCGGAGGAAATTTTTCTTCACTCAACGTGTAATTAAACTCTGGGATTCGTTGCCAGAGAATGTGGTAAAAGCAGTTAGCTTAGCGGAGTTTAATAAAAGGTTTGGACGGCTTCCTAAAGATAAAGTCCATAGACCATTATTAAATGGACTTGGGGAAAATCCACTATTTCTGGGATAAGCAGTATAAAATGTTTTGTACTTTTTGGGGGATCTTGCTAGGTATTTGTGACTTGGATTGTCTACTGTTGGAAACAGGATGCTGGGTTTGATGGTCTTTCCCAGTATGGCAATACTTACGTAAGTCTCTCATTCTTATCTCTTTCAGTGCTCCTGACATGGGTGAACTGTGCCAGTGTGCGTTGGGCAACAAGGGTTCAAGATATCTTCACAGCCGGCAAGCTTCTAGCACTTGCACTCATTATTATTATGGGTATAGTGCAGATCTGCAAAGGTAAGAGTTCCTGCACCTGTATACCCCCCTCACCCCACCCCACCCCGTCCCACAGAGAGTGAGGCCTGCTCTCAGGCTGCCATCAAAGAGAGCAGCACACCCACAGCACTGTACAGAAAGACCCCTGGCAGATGGTCACTTTGTTCCAGAGACAGGAGACCTGTGCACACCCCTTACCCTGTACACATCACCATGGAGTCCCAGGCAAAGGTATCGGCCTGCTTATCCGACATTGCTGCCTGGACGTCCAACCGCCACCTGAAACTGAACATGTCCAAGACCGAGCTCATCGTCTTTCCACCAAAACCCACTTCTCCTCTTCCTCCACTTTCTATCTCAGTTGATAACACCCTCATCCTCACCGTCTCATCTGCCCGCAACCTCGGAGTCATCTTTGACTCCTCTCTCTCCTTCTCTGCGCATATCCAGCAGATAGCCAAGACCTGTCGCTTCTTCCTCTTTAACATCAGCAAAATTCGCCCTTTCCTCTCTGAACACACCACCCGAACTCTCGTCCACGCTCTCATTACCTCTCGCCTGGACTACTGCAACTTACTCCTCACCGGCCTCCCACTTAGCCATCTATCCCCCCCTTCAATCTGTTCAGAACTCTGCTGCACGTCTCATATTCCGCCAGAACCGATATACTCATATCACCCCTCTCCTCAGGTCACTTCACTGGCTTCCGATCAGATACCGCATTCAATTCAAGCTTCTCCTTCTTACCTACAAATGCACTCAGTCTGCTGCCCCTCACTATCTTTCTACCCTCATCTCCCCTTACGTTCCCGCCCGTAACCTCCGTTCACAGGATAAATCCCTCCTCCACCACCGCCAACTCCAGGCTCCGCTCATTCTGCCTCGCCTCACCCTATGCTTGGAACAGCCTTCCCGAGCCCTTACGCAAAGCCCCCTCCCTGCCCATCTTCAAGTCTTTGCTTAAAGCCCACCTCTTCAATGCTGCTTTCGGCACCTAACTCTTACCTTTCAGGAAATCCAGACTGCCCCAATTTGACTGCCCCTGTCGGTCTGACTGTTCACGTGTCTTTTAGATTGTAAGCTCTTTGAGCAGGGACTGTCCTTCTATGTTAAATTGTACAGCGCTGCGTAACCCTAGTAGCGCTTTAGAAATGTTAAGTAGTAGTAGTAGTAGTAGTACACACACTGTTTCAGCCCTGCTTCAGACCCTCCTCTCTCCCCCCGGCAAGGAGCCAGGACCCTGCCTCAGAGGCACCTCCCAATGCCCCAACAGAAAAATCCATACCCACAGCTGAGCTCATTCTGTGCCATGTTTGTGGTCTTGGCTGCGTTAGAGTAGTCTCTGGCTCCTTTCCCTCTCAAATCAGCAGAAATATCCAGGCATTTACAAGACAGGATCCCACATACCAGAGAGAACAGGTTTGGTGATGGATGGGATTTTTCTGGGCCAAGGGGCTCTTGCATCGCTGAGTCCTGTTCTTAGAGGGAGGCTGAATGGGCCTGAAATGCTAATTCCCTGACTTGGCTGGTGGAAGCTGGTTTGTCTGGAAGTCCTGGAAACTCGCATGGCTTAACTGCTGTGAGGCCCTGATACCTTGCTGCAGAGGTGCAAATGTGTGTGTATATATGACTTGTGAATCCAGATCTGCTGAGCACATTAACTAAAGTCAGTGTTTGGCAACATTCATGTTCTGGGTGGCAGTGGCTACTGATATCTCTTGCTGGTAGTCCTGGGTGCCTGGTTTCCAGGCAGAGGTTCATCATGCTGCCAGGCTGAAGAGACTAGAATGTAATTTTTTTTTTTCCTCTCTGTCTGTCTTGCACTTTCCCCCCTATCTCCCCCCCCCCCACACCCACCCATTTTGTCTGGTCTGCTCCCACCCCACCCACGCACTGTCTCTGTAGGTGAATATTTCTGGTTGGAACCTAAGAATGCCTTTGAGACTTTCCAGGAGCCAGACATCGGACTGATTGCGCTCGCATTTCTTCAAGGCTCCTTTGCTTACGGCGGCTGGAACTTCCTGAACTACGTTACAGAAGAACTTGTTGATCCTCACAAGTAGGTAACCACTGTAAACATAGTAGATGACGGCAGAAAAAGACCTGCCCGGTCCATCCAGTCTGCCCAAGAAGATAAATTCATATGTGCTACTTTTTTATTTGTACTGTGCTCTTCAGTGCACAGACCGTATAAGTCTGCCCAGCACTATCCCTGCCTCCCACCACCAGCTCTGGCACAGATCGTACAAGTCTGGCCAGCCCTATCCCTGCCTCCCAACCACCAGCTCTGGCACAGACCCTATAAGTCTGCCCAGCACTATCCCGTAAAGGCCGTGTAGGCTACCATAGTGCCCCCTGGGATCTAACAGGTGACTTTACTGGTTGCTGCATGAGCTGGAGGGCAGGGCCGCCGAGAGACTGGGCCAGGCCCGGGACAAGGCCGCCCCCGGGCCCCCCACCCGAGGTCGCCTGGCCTCCCCTCCACCCACCACCGGGCCTTCTCTCCACCCCTGGGCCCTCTGCACTGACCTTAAGCGCCTCACCTTCGAAAGTGCAGCAAGCAGCGGCAAACCACTCCTTCCTTCCGTGTCCCGCCCTCGCGGAAGTTACATCAGGCGGGACACGGAAGGAAGGAGTGGTCTGCCGCTGCTTGCTGCGCTTTCGAAGGCGAGGCGCTTAAGTTCAATGCCAGGGAGCGACAGAGGGCGGGCAGGCCGGGCAGCGGCGCCAGGCTCCCCCGGAGGCCCGGGGAACTTTGTCCCCCCATCCCCCCTCTCTCGGCGGCCCTGCGGGAGGGGTATCTGGGGTCAGTTTCAGCAGGAGTGCTGTGAAGATCGTTCTCTGCAACCTTTATTCCTCCATCTGTAATCTGTACGGCAGAGGTGTAGCCAGACATGAGCCCAACGTGGGTGGGCATACAAATCCCCTCCCCTCCCCCATGCTTTCTGCCCCTGCACCAGCGTCCCAAAACAAATACAAATAAATACCTGAGCTGGTGAGGATCCCCAAGCCCCACCAGCTGGAAGAGGTCCTCCGGCAACCAGAAACAGGTCATTCATCGACATGCGGTGGCACTGCCTCACACTTCCTGCACATACTGAGTTTTCGTGCATGCATGGGGGGGGGGGCAGCACGGCAGGAATGCATGGACAGTGCCGCCGGCTGCAGCAAGTAGAGGACTGACGTGTTCTGGCGGCTAGAGGACCAGCTATAACAAAGGTGCCAGAATTTTGGGTGGGCACAGGCCCAGTCATGGCTATGCCACGGCTGTGATGCAGACATCAACACACGAACAAAGACATATGCATGTAGGCTTTTCTGGGGCGTGTGGCTGCATTGTGATGTCACTGAATGTCGTCTAGGCTTCCCTGTGATTGGTTAAATCCTCATCTGATACGCAAAATGATTGTGTCCTGCAGTACGTGCCATTATTTTGGGGGTGAGGGAAAGGATTTATTTCCTAGAGCAGAGCTTCTCAACCTAGTCCTCAGGTCGCACCAAGCCAGTCAGGTTTTCAGGATATCCACAAAGAATGCTGTATGGAATGGAAGTAGCGCATGCAAATGATCTCATGCATATTCATTGTTGGTATCCTGAAAACCTGCCTGGGTTGAGAAGCCCTGTCCTAGGGTAAAATCTTAGGCTTTGGACAAGAAAAGCTTATTTACTGATTTCATTCTCCTGTTCACCCTTTTCTGCAGGAACCTGCCCCGGGCTATCTTCATCTCCATTCCGCTTGTCACTTTTGTATTCGTGTTTGCGAATATTGCTTACATCACGGCCATGTCGCCAGAGGAGCTCTTAGCCTCCAACGCTGTCGCTGTGGTAAGGGGGGGGGGGTCTCTCTATCACTGGTTTTACCTTCTGGAGATCCATATCCCTGGGGTAGGGGTGACGGATGTTCTCAGTTTATTTCCTAGTCTACCTGATTCACGGAATTTTCCCCCAGGGAGTGGACTAATTCCCAGCCTTGCAGGATAATATACTGACTTATTAACACCACTGCTTTTTCTGGTGTCCTCGTAACATAGCAGAAGTGATTGCCTAATGTTTTAGATTTTAGATCCTGCTTTTGCAGTAGTAGCTTTGCAGGACTCACAGTCTAAATTTGTACCGAGACACTGGAGGGTTAAGTAACTTGCCTGAGATCACAAGGAGCTCCAGTGGGATTTGAACTCTGGCTTTCCTGCCCAGTGCTCTAACCATATATTACTCTGGTGGTGTCATACATTCATGTCCCTCCTCTCATCCCTTTGCTGGCCCTTTTTAAGACTGGTCTTCTGCATCTGTTTCTTTCATTTTTCTCTGACCTCCTCCTTATCTTTTCCACCCCTCAGACATTTGGGGAGAAGCTGCTGGGTGTCATGTCTTGGATCATGCCCATTTCGGTGGCCCTGTCCACCTTCGGAGGCGTCAACGGCTCTCTCTTCACTTCCTCCAGGTCAGCTGCATCCTGTGCCCGTGATTCCTAGTTATGTTGGGTGCCTGCGAATGTGGTTGACTGAGGTGTCTCTCTAGATTTTTGTGTTGGATGTCTGCATATGGTTGGGTGTCTGTGTTACCCGCATTTTTTACAAGTGGATGTCTTGCAGATGTTGTCTGCATTTCTGTTGAGGTTTTATGTCTCTTGTGCCCAGCTGTCTTTCTTCTTCCTCTTTCAGGCTATTTTTCGCTGGTGCTCGTGAAGGACAATTGCCAAGTGTGCTAGCGATGATTCACGTCAAACGTTGCACCCCCATCCCAGCTCTGCTCTTCACTGTAAGTAATGATTCTTCCTCTGCCTTTTTCCTGCTGTCCAGCCTATCAAACAGTCTTTCTGTCCTCCTCCTGAACCCTCAGCCATCTTTCTGTCTGTTGCCTACCCATCCTTCAGTCCAATAGTCCAACTGTGCCTTTTGGCAAGTCCATTTTTTTCCCTCTCCATTCCACTCTTTCCTGCAGTCCTCCATTCCTCCTGCTCAGTGAATATCTATTTATCCATTTAACCAGCTCTGTGAACTCTCCTTCCATTCAATCAGCTTCTTGTTGGTCCATCTGTCTTTTCTTGTCCTCTATTAGCCCTCCATTGGTTCAACCCTGCATCTCATTGTCATTCCATCTTCTCCCACCCATTCTTAAATCCGTCTCTCCAGTCAAGCCGTCCACCCCATTTAATAACATTGTCTACCGTGTCTTCTCTCTCTCTCTCTCTCTCTTCAGTGCATCTCCACCCTTCTGATGCTGGTCACGAGTGACATATATACCCTAATCAATTACGTGGGTTTCATCAACTACCTGTTCTACGGCGTGACTGTGGCTGGACAGATTGTTCTGCGCATTAAGAAGCCAGATATCCCTCGACCCATCAAAGTAAGAAGATGGAGCAGGGTGGGGGAGTGGGAAAAGGGGGTCTTCGCAGGAACAGGGGAGAAAGCGGAAGGAGAAGAGAGATGGAGTGAGAGAGATGGGGGAAATAAAGAAAGGGAAGAAATGAGTTGGAACATTCCTTGGAGATTAAAAAAAAAAAAAATAGAAAAACAGGAGGAGGAGAGCAGAGGGAGACGCAAGAAAGATGAAGATGTTAAAAAGAAAGGGTGAAGGCATAGAGCCAAACAGAGAGCAAAGAGAACAATGTAAAGGGAAAGAAGAGAGATGCATCAACCAAACGTTAAAAAAATCTAAATCGTAAAAGTGCTTAACGAATTTGAAACAACGAAGAATGCACACAAAAAAACAGCTCAGAAATGTTCGGTGCGGTATTGAAAAGTACAATGTATCAAGCGTACATTATCCCCGTCGTTAATTTGCTCCTTAAGCATGCGCAGAGCAGCCACAAACGTATCAAACCTACGTAGGTTGCTTATGTCAGACTGGGGCGTGCGAGGGGGGGATCCCGACCTGCAAGCCTTTTAGCTGTCTGATCTAGCAGAAGAGTGCAGTTTAAGATAACTCTAAAAAGAACGACCCTCGTAAATCCCCTTTTGTAACAAAAGACCTCTTTGCAGTTTGTTTACAGTACTGGGAAAATTGGCTTTAGGGGATAGAGTGTTAATTTTCAAAGCTGTTGGAGAAGGGGAGAGACAGGATTTTTAAGCTGCAGGGAGAAGCAGTATGTTTTGTTTTGTAATGATGCAGGGGAAAGCGGAGAGCCACCTGTTTGTGTTTGTATCTCACTTTTCTTTTTAAACATGCTGGCTTGGATTTTTATGGTGCAGGGGGCCTTAACGACAGGTCTGAGCGCATGCAAAATTTCTGACGGTAAATGATTCGTTGCAATCATCGGTATGGTTAGTGCATTCCGAATTGTCCACATTTCAATGGCAGTTTCTCCTTTGCATTCCGTTTTCGTTAGCTGCTTGCTTGGTAGGAAAAAGGCCTTTAATGCATGCAACGGTTAGGAATTGCCTTCGTTAAAGGGATGTTAGAAGGTCCTTAAGGTTTAGTGCATCTAGCCCTCAGTTTGGTAGGTCTTGGCCTTGTCCCTTTTTGATGTGCTTATTTTTCCTACAGGTGTGGGGGTGCCTTCTCCAAACTCTGTCAGCACTTCCTTATCTCTGCCCCCTGCTCCTGGTGCTGGTAAATAGCAGTAGGATGTGTAAATAGCCTCAGTCAGCAGTTATCTTTGCCCTCCTGTGGCTGTTATCTGCAGCTGTTACTGCCCAACTTGTTGCTGACTCCAGGTTCTCTCTCTCTCTTTGTTTCTGTCAGGCTGACAAGAAGCTGAATTTTCACTGCCTTTCAGTGACCCTTGATACAAGGTGAAGAGGAAAGGGAGTTACTTAAAGAGAGAGGAGATGCACAGACTGACTCGCACACATTCAGATTAAAAGAAACGTTCTGGCCCTGATCATTTATGTAACACAGAAAGCGATAAGAGGGGAAAATGGCAAAGCAGAGAAGAGAAATACCAAAGGCAAACCCAAGATTTTTGTGCTGGTCCATATTGTCTCTAGCCAAATTACATTTCCGACCTGGGTTCAGGATCCCACAGATTTTTGCTGCTCCAGCTGCTGTTTCTCCTCTTTCCCCAGGATTAGACACAATTTCTCTGCTCATTCTTTTGTGGGAAATCTTTGATTTTATTTTATTTATTTTTGTTACATAACGGCAGAAAAAGACCTGCATGGTCCATCTAGTCTGCCCAAGATAAACTCATATGTGTATACCTTACCTTGCATTTGTACCTGTCTTTTTCAAGGCACAGACCGTATAAGTCTGCCCAGCAGTATTTCGTACCCTGCGCTTTCCCACTCATGGCAGGCTCTATGCGGCAGGCAATGGAGGGTTAAGTGACTTGCCCAGAGTCTCACTAGCAACATTCCATGTAGAAGTCGGCCCTTGCAGATCACCAATGTGGCCGCGCAGGCTTCTGCTTCTGTGAGTCTGACGTCCTGCACGTACGTGCAGGACGTCAGACTCACAGAAACAGAAGCCTGCGCAGCCTTCTACATGGAATGTTGCTAGTGGAATAGCAACATTCCATGTAGAATGTCCAATAGTAGCAACATTCCATGTAGAATCTCCAATAGTAGCAACAGAATCTCAATAGTAGCAACGTTCCATGTAGAATCTCCAATAGTATCTATTTTATTTTTGTTACATTTGTACCCTGCGCTTTCCCACTCATGGCAGGCTCAATGCGGCTTACATGGGGCAATGGAGGGTTAAGTGACTTGCCCAGAGTCTCAAGGAGCTGCCTGTGCCTGAAGTGGGAATTGAACTCAGTTCCCCAGGACCAAAGTCCACCACTCTAACCACTAGGCCACTCCTCCACTGTTGCTACTATTTGAGATTCTACATGGAATGTTGCTATTCTTCAATTTAGAAGTTGGCCCTTGCAGATCACCAATGTGGCCGCGAAGGCTTCTGCTTCTGTGAGTCTGACGTCCTGCACGTACGTGCAGGACGTCAGACTCGCAGAAACAGAAGCCTGCGCAGCCTTCTACATGGAATGTTGCTAGTGGAATAGCAACATTCCATGTAGAATCTCCAATAGTAGCAACATTCCATGTAGAATCTCCAATAGTATCTATTTTATTTTTGTTACTTTTGTACCCTGCGCTTTCCCACTCATGGCAGGCTCAATGCGGCTTACATGGGGCAATGGAGGGTTAAGTGACTTGCCCAGAGTCACAAGGAGCTGCCTGTGGCGGGAATCAAACTCAGTTCCTCAGTTCCCCCGGACCAAAGTCCACCACCCTAACCACTAGGCCACTCTCTCTCTCTGCTCTTTGGATAATGTACAGGAAGAAATATATTTCTATTCTTCTCTTGTGTTGCACTGAATATAGAGTCTGGCGTCCTGGGGTTTCCAGTTCAGATTTTGTCTGCATGGTGGTTCCTTATCCTGTATTTGGTGAGGGTCTGCATGTGAGACTGAGGTGAGGGGATTCTGATGGCATTTAGTTTCTAGCTAGGGAAATGTCACAGTCCGACATGTTATCTTTTCCCAGTTTCGGGTCTACTGGTGTTAAAGTGGTTTACATCAGAGGCATAGCTGGAGGGGGGGGGCACCAGGGGAGCGACCACTCCCCCAAATGTACTTCCGTCGGCACCTATTTTTTCAACCTGGCTCCACTTCTGGTTTGCATATTGTGTGTTCTAGGGGCTGGTGTAATATTTTCAGTGTAGGTAGGGTTATTGCTGTTTTGGTATTGCCAAGTTTGCTACATAGACGCTGGGTGTGGGGTTTTTTTTTTTTTTTTTGAGCAGTCAGCTGTGTTGTATTATGTCACAAAGTACCTGGTAGAGCAGAGAGATTGTGTTGCAGTTACCGAGGTGACACCAGACTTTGGAAATTTCCAGTTCTACGATACAGATCTGGATATTCCGGGGGTTCTGTTGGGATTCTGTCTGGTTCTGTATTGGTTTAATTATGATATCTGTGGGTTTTTTTTTTTAAATTTTACTTTCGGTAGTCTGGGGAGGTCACACAGTGAGAGACCCACACAAAGAGGGAGCAAGACATACAGAGAAAGGGAAGTCCAGAGTGCACAGTAAGCAGGATTCATAGAAAGGCAGAGAGACTGAGGTACAGAGAGACAGAGAGAGAGAGAAAGAGCTGAGATTGAGACACACAGATGCCCCGGTTATAAACAGAGGTTGAGTTTTATAGATTAACAGTGAGTCAATTAATGAGCCAGCCTGATTGGAACATGCTGTGAAAGCGATAAATAACTGTACTTTGTATCACAATGTGCTGAGCAAAGGATTCGGAAGAGGGTCAAGGGTGCAAATGCAGAACGGTGTTTTCCCTCCTGAGCGAAAACCCCATAGCGCAACAGCAGCGCAGAAAAATAGCTACGCAATACTCAAAAGAAATCTTGATCTGTGCGGTTAATTAAGACTATGACACCAAAGGCAAGGGGAGGACCGTGCCTGGCATAGTGCGTGCAAAGGGTTTGTCGTGAGCGCAGTTCTTGAGCGCAGGTCCAGACAAACCCGGAAGCGCAGACACGATTCGGCACTGTTTTTTTCCAGGCTTCCATGTATGAGCCTGTTCAAAAAGTGCAGGAAAAAACAGGCACCGACGTTTGCTTTCACTTTTCGATTTTTGCTCGGACTCGCACAGGTTTGTTTCTCATTCTCAGCGTTGCACGGGCTTCCTTCCGCTTGTGAAAAAAAAAGACAAAACCCGCAGTTCGATGTAGAAATCTCCTAAAACCTTCTACACTGCCCCTGACCTGGTGACAAATTTTCAGTGTTATGGGCCATCGTTTCCTTGTGCAGTGGGAATGAATATTTTTCACCTCGTTAACATCCATTTCAATGCAATCTGCTGCCATCTTTAACATGCCTTCTGAGCATTTTATTAAACACATGTTAACACCAGCAGTACTTTTGAGCATTCCCCCCACCCTCACCCCAGTTTGTAAAAATAAACTGTTCTTTTTGTGTCCTGGGAGTGGGAGGATGTATTCCCCCTCCCTTTAATGTCCTGTGGGGAGGATGTATTCCCCCTCCCTTTAATGTCCTGCGGGGAGGATGTATTCCCCCTCCCTTTAATGTCCTGTGGGGAGGATGTATTCCCCCTCCCTTTAATGTCCTGCGGGGAAGATGTATTCCCCCTCCCTTTAATGTCCTGTGGGGAAGATGTACTCCCCCTCCCTTTAATGTCCTGCAGGGAGGATGTATTCCCCCTCCCTTTAATGTCCTGTGGGGAAGATGTATTCCCCCTCCCTTTAATGTCCTGTGGGGAAGATGTATTCCCCCTCCCTTTAATGTCCTGCGGGGAGGATGTATTCCCCCCTTCCTCTAATATCCTGTGGAGAGGGTGTATTCCCCACTCTCTCTAGTGTCCCAAAAGGGTGTTATTCTTTCACCCCCTCTAGGGTTTGGAGAGGGGGAAGGTGTATTCTCCCAACCCCTTGCCTTTGACTGAGATGATTAACACTATGGGGGCAGTTCTATAAATTCACACCTCAGTTTAGGTGTCCCTAATGCCATGAGTTCAGCACCAATCGTAGAAACGGCATCTCAGCGCCAAGATTCCGTATAGATTACAAGCATATTTCGGTTTTGGCGCGTCCAGTTTAAGCACGCTCTCGTACACACATGTGTGCACCATACTGGACCATCAGGGATAGAGAAAGGCCCTGGGAGGAGGGATTTGGGACGGGGATCGGAATCCACGGAGAAGGGAGAGAGTAACTGACAG
This sequence comes from Microcaecilia unicolor, assembly GCF_901765095.1. Classification (NCBI taxonomy): domain Eukaryota; kingdom Metazoa; phylum Chordata; class Amphibia; order Gymnophiona; family Siphonopidae; genus Microcaecilia; species Microcaecilia unicolor. The sequence continues at coordinate 31,163,862 of NC_044044.1, forward strand.
GGGAAGTAATGCGGGTCCCAGCTGACGTTCAGTGAGCACCTGAAATAGTGGAACTAGCACCAGTCCAGTCTGACCCAGACATGCACTGCCAGTGCTTTACTGGGGTGTTGAAACTGACCTGGAATTCTTTATGGCATATTGGAACTTGGGTTTTGGTTTTTTTTGGTAGCCAAGTTTAAGCTGTCAGGAGCCAAAATGTGCCTATTGCAGGGTGCCCTCCTCTTCACGCTGAATTAGTGTTAACTCTGTGCTTCTCTGCAGGTAAACCTCTTTTTCCCGGTGATCTACCTCCTGTTCTGGGCCTTTCTGCTGGTGTTCAGCCTCTGGTCGGAGCCTGTGGTTTGCGGCATCGGTTTGGCCATCATGCTTACTGGAGTCCCCGTCTACTTCCTGGGGGTCTACTGGGAAAACAAGCCCCAGTGCTTCTACAGCTTTATCGGTGAGTTAACAAGGCAGGTACCGTTACGTCAGGGGTGTGAGTGCGCAGTGCTGGCGGCATTGATAATCTGTAACTTTTTGTACATCCCCTGCAGAGTCCTTGACCAAGGCGGGGCAGAAGCTGTGTATGGTGGTCTATCCGCAGATGGAAGAGTACGATAAAGAGGAATCGACCTCCGTCTGTAAGGAGAAGGAGGAAGAGGAGGAGGAGACCATCAATAGCTCTCATCCCTGAAGAGATTCTCCAGCCCCTCTACTTACCACCAGCAGTGCCGCCAATATAACATGCTGGAACTCTGGACTCTTTCCTCGCCACCTGAAGCGGCAGGGAGGGGGGGAAACGCTGCATACATACGTATGTGCCTGTCCGCAGAGCTTCCTGTGGCTTTGCGACTTTAGCCGGGCTCGGACTGCTGCCTTACAGAACACAGGGACCGACTCACCCCTCCCTGGTGGAGGATCCGGAGATTGTGGCGTTCTTTTTCACTTCCTAACTTTCACTGGGGGTGGGGGAAAGTTGGCGTCCTCCTCATTGCTTAGACACATCCTTCTTGAATTGCACTGCAAGGAACTCTCCTTCCCAGCGCTCCAGGCTTCTTCCACACACCAAAGTGAAATCTACATGTAAGGAGAAAGCGCCCTCCAGTGGGGAAGGTAGAAAACGTATCCTAATGTAGGCTTAATGTGCTCCGTCTGGACAAGCGTTGACCCCTGTCCTGCTGTGGCTTTTCCATGACCATCCCTGCTCTTTGCTCTCCACCTGCAGGCTGATAGAGAGCCACCTGTGGGACTCAGCCCTGGATGTCAGAGATCCATCTTTGGGACTCAGCCACGATCCTCTGCCACTCACTCTCACTCTGCAGGTAGCTTCTGGACAAATTCCACACCTTCCCTTCCTCTGAATTTTCAGGAGTATTTGGTTTATAGATTTTATATTTATGGGACGTTCATATTTTTGTTATTTTTCATGATTCGATTGTTTTGTTTTAAATGTAATAAAAGATGATTATCTATATGCGAGATCTTTGTGGACGCATTCTCTCCCAGTGGCTCTTTTTCCCCCCACCTTACTTTCCCTCGCTGTCCTTTTCGGCAGTTCTTAAGCTCAATATTTATTTAGATTTTGCTCACACCTTTTTCAGTAGTAGCTCTCAAGGTGAGTTACATTCAGGTACTCTGGATATTTCTCTGTCCCAGGCCAGGAGGGCTCACAATCTAAGTTTGTACCTGAGGCAATGGAGGGTTAAGTGACTTGCCCAAGATCACAAGGAGCAGCAGTGGGATTTGAACCGGCCACCTCTGGATTGCAAGACCGGTGCTCTAACCACTAGGCCACTTCTCCACTTGCAACATTCCATCTAGAATCTCAAATAGTAGCAACGTTCGATGTTCCACTGCACTAACCACTAGGCTACGCCTCCATTAGCAACATTCCATGTAGAAGCCTGCCCTTGCAGATCGGCTGCGCAGGCTTCTGCTTCTGTGAGTCTGACGTCCCACACTGCTGATCTGCAAGGGCAGGCTTCTGTTTCTGTGTCCCAGGAGGGCTCACAATCTGAGTTTGTACCTGAGGCAATGGAGGGTTAAGTGACTTGCCCAAGGTCACAAGAAGCAGCAGTGGGATTTGAACCGGCCACCTCTGGATTGCAAGACCGGTGCTCTAACCACTAGGCCACTCCTCCACTCAATACAGTGTCTCACTTCACAGAAGGCTGCTGCATGTCTGAAGCTCATGCAGGGAAGCGGGAAAGCAGATCACTCATATCCTGTTCTCACTTCCTGTCTAATATCTGGTAGAAATATTGGTGTCTGATTGTTATCTGCTGTGGATACATCTTGTTTCTAGTTACTCCGAAAATCAAAAGTATACAGCTATTTCCTTTCTTTTTTAGAAACCATATTTAGAGTTTGTATTTTGTACACAAGTGATGTCATCAGTTGTGACAGCCAGCACTCCCACCCCCCCCCCACCCCAGCCAGCAGTTCCCCACCACTCCCCCACCAGCCAGCACTCCCCCACAATTCCCTACAGCTCCCCCCCCTCCACAGCCAGCAGTCTTCACAGTGTCTCCCTCTCTTCAATGAGCATTGCAGCATTCCCTATAGATGTTGTCTCCCATTCACCCCTGTAAATGGGGGGGGGGGGGGGCTCTTCCATTAATTCTCAACAGGACAAGTTGTCTGAGTCAGTAGTCCAGAAGAAGATAAAATCATTTATAGGAGGGGAGGGAGGAGGGAGAGGGATGGGCCATTGCTAAGAGCTAGACCTGTTGGGATATGGCGGGGAGGGAGGGGAAGAGCTGAGAGAAAATAAGCGGCCCCCTCAATTCAACCCTGGGCCTCCCCCCCCCCCCAAAATGGTCTTCTTCCCTGTACTCGACATCCATGGACAAGCTGCTCATGTTCCATACCTCCCAAGTTCTGATAATCTCAGGACAGAAATGCTTGAACACGTGCGTTCAACAGCTATTTATTTCATTCAACACATTTGATATACTACCAAAGGCCTGCACATGGGCATCAAAGTGGTTTACAAACATAAAGAGAAAAGAAAGAAAAAAGGTAGAGAGAAGAAGGAACTAGACAGGCTGAGGGAAAGAGTTGGAGAGCAGATGGGTTTTTCGGGTTTGCTTAAAAGCAAAGACCATTGTCCGATTTCTGATGTTACTTAAACACAAACCAGCAAATGAGAATGCGGCTTCGTTAACGAAAGGCCCCACATGTTGTTCCGACCGATCTTGTTAAGATGGATGCTGTAAGCGTGCATGGTTCTTGAGCAACTTTTTCCAGAGACCAGCAAGTGTCTGTTAACTTCCTTAGTGACAAAATAATGCAACTTAAGTCGTTCTTACAGATCTCAATACACGGCAATGAATCTACTAAGTAGCAAATTTAAAACAAACCACAGAAAATATTTCTTCACTCAAAGTGTACATTAAACTCTGGAATTCATCGCTAGAGAATGCGGTAAAAGCAGTGAGCGGAGCAGGGTTTAAAAAAAGGTTTGGATAATTTCCCAAAAGAATAGTCGGAATTAGCCATTATTAAGATGGACTCGGGGGAAACCACTGCTTATTTCTAGGATAAGTACTATAAAAATCTGCTTTATTGTGTTAGGATCTTGAAATAGAGCAGTTAGGAGACGGGTAAAGGTGGCAGTTTATAAAAGACACTGAGCTCTTAATATGGGACAGTCTGGGGATCCAGCAACCTGCTGATTTAATTCTGAGCATCCAGCTACTCCAGGGATACAAAACCCTCTGCCTCTGGCCTTGTCTCTGTCTTCCCTATTTTTTTACACACTTGAGGGACTGTGGCAGGTATGAGAACTTTGTCCCTTGTGTTCCTCCTCTGTATTTTAGGAAGAGCTTATAAGTCCCAAGCCTGACACCCAACATTAGTCTAACACTTATATTTCACCAAATTCCCCCCCTCCCTCAGGTTCAAAGCAGATCACAATAAGCATTTAAGCAAGGCCATACCCTGAAATTACAAAAGACAATAAGTAAATATACAATTAAACAAAATATTTTTTTTAAATAAAAATGTTTTAAGCAGCTCTGTCGATGTGGGCTAGGGGAAGCTTTGATGTATAGTTCTCCTTTTTAAGTTTTCTTAGATTTAAAGTCTCTTTTGATCTGAGTGGTCTGAACAATTTTGGGAATGAAAAGAGCTTAATCAGATGTTCAGGACTGGACCCGTCAACATTTTTCAAAACGGTGCAACCCAATTTAAACAGTATTCTAGCTTGAACTGGTAACCAGGGTAGTCGAGGGTGAGGTAGAAGATGTACATCCTGGGCTCCATCCCTGGGTGGCTGGGGAAGCCTGGGATTGCTGGCCAGGTCTGGGATTAGCTGATGTCCACCTGCCCCTTCTTCCTTCACATAGGTAATATTGTGAAATCAGGCTTTTTTTTTTTCATCTTCAGATGATACAACTGAAACCTGTACTGTAGAGTAGGAAAAGGGGCAGCGAAGGACGACTAAAATGATAGCGGGGATGGGACGACTTCCCTATGAAGAAAGACTAAGGAGGCTAGGGCTATTCAGCTTGGAGAAGAGACGGCTGAGGGGAGACATGATAGAGGTATATAAAATAATGAGTGGAACAGGTGGATGTGAAGTGTCTGTTCACGCTTTCCAAAAATACTAGGACTAGGGGGCATGCGATGAAACTACAGTGTAGTAAATTTAAAACAAATCGGAGAAAATGTTTCTTCACCCAACGCATAATTAAACTCTGGAATTCATTGCTGGAGAACGTGGTGAAGGCGGTTAGCTTGGCAGAGTTTAAAAAGGGGCTAGACGGTTTCCTACAGAATAAGTCCATAAACCACTACTAAATGGACTTGGGAAAAATCCACAATTCCAGGAATAATATGTATAGAATGTTTGTACGTTTGGGAAGCTTGCCAGGTGCCCTTGGCCTGGATTGGCCGCTGTCGTGGACAGGATGCTGGGCTCGATGGACCCTTGGTCTTTTCCCAGTGTGGCATTACTTATGTACTTATGACAGAAGGTAATTTGATAAAAATAGTGCATTCTCTAGTCCCTTGTAGGCTAGACTGCTGCAACTCTCTTTCGATTGGACTCATTAACTCTGGCCTCCAACGCCTGCAATTGGTGCAAAACACGACATCTCGAATGATCACTGGGTCCGAGAGATTTGAACATATTACACCAGTATTGCACTGGCTGCCGATGGGCTTCTGGTCTCGTTTGCGATGAACGCAGTTCCCTCTGAGAAATGTACTTTGTCAGCTTATCAGAAAGATAGACCAGCTTTCTGATAAGCTGACAAAAGTACATTTCTCAGAGGGAACTGCGTTCATCACAAACGAGTCTTCTTCAGCTTCTAGGTCTTGAAATTATTTATTTATTTATTATATTTGTATCCCGCACTTTCCCACTAAAAGCAGGCTCAATGCGGCTTACATAGTAATAGGTAACAGAATTTTGTTATGTAAAGTAGGAAATTAAGTATAACATAATAGAAGGATGGATGGGTAGGTAGGTAGAGAAAGGTGACAGAGAGAGGAGGGTACGGTGGGAGATAGAGTCTGGGTCAATGTCGTTTTCTTTTCAGTATATGTAAGGTAGATGGGTTCAAGAGATTAATCTGGGGTCTTTTGGGTAGGCTTGCTTGAATAGATTGGGTTTTTAGTGCTTTCCTGAATGGTAGGTGGTCATGGATTGCTCGGATAGGTCTAGGGAGAGTGTTCCATAGACGGCTGCCCAGGAAGGAGAAATTGGATCCATAATACATTTTGTACTTGAGACCTTTACAGCTGGGGTAGTGCACATACTTTTGTGAGGATACAGACATGTTTCAATGACTAGAAAAAGAGTGTGTTCATATGTGGGACCTTCGCGTTGGAATGCTTTGAACAAAGATCTTTCAAAGTGCCTCTTCCTGCCTCAGTTGGCTATTTCAACAATGTTTATTATTTCATGTGTTTTGAAGTGTTATCAGTATGGAACTGTATGTTTACTGTATCACTAATTGTTACCAGTAAACTGCTTTGATGCTAAAGCTTAAAGATAATAAACAGAAATAAAACAGAAAAGAAAAGAAAATGATACCTTTTTTTATTGGACTAAATACATTTTTTTAATTAGCTTTTGAAGGCAACCCTTCTTCAGATCAGAAATAAGCAAATGTGTTGACAAGTATCAGTATATATAAGTGAAAGACAAAAGCATTCCCATGACAGTCTCACAGGAAGAGGGTGGTGGGTGGGTTAGGTGGGGCGGGTGGATGAGAGAGGGAGAGATAAGAGGGTGACAAAGCTAAAGCATAAACGCACTACATAAAATTAATAAATCCAATCCAAGCTGATCCATTTTCTCTCCCCTATTGCTCCATGAATATTCCCTTCCATTTTGGAATTTAGGAAGGGATGAAGGCTCTCTCTGGGAGATGTTGGCAGATGGAACCTCTAATGCAGAGACAGATATAGTGGATGGGCAGACTAGTTAGACCCACATGGTTTTATCTGCTGTCATTTTCTCAGTTCCTATGTAATATTTCAGGTTGTCATCATACTCGAAGGCCGAACATCACCAGTGACAGTTGTGTCACTGGCAGGGAGAGTGAAGAAATCTGTGGCTGAGGTGATGAAAAGTTCTGAGGAGGGTTTGGGGGCGGGAGAAGGTTAGATGGAGGGGTGTGGAAATGGAGAGTGGTTTAATTGGTAGGGGTGGGGGACTTAAGCTTAGCTTAAATGATGCGTTTCCCCCATCATTTCTCATGTTGCAGATGCCAAGAGGAGCAGGCCAGATGGGTTGGTGAAGGAGCATAGACCAACTTCAACACTTGTCTACTCAACTGGACTGGACTGCTTTCTTCCAGCCTAGAAAATACAATTGAATTAGAACTAGCAGGACCTTGTAACTTGCTGTTTGTTTCGTGGATTAGGGACGTCCATTTAGTCAACGGAGGTAAGGCAGCAAGAGACGAGCCTTTGAGGATCTTGAGTGAGGTAAGTTGTGCCGTTTCAAATGACCCCCCCACCTCTCTACCGACATGCTCCACAATTTTTCTACACCACCATTGTATTTTGGGAATATTAGGAGTTACGTGTCCCATTGATACATAATGTGTCATTGTGCTCTGCGTCCTGTACAGTGTTTGGGACAGTATGGCAATATGGGTAGCATGAGTGAGTATTCGTACTCTAATTTAATATTTATACTTTGCAGCTTATCTAAACTGCAGGAACTAGGCGGCCGTTGCATAAGCTAACAATACAAAAGCAAAATAATAAAATATAACATCTTAAAAAAAAAAAAAAAAACAACACAAATGAAAGAGAACATGTTAAGCAATATAACAAATTGGAAAAGAAAAACCTTTTGGAATTACAACTACAATAAAACCAATTCAATGTATAAGATAAGCATTAAATAAATTGCAGACAAAAAAAAACCCATTTCTTGTAACTTCATCAAACAGCCATAGTTTAAGTTTCTTCTTGACTAGCAAGTTATTATGTTCTACTTTTAAAATCAGGGGAAGATTATTCCATGACTAGGTGACCTCTCTGACCTTGTATTATATTTATAGGCATTGCACATACAGATTTATTATTATTAATAATATTCATGATGTAATGTAAGCCACATTGAGCCTGCAAAGAGGTGGGAAAATGTGGGATACAAATGCAATAAATATTAATATTATTATTATTAGCATTTGTATAGCGCTACCAGACGCACGCAGCGCTGAACACCAGTTATACAGAGCTTTAAAGCTGTAGAAGGTCGGTGTCTTTTACACGTTCCCTCTTTTCGACAAGTTGATCTCGAGGAAGATCATTCACTCATATTTTTTTTATAGCTGAACCAACTACGTGGAACACCCTTCCTTTGGAAATGCGCCAAATGACTTCATTATTAATGTTTAAAAAAAACTGCTAAAAAACCATATTTGCTTCATGAGGGCATTTTATTGAAGAGTTTAATTAAGCCACATGTGCGGTTATTACATGTTATATGTTTTATAATATTGTATGTTACGGTTTTATGAGTGTTAGTTGAAATCCGCTTAGATGAGTTGGATAAGCGGGATATAAATTTGATAAATAAGGGGCCCTGCACATAAGCACTGCCACGCTGGGAAAAGACCAAAGGTCCATTAAGCCCAGCACTCTGTCTCCGACAGCGGCCAATCCAGGACCCAAGAACCTGGCAAAAAAAACCCCAAATTTAATAATGATCAATGGACTTTTCCTTAAGGAATCTGTCCAGACCCCCCTTTGAACTCAGTAAGGCCAGCTGCCGTCACTACCTTCTCCGGCAATGAGTTCCAGAGTCTAACCACGCGCTGAGTAAAGAAAAACTTTCTCCGATTTGTTTTAAACCTACCACATTCTAATTTCATATTGTGTCCCCTGGTTCTATTATTGTTGGAAAGCGTAAACAAAGGCTTCACATCTGTCCGCTCTACCCCTGTTTACTAAGCCGCATTGTAGGTGCGCTAGCGTTATTAGCGCGTGCTAAAAACGCTAGTGCACCTTAGTAAGCAGGGCTCAAGGTGTTTTATGTATACGGTACCGTAGTGTTACTAACATCACATGGATGATGTGTGGACAATCCTACAAGGCATCATATGCACGACGTCCAGAAAAAAAACGGGACCCCTTGGAAAATACTGTGCCGACTAAGCGAATTCTATAATCGGCGCCTAGATTTAGGCGCAATATATAGAATACGCTTAGTTGATATCTCAGCGCCTAAAACTGCGCACATCCGTTTACACCAACAAAAACCTGGCGTAAATCCCTGCCTGCAGATTTAGGCGCACTGGGCCACAGTCTACAGCCGTGCGTGTAAATTTCAGAACGCCCACGAAACGATCATTTCCCCGCTCATAACCACGCCCCTTTTAACCTGCACACATTAGAAATTAGGCGCACTGCGTTACAGAATACACTTGGCGAGTTATGCGCCTAAATTCTAATTAGAGTTAATAAGTGCTTATATCAGTGCTGATTAGCTCGTTAAACCAATTAAGTTACACGCAGTTTTATAGAATCTGCTTGGATTTTGACGCCAGTCTCTAGGTGCGCCATATAGAATCCAGGGGCATGTGTGTCTGCATGGCGTTGACAAAATGCACAGACCCTTTTCAGATGCAAACAGTGCTATACAAGTGAATACATTTATAGAACATTGCAGCTTACATGACTGGAAAACATCCTGTAAATTTCTGTCATTATTACACTGATTCTACATCACTCTTCCATTCCTTTTCTTCTGGGCTGCAGGAATCTCTTACAAGATGTCTCTTTAGTGGAGTCACCTCTGCTCGGATGAAGGAAAATGTCACAGGGGAACTACTACGAGTGTGAGAGGCGGGGGCAGAGCATGGCTTACAGCGGGCGTCCAGCGGCAAACGTGGGAGACCTTGGCAGCAACGGCGGCGGGATTGGTGAGAGCGAGAATTCCATTGACCTGTCTGCCTACATTGACTCTGGGGAGGAGCTCCTTTCCGACCTCTTCCCTCCGAAGCAGGATCGGATGAAGGGCACCTTCCACTACTACCCACCGGAGGCCCATGCCGCCTACGGATATGCCCACCAGTACGACAGGAAAGCAATGCTAGGAGGCTACAGCCCCGGTTATGACCCCAGGACCGTGATTGTGAAGGAGGAACCACGGAATCAGGATCCCGGGAGGAGCACTGGCCGGGTGGGCTTCAACCCCTTGCAGTATCAGGTGGCGCAATGCGGTCAGACAGCAATGAACCTGCAATCAGCAGTGGGATCCACTCAGCAGCCAGTGCGCATATTCAAGGTGAGAACGAACCGCACCCATGCGCAGTCTGCTTGCAGGCAAAATGCGAGGGTCTGCTTAGGCTTGAGTTAGTGACTGCTATCATAAATACTGAAGAAATGCAGAGATGGTTTGGTTCGGACAAAGGATTGGGCCAAATAGTCTCTGCACTTCTCTAGCAGCGGGATAGCTGGCCTGCAGATTTGTAAGGTACTGGGAAGGGCTTGCTGGGGATAACCATCAGAACCCGGCTCTTTATTCTTACTGTGAAGCAGAGGATTTCCTGTTTGTATCAGTAAGAGGGATAGACATTTTATATTTTAATAGAAAGTTATACAATGTAACTTTGTGCTCTTAAGGGAGAAGGCACCTTTCATCTCGTTACATTGCACCATTGTCCCTAGTACATTGTAACACAACACGGTTACATGATAGATGGTGGCGGTTAAAGGCCATTTGCCTGCTTTACTGTAGCTAAAGATATCTTGAATATCAAGCTCATTACAGACAGAGAAATATCTTCCAAAGACTTTTAAATATATATTTTATACTCTAATTTATCACTCTTATAAAGTGCTCATTTAAACAGCCCTTTCCAGAAAAGCCGTTCCGTATGCAATTCCTGAAGGCTTAACCGCAGTAGGGGGCTACGTTCATCATCGCACCTCCCAAAATGTAAATAAAAAAACTCACAGGTTTACGCACACGAGGATCCAGGTCTGGAACTTCCTTTTTGGTTTCTTTAATATCCAGACCGAGCAGTGGACTGTTTTGTTTTTATTATTGGGATTTATTAACCGCCTTTATGAAGAGATTCACCCAAGGTTGGTGTACAGTAGGTACAGTTTAACATAAAACTTATAATTTTAACAGCATAACAATAGTAAAATAACCAAGAATAAACATAAATACAATAAATGAGGTAAACTTAGAAATAAATTGAAACCTAATAACAGGGCCGGCAGGAGGGGCAAAATTCCTCGGGCCTCCAAGGTGGGGCCGGGATCAGGCCGCCGGCGCTGCAGTCCCCGGTCTCAACCTGCCTGCCTCCTGGGCTCCGGGCCCCCTTCGTTCAAAGCAGCAGTCACAGATCTTCTGGCCTTCCCTCCCTCGCAGAAACCGGAAGTTACATCAGGTCAGGTCTTGTTGAGGCGAAAGGGGGGGGGGGGGAATGTTGAAATGAAAATACTGAATTGGTGATTGTTTTTCTGTGAACTGGTGTATTTGTAAAACCTTGAATGAAGATGATTTAAGAAAACAAACCATAGGTCACACATTACGATAGATTCCCTCTAACACCAGTGGCAAATTTCACCCTATTCACCTGTGATTTTGTATTTAAATTTTGTTAAGATGCGATGATTAACGTAGCCTCCTATTGCGGTTAAGCTTTCGGGAATTGCATGCGGTATATATATATATTTTTTAAGGGCTGTTAAAATGAGCATCTTTTTTTTTTTTTTTTTCTTTATTTAAATTTCTTTATTGATTTTCAATTTCACAAGTACAACAAACTTGCATAGGAAACACAGAAGGCAATAATTTCAAGAATCAATTACAATACATTTCCTTGTCTAAAATATGACAATTTTCATTCTTCCTTAGACCTCAAATGTGGGAGAGAGGGGCAGTTAACAAACGTTGAGGAGAAATTTTTTAAACATAACTATTAGTTGAATAAATCGGCTAGCCTTTATTCCACATACTATCTTAATTGGTCTGATGTTGTTATACCGTGGGGGTCTGAATCTTCTTAGCTTCCACAAAAACGTTTAGCTTTTATGGTTCAGAAAAAACATACTTATTTCCCTGGAAGTTAACTCTGCACTTACAGGGATAAGCTAACAAGAACGATGCTCCCAAAGCTTTAACATTCTTTCTTAAATCCAAGAATTGTCTCCTTCTCTCCTGAGTTGCCTTCACAACATCAGGGTACATCCAGATTTTTTGTCCATAAAACAATTTAACAGAATTCTTGAAATATAACTTAAACACATGATTCAAATCTTTCTCAAATACAAATTGAACTAACAATGTTCCTCGGTCTGTAATCTCAAAGTTTGAGTCCTCAAAAATGAGCATCTTTAAAATATAAGAGTATTCAATTACTGGTATGGGAGGCAAAAGAGGCTAAAGGGCACTGCAAAAGGAAAATCCGATTTCTTAAAATATGGGGATGCTACTTAGATAAAATGACCCAGAAAGGACGAAGTCTCATTGTCAATACCTTATCATAGAATAATAGATAATAACTACAGTGTGTGGAGTATAACATGGGATAATTGGGGGGGGGGGGGGGGAAATGGAGATAGGGATGAGGGGGAGGAGGGAAGGAGGAGGGGTAAGAGGGTGGGAGGGGGAGGAGGGAAAGGGGATCAAATTATCTTAAAGTTGTCAAATGTAAATGTTGTATTTAAATAGAGCAATACGAGAGACAAATATACACTATGCTTGAAGTTTATATTGTATTGCTTTGATTTTTCACAACAAAAAAGTTGAAATATAAATTATAAGAGTATATTAAAAAAAAACAGTCTTTGGAAGATTGCTCTGTCTGTGATGGGCTTGATGTTAATTAATTTTGGTGCACAGCTTAATCCTTTTGCCGGTGGTATCCATACGAGCTTGACCATGTCTACGACAGTACTTCTCCCTACCTGGGAAAAATGCAGCTAAACCAGCCTGCCGGGCAGGCCAGGGATCTTGCCACCCCCCCCCCCCCCCTCCCTCAGCCTGTGCCAAAGCCCTGCTGGTGTTGCATTTTGGTCGAAACCTCCTTGGAGGAGTAGGCCTCACGGTTAGAGCAGCAGGGAAACCAGGGTTCAAATCCCACTGCAACTCCTTGTGATTCTGGGCAAGTCGCCTAACCCTCTGTTGCTTTGTGAACAGACTATAACATTTACACGCGTATGCGCCAGGCACTGTTCTATGAAATTAGGTTGCTGGTTGCCTGGCAGGTAACAGCAGCCCCCTTCCCTCTGGAACTCCCTCCCCGCAGCCCCCTCCCTCCCGGGTGACATCTGCACAGACCTTTCCTTTCAAAAATGTAAATCAGCTACAAAAGTGTGGTTTAGTTCACCAACCTTTTAACCTCCCATAGGGCAGTTTCGCTCACAAATGTTCTCTGGAATTCGTTGCCGGAGAACGTGGTGAAGGCGGTTATCTTGGCAGAGTTTAAAAAGGGGTTAGACGGTTTCCTAAAGGACAAGTCCATAAACCGCTACTAAATGGACTTGGGAAAAATCCACAATTCCAGGAATAACATGTATAGAATGTTTGTACGTTTGGGAAGCTCGTCAGGTGCCCTTGGCCTGGATTGGCCGCTGTCGGGGACAGGATGCTGGGCTCGATGGACCCTTGGTCTTTTCCCAGTGTGGCATTACTTATGTACTTAGTATATGCCTGCCCCCTTCTCCTTCCCTTCTAATTTCCCTCCTCGCCCTGTACCCAGAATATACCTCATCTTAGTCGGAATGATTGTTGTTACTTTCCTATTAAGCAGCGTATTTCCTTTTTTATGTCCTTGATTGTTAGTTTATTTTATTAAGACTGTAAACCGCCTGGGTCTACTTGTTAGTAAAGGCGGTTTAACAAATTCTTGTTAATAAATAAATCGATATAGCAGTGGGCGTTTCACCTGGAGTAGCAGTGTGCACACCTTACAGACAGTGTCAAATGCAGATATTGCAAGGCTCACTTAGAAATGCCAGCTTGTGCCTCCACCTCAGTTTCAGTGTGCCAAAAAGCAGCTTTTTTCTACTATGCTATAACAGCTTAGGTGCACTTTAACACCATTATAGAACTGAAGCTAAACACACTTTTGTGTCAAACCTACATTTAGTTTGTAAGCAACTCCGGGGCAAGGAAGATACGGCGGTACCTGAACGTAACCGTCCTTGAGCTAAGATTGTACAAGACAGGAACGAAATCCAAAATCCCTTCCTTTAGTTATTTTATTTTATTTATTTATTTATTTAAAACCATTTCTAATCCTCACATCCACAGTTCTAAGCGGGATACAATAAAATGGACATTGATAATAACCACTCATCGCTTCAGGTACATAAGTATTGCCATACTGGGAAAGAGCAAAGGTCCATCGAGCCCAGCATCCTGTTTCCAACAGTGGCCAATCCAGGTCACAAATACCTGGCAAGACCCCAAAAAAGTACAAAACAATTTATACTGCTTTTCAATAAAAATATTTAACTAAAAAAAAAAATGTTGTATTCAAAATTTCATTAAACCAGTGGTTCCCAAACCTGGTTCCGGAGGCAGCCCAGCTAGACAAGATACCCACAATGAATATTCATGAGAGAGATTTGCATGCAGTGGCATACCAGGGGGGGGGGGCGGGGGGGCGGTCCGCCCTGGGTGCACGCCGCTGGGGGGTGCCGCGGCGCGCGCCTGCTCTGAGTTCGCTGACTTCGCGCGTTCGCTGCAGCTCCCTCTGCCCTGGAACAGGTTACTTCCTGTTCCGGGTCAGAGGGAGCTGCAGCGAACGCGTGAAGTCAGGGAACTCTGAGCAGGCACGCGCTGCGGCACCCCCTCAGCGGCGTGCACCCGGGGGGGTCCGCGCTGCATCGGGGGAGGGGGTGCTGCACCCGGGGGGGCAGGGTGCCGCCCCGGGTGTCCACCCCCCTAGGAACGCCACTGTTTGCATGCACTACCTCCATTGCATGCAAATCTCTCTCATGAATATCCATTGTGGGTATCCTGGAAACCTGCCTGGCTGAGGTGCCTCCAGGACCAGGTTTGGGAACCACTGCACTAACATTTAGGGGCAGAAAAAGTGGGTGGCAACAGGGATGGCTTTAGGATGGGGGAAAGAAGTTAGGAGCTTAGCCCTGATTTCAGCTCTAGGCACATGAATGGCAGGCCTACATTTCTAAGCATAATTTTTCAGCTCCTAAGTGAAGATGAATCCGTGGCTGAAAAGTTATTCTTCTAAGTTTGCCTGGAAATAGGGAAAAACTTTAGGAGCCTAGCCAGTGGCGTAACGAGGGTGGAACAGTGAGGCTGGTCCGCCCTGGGTGCATGCTGCAGGGGGGTGCAGGGAGCAGTCGTGTGGCTGTTTCGGCTCAGCCGGTTCCCTGCTCTCTCTGTTACTTCCTGTTCCAGGGAACCGGTGGTGCTGACAACCACTCAGCTGCTCCCCGAACCCCCAGGAGGTAAGAGCAAAGCACCCGGGGGGGTGTAGCGGCGATCCGCCCCTGGTGGTAGCCAACCAAGGAACACCACTGAGCCTAACTTAGGATCATAAATTTAGAAGCTCAACATTTTCTGAACATGGACTCTACATTTCTTAACTGGCTTTTATGAATGACCATGTTCTTCCTCAAGTCTCCACAGAATGAGCAGGTCAGAGGTTTATCTACACGGACTCAAATATGCTGATTCTCTTTGGACCTGAGCAAGAACATGGTGATTCCTGAAAAGCAGTTGAGAAGTGAGCTCAGGTGAAATCTTTCTATTGTAAGACTTTATTACCAGGCGTTTGGCATCTTCTAAAGTGTTCATGCTTTATCTCCTTCTCAGGGACCTCTTGCAGTGGCCGGCGGCCCTGTGATGGCTTCCGCTTGCAGTCCCTTGCCACCTCTCCACCCAAAAGGCAAGAAGGCTCTGAGCAAGGACAGCCTGGAGTACCGCCTGCGCAGAGAGCGTAACAACATCGCCGTGCGGAAGAGCCGAGACAAGGCTAAGCGGCGGAACCTGGAAACGCAGCAGAAGGCGCTTGAATACATGGCAGACAACGAGAGACTCCAGGTGCAAGTGGACCAGCTGACCCAAGAGCTGGAGACCCTCCGTGGCCTTTTCCGGCAAATTCCTGAGGCCGCTGGCATGGTGAAGGGGGCGGGAGGTTGTGCTTGAGAGTTAGCCTAGAAAGGCGATCCCTCCGTCCCAAAACAAAGAAAAATAAAATCAGACTGCATTAGGAACTCTGAAGAAAGCTCCCGTAAAAAAAAACAAAAAAAAAACAGACCTTGTACAATGGGATGGAGCAGGAGCCAATCAAAATTTAAGATGCTATGGGGACAGAGCTGATGCATAAGAAAAGGAAGAAAGGGCATTTGCTATGAATTATATTGATTTGTATTTCAATAAAATATCTCTCTAATGAAAGGTTTCACATGCATATGTAATCACACCGTGTACCCACACACAACTCCCGTCCTTTAAACCAGGGTCTCTCAAACCTGTCAAACCAGCCAATCAGATTTGCAGGATGTCCACAAGTATATAAATGTGCATTACTTCCAATTTGTTGTTGATATCCTGCAAACTCCATTAGCTGTGGGACCCCGAGGACAGGCTTAGGACATTCTGCTTTAAGTATAGTGTTCAACCTGCATTAAAATATATATATAATACCATCCATGCAAATTTCATAAGTGAAACCTTTACTCACACTAGCCCCTGGCGAGAGTCAAAGACTGGGCTGGATTGCATCTCAGAGGATTAAGTAGTCCACCTCTCAGCCCTCCCCTAAAATATCTCTTGTATGTTCTCAGGGTAATATAATTTATCATTTTTATTAATTGTCTGCAAACTTAAACAGGTATATTCTGTTAAGTAAAATACAGCCATTAAGAACATTGCTGTTACAGGAAAAAAACATTTTTCATAACATATATTGGCTTCATTAGACCCCTAAATAAGGGGGGGGGGGGGGGGTAGGAATTTATTACAACATTGAAAGAAAATATGTCACCGTAATTCTCATTTACTATTCGAAGTCTCTATCGTTGTTTTGAGTCTAGGAAAGACTTAAGCTGATCAGGTATATAGAACACATCATTTATCTGATTTAACCTTACAATACATTGACATGGATATACCAAGAGGAAGGAGCCACTTAATTCTATTGTCTTTAACTTCATAAAAAGAAACATTTTCCTTCTTTGTTGAATAACTTTTGTCACGTCAGGATAAAGCCAAATTTTTTCTCCTCCAAATTTATGATTCGCTGATTTAAAATATAAAGTCTCATGACTGAATTTAAATCTTGTTGAAATACAAAAGACACAATCAGCGTCGCTCTTTCAGCGACGTTATACAGTGACTGTTCCAAAGTAGCCGTAATATTGTCCACGTTTTATATCATTTCCTGCATTATCATTCCTTTCTCCGTCTGCCTTTTTGATTGTATTTGGTATAAAATAAATGTTATTTAAAGGAGGAATTATCTCTTGTGGGTAATTTAAATTTTCTCTCAGGAATCTGGTAAACATTTCTAATGGGGATACCCCCCCCCCCCCCCCCCCCCCGTTCCCAGGGTAATAAATGTCCTTCACTATGCAAATACTGTTCAGACTTCCTCACACTTCATAAGGAGAAGGCATTTGATCAGGTTGAATTGGGGGGGGGGGGGGGGGTCCCAGGTGCTGAATCCTATCACCTGTGGCTCCCAATTTTTGAGTTATACAGCCAGAATTAAAATACACGGTGGAGGTACCCCAGCCTTTATGTTAGGCAGGGACTGCCCCTTGTCTCCATTGCTTTTCTCATTAGCCCTAGAAGGATCCAGCTCTGAGGCGGCGGAGATTTCGACTACAAGCCAGAAGCTAGAGCTGTCTGTAAATGACTCGCTATGAAGGTTATCTGACTCAAAGAAATCTCTTCCTGAGTTCGTGCGAATGTTCAAAGATTACAATACTGTCTTCTCAGCACAAACTGAATGAAACTAAAGCTAGAATCTTACTCTTGAACATCCCGATGACTCAGGAATTGAAGCTAGCGTTCCCATTTGCAATGGCAGCCTGAGGGGATGAGGTTTCTAGGAATAACATTCCCTGCCAAATTTCTATAAGCAACCAAATGAAAACGAAAACTCCATTAGCACCTGCTATTTTTCAAAAGCCAAACTATCAAAATAATGATGCTGAAACTTTAAAGAAAAAAAAACCACTCCTTAATCATGGATGGAAAAAGCCGCAGGACGGCCTTGATTAAGCATGTTTCGAAGTTTCTTCATCACTATTTGTTTCTTATGTACCTCATAAATGAATGGGCCTCGATCCTGTAACACAACGAAACTAATACTCGAACTGGACACAACTCAACCCTTCCTCCTTATTCCCTAATGTGTCTGTCATGCACGAACCTTCTACAATGTCGCTCTGTATCTGTTATACCGGAAATGGCGATCGCCTATGTAAGCCACATTGAGCCTGCAAATAGGTGGGAAAGTGTGGGATACAAATGCAATAAATTAATAAATAATAGTCCAACGTTCAAGAGTTTATTCTCCTTTGATAGCCATTGAATGTGTTCATCCCCTGTCCCAAAAAAACGGCGTCCATCAAATATCACCTTCTTTCACTGCCCCAATGTTGACTTTTTGGCCCACTTAGTCTCTGCTGTCAACCTGTCGCAAACCTTCAAATGAACCCTTTATCCACAGTCCAGAAAACCTTGACTCCAGAGGTCTGTAGTTCACATAACACGTGTACAATCAACCCCCCCCCCCCCCCCATGCTGTGTGAGTTGCATGCTGTGTTAGTCTCATGGCGTCATCAGGAGACCAAAGCGTTCAAAAGACAAACCCTCACGGGCACTGCCGGAATGAAATCTTCCTTACCGGACCAGTGGCGTAGCCACAGGTGGGCCGGGGCCCACCCACTTAGGGCTCAGGCCCATCCAACAGTAGCACATGGTAATGAAAATGCTGCTCTCCACAATACTGGCACCTTCGCATAATCCGTTTTCAGCGCACGCCTGCTGCAGACTACCAAAGTGGAGACTGGAGAGCAGCATTTTCCCATCAGCCGAGATATTTTTTTTGGTGTGGGGGTGGGGGAGAGAACATTTGGTGCCCACCCACTTCTTGCCTAGGCCCACCCAAAATCTGCTGTCTGGCTATGCCCCTCTAAATCGGACCTTCCCAAACTGGAAGACGCCATCGGTGCCAGAGAGAGCCCTAACAGGCTACTGCGTTTGTAGTATTTTGCTTGTTTGCGCACACGCAATGCGCAGTTTATTTTTGAAACATGTTGTTTAGGGCGTGGAAGTGCTAACCAGTTAGCGATTTCACATTAACATGCACCGAGGGCCCTGTTTACTAAGCAGCGTTATAGGCGTGTTAACATTTTTAACGCGCGTTAACCATGTATGTCCCTAGAGGCGCCTACACGGTTAGCGCGTGTGCTAGGTGTAGACAAGCTAAAAACACTAACGCACCTTAGTAAACAGGGCCCTGACTGGGTTATTTATTTATTCAAACATTTATAGCCCACCTATTAACTACCGTGTTTCCCCGAAAATAAGACACTGTCTTATATTAATTTTTGCCCCCCAAAATGCGCTAGGTCTTATTTTCAGGGGCTGTCTTATTTTTTGGGGAAACGTTGGGGTTGGATCGGGGTTGGCCCGCCCGCCCTCCGTCGCTCCCGGAACTAACCTTAAACACCTCCTTTCACCTTCGGCACAAGCAGCAGCAGGGCAGGCCACTTCTTCCTTCCGTGTCCCGCCCTCGCCTGACGTAACGGGTGGGGCACGGAAGGAAGGCGAGGTCTGCCCTGCTGCTGCTTGCTGCGAAGGTGAAAGGAGGTGTTTAAGGTTAGTTCCGGGAGCGATGGAGGGTGGGTGGAGGGGGGGCCCGGTGACCTCGGGTGGGGGGGGGGGGGGGCGGCCCTGCTTTCAAACAAAAATTTGCTAGGTCTTACTTTCGGGGGAGGCCTTATATCTACCAATTCAGGAAAACCTCTACTAGGTCTTATTTTCGGGGGATGTCTTACTTTCGGGGAAACAGGGTAGGCGGGTAACAAAAATATATTATTAAAATATCATATATAAAGCATACATTAAGAGAGTGGAAGAGTAAGCTGAGTCACCTTATACATATGGAACGCCTCACGGCATATCGTGGGATGGGATAGTTTACAGAAAAAAATTGGGGATACATAGGAAGATATGTTTATGATGTTATGTTATTAATATTATTGTTGGGGGGAGGGGGGATGGGATGTGAGGATGAAGGCCCCTGCATGGGCGGATATACATGTGTGCAGGTTGTGTTATTGGATATATTTGTTGTTTGCATTTGTGTTTGGTGATTATGCTAAATCAATAAAAACATTTAAATAAAAAAAAACATACATACATTAAAAAAAAGTCATCTAAATCCCAAGGTAATGCCTGTGCGAATAACAATGCTTTTAACTGCAGGTAATGCAGGGTTAGTGATGCCGTACCTACTCCCCCAATTATTTTTTTGCAGGTGCCCCTGCACTAACGGTAAACATTAGCACAGGACCTGCAAATAAAAGGAAAAGCCCACCGTGGTAAATCTAGGCTTAGCTCATGGGGAAGTCCCATGTCAGCACCTGCTAAGCCAAGACTTCACCACACCTTTGCCAAAGGCCCCTAAAAAAATATCCCTGACAAATGCTTGCCTAACTTTTACAAAGAAGCCAAAAATAAAGATCACCCTCCCCTCTCAGGTAACTTATTCTGTCGCTTGAACTATACAGGGGTGACACCAGTGGGGTAAAGCCTCTTTCTAGCTTCAACTGTTTTGTTGCACCCAAACCACAGTGAAATCAACTCAGGCAAAAGTTGGAGAGGTGTGTTCTCATTCATAAAGGCTTCTTGCAGCCCTGTCTTGGTAGGCAGCTGGAGTGAGCTTGCTCCGTTCCTGCAGAGCAATTGTGAAAGGTAGGTTGGTTCATAGCGGTGGCGATTGACTCAGGGGGTGGGAAGCTGCCTTGAACATCAGGGGAGACTTCAGCAAAAGGCCAGGCAAGATTCCAGCAAAATGCAGATGAGACCGCAGAGAGCACAGGGGCTGAAAGCAGCCAGAGGATGGAGATGGGATAAGAGATCCCAGAGGAGAGGGATGTGAGGAGGGAGCAGCAGGTGAAGCCTTCTGGTACACAGACAGAGAGACTGGGAGGGAGGAAGGGAGGGAGCCGCAGGTGATTTCGAAGTCTTCCTGTCAGTTTTCAGCAGCTTCCTTCTCCTCTCTCATCAGCACCACAGCCCCAGAGCCTCTGTACTCAGACTAGGCCAAAACTGTCGACATCACCCCCCCTGTGGTCTCACTGTCCTGTCCAGATAAGAAGCAAACACTCCCCCACCTCCACCGCATATAGAGTTACTCAAGATACCCCATCCCTCCCTCCCCCTCCAACTGAGATCTTGTCCAAATCTTCAACAGTGATCAAGATATGCACAAAAAAAAAACAGAAAACACTGTGAAAACACATACTCACCTATTTATTTACATATTTATAATCACCAAGACTTAGGCAGATCACAATTAAAAAAAACCCCTCATAATCGTGAAAATTTAAAGAATAAAACTTGCATAACTACTTAAAAACACACAATTCTAAAAACAATCACATACATTACAATCACACACAACAATGCAGGGTATTATAATACACAGCGTATCTGCTCGTCCATCCTACCTCATTAATTAATCCAAAATAAAAATCATTTGTTTTCCCTAGGCAGCAATTATTGGTTGGTAAAGCCAATGAGCATCTAATTAAAATGTAGTTAGGCACCCAACTGCCTTTATTCTATAACTGTATATCTCACGCTCTCGGCTCCCACTATATATAATAACATCCACAATGTTACTGTATATGAGTGATTCACAGAAAAATATTCAATTTCCTTAGGTAGATTTCACGATTCTTGGTGACCTCAGCGGTACCACTTGCCTGTGGACTCACAATAGTAAGATACTCCGCACACACCCTCTTCATCAGTTCACCCCAAAAACTTTTTTATACATATGTATAATGCTTCTTCCATTTAAAGAAATAAGAAAACGATTAAATACTCATCGTAATATTTTCGGACTGGGAGCACCAGAGACGGTGAAAGAGGACAGGCCTTGTCCACCTCTTTATATAGTACTAGTAAAACAAGCCCGTTTCTGACACAAATGAAACGGGCGCTAGTAAGGTTGTCTTCGGAGTGTGTATGTTTGAGAGAGTGTGTGTGAGACTAACTGTGTGTGTGTGAGAGAGAGAGAGTGAATGTGCGAGTGTGTGTGTGTGACAGAGAGAGAGAGTGAGACTGCTGGGTGCGAGTGTGTCTCCCCTGCTCCCCCTCCAGCCACCCAGCGAGTCTCCTCTGTCCCCTGCTCCCCCTCCAGCCACCCAGCGAATCTCCTCAGTTCTCTGCCCCCTCCTCCAACCACCCAGCAATTGTTCTATCTCCCCTGCCCCCCCCTCCAGCCACTCCTCCACTTTAATCAGCATATATTAAATTCCCCCCATGTGCTACAGAAAAGCACCGAGCACATCCTGTATAATAAAACGCACCTCCAATGTTCTGAAGCTGTAGTTCCAGAACGTTGCAGGAATGCTTCAAGGCTTGAAGGCTTCACTTTCTCGGCTTCAGAACGTTGGAGGTGTGTTATCCATTTTGTATTCTTGTAAAACCTGTTATATTTGTAAGCTGCATTGAGCCCGCTAATAAGTGGGAAAGCCCGGGGTATAAATGTTACAATACCATACAAAGCCTGGGAAGGCGAAACATGCATGTCGGACATAGTCCAACAATATTAAGATCAGCATTTAATAGTTTTCTCGCTTTAAATGGACGAAGCATTATCTCTCTATATAAAAGGCACCTCCAACGTTCGATTGAAGCCTCAAACCGGGAACTTGAGGCTCGGAGATATCCGGTTTGGCTGCCCTGCAGTGTAGCTCCGCCCTCGCGTCAAAACGCGATGATGTCGAGGGCGGCCCGGGAAAGCCACAAGGCACGACTTCCACAAAACCGCGAGCCGCGCAGGGGCAGGAGTAAAGAAATGCGCTCGCCGTTCCGCTGCCCTCGAGGAAAACCTTGCTACCGCCCGTTTCACACGCTCCCCTTCGCACCAGGTATGCCGACGGCAGCTGGGAGATTCAGGGACAGCAGCGGGGACACCGCTGCGAGGTTTAAGAAGAAACTCGCAACGAACTGAGGGAGAGAGCGACAGGGGGGGTGGAACTCGGAGGGGGGGTCTGGAACTCGGGAGGGAGCAAGGAAGGAAGGGTGGGTGGTGTGTGGGGGGGGAATACCTTGCTAGTGCCCGTTTCATTTTTATTAGTACATATATAAAAAAACATTTGGGGGTGAACTGGTGAAGAGGCGTGTGCTGAGTATCTTGCTATTGTGAGTCCACAGGCAAGTGGTACCGCTGAGGTCACCAAGAATCGTGAAATCTACCTAAGGAAATTGATTATTTTGCTGTGAATCACTCATATAAGAGTGTGGATGTTAATATATATAGTGGGAGCTGAGAGAGTGAGATATATAGATGCAAATGTGGAGTCTCCTGCATAAACTAATTTGACATTGCCTACCTTTGCGAGTGATTTATTCTATAACTTGCACATGCAACTTTGCACACTAAGCGTGCACTTTGGCGCAGAGTTTTCTAGAATGAGGGGAGGTTAACAGGGGCGTCTCCTACAGTTCAGTAAAAGTGCTCGGCACAGAGCTCCAGCAAAAACTGGTATGTTAAGCAACCAGAAAAAAAAAAAAGAAAATTAACATCTCAAGTGGATCAATTACATTCATAATTATAAGTTCAGCGAGAGGACAAACCTGTATCTGCTCCCTTCTGTAAAGTTATAGAATAACCCACTGAAGGTCGATGTAATGCAGTGTGCACAGATCAGCTTGGCTGTCAGACCACCATGGGTCAAACAAGTTTTGCACATGAGCTACCTGTGTGCAAAGATTTGCTCCAATATCCACGCAACTGCTCATTTCAGTCCCAGGGTAACGAAGGTATTCGCTGTTCAGTGCAGATGCAGAGAAGGCTGAGCGCAGGGGGCTTCTAACACTGGTCTGAGGAGGAGTAAAAGGTGGCTTTTTCCATGCTTGTTTCTTCTCTTTACTACAAGCATGCAGGACCCACAACTGTTTTGCAGTTTTGTTGAACAGGAAGAGAGAGAGAGAGCTGGGGGGGAAGCGCACTAGAACAGAGAGTAAAGCGCTGGACTGTTGACAAACATGGTTGGTGTTGCAAAACTTGTAGCGGCACCTGGAGCTGTATGTACAAATATCTGTGCTTGAATATTGCTGTGGCAAAAGCTCTGGGCCCAGAATAACATTCCCAGCACGTGCGCAGATGGAAGCCCATGCAGCTCTGAACGCCGATACCATTTTTTGTACATAAGTAATGCCACACTGGGAAAAGACCAAGGGTCCATCAAGCCCAGCATCCTGTCTACAACAGCGGCCAATCCAGGCCAAGGGCACCTGGTGGGCTTCCCAAACGTACAAACATTCTATACATGTTATTCCCGGAATTGTGGATTTTTCCCAAGTCCATTTAGTAGCGGTTTATGGACTTGTCCTTTAGGAAACCGTCCAACCCTTTTTTTAAACTCTGCCAAGCTAACCGCCTTCACCACGTTCTCCACAAACGAATTCCAGAGTTTAACTATGCGTTGGTTGAAGAAACATTTTCTCCGATTTGTTTTAAATTTACTACATTGTAGCTTCATCGCATGCCCCATAGTCCCCCCATTGTGTGGAATATAGAGCTGCTGCCAGGGTGCACGTGCTTTCGGCATGCTCTCCCAGGCTATGGGTGGTTTTTGCACACAGCCTGTTTGCATATAGGTTGTGTAGAAGGCGTTGAATCCATTTTTAGGTCTATAAGCAGTGGGTCTAAACCCTTTTTCAGTCAGGACACGCCCGATGGGCATTGCTCACATATGTGATACCAGCATATATGACCTTTATGGACCTTTGGTCTGACGTGGTATAGCAGTTCTTATGAATTAAATGTAAGCATGTTGTGCAGCTACAAAAATCCTATTCTCTTCCCCCCCCCCCCCCCCCCCCATGACAGCTGCAGATCTGAAGTAGACAGTTCTACACGGAAGTTACCATGCAAAAAAATATTCTGATTCTCAAGCCATCTGAGCAATAGCAACATAAACTTCTCCATTACTAGGTAAACTGTGAAATAATACTAAAACCTGAAAAAAAACCCCAAACTAACTTTAACATACATGTTGCAAACCTGCCATACAACCGTAGCACTAATTCCTATCATTCAAACAGCAAGAACCCTGCCTAAGAATAGGAACCACCACAAATATTACACTGGGCCGTAGAACCAATACACCCACTGCTGGTAAATTAGGACAAGTACAGAAATTACATGCAAACAGAATAATTTTTTATTTATTTTTATTTTATTTTTTGCATTTGTATCCCACATTTTCCCACCTATTTGCAGGCTCAATGTGGCTTACAATGCTCCGTTATGGCATGCACCAGAATACAGATTGGTGCTACATTGAGAACACAGAAAGCAGAATAAAATTAAACAGTTATACAAACTGATATGGTCACGTGATGCTGTGAGCTGGGAAGGAAGTGAATTTTCGGCTGCTGGGAGCCCTGCCCGAAATTCGAACCTTTAAAGACGTCTCCGACCCCAGAAAGTAGAGAATCTAAGGCGCACACGCTCTCCCAGTATATGGACAAATATTTAACGCGATCGGCGATGGCACAAACCGCAAAAAACACGAAGAAAAAAGAGGAGAAACCGAGACTTGGCGAATCCAAGATGGCGGCCGCCTCGCCGGCGAATTCACCCTCCCGCCCGGCCTCCGATTTCACGCTGCCAGAACTTACAGAAGCAGTGGTGGGCGCATTGGCCCCCCAGTTTGATCAGCTTTCTGCCCAGATAACGGGGCTGTCGGCGCTCACGACAGAACTTTCCCGTCGGACTGGGGAGCTGGAGGCCCGGGTTGCGGAGGTGGAAGATGGTCAACAAAATAACTCGGGAGAGATAGAAAGACTACAACGCCTGGTCCAGGAGAATGTGCAGCGAGTAGAAGATTTGGAAAATCGCTCGCGCCGCGATAATCTCCGCTTTGTGGGATTTGCAGAATCCTTGGCAGATAAAGACTTAAAACGCACATTGGAAACATGGCTTCAGGCACATTTCCCGGAGGCTGGAGAAGGCCGTACGATCCGAATTGAACGTGCACATCGTGTAGGACCTAGGCCGACAAGAGAATCGAGGCCCAGAGTGGTGATAGCAAAATTTCACTGTTATGCCCAAAAAGCGGCAATATTGCGACAGTATAAAAGCTGCAGGGAAACTACAAAGTATGATGGAACCTTAATACGTATCTTTCAGGACTACTCTGCGGCTTTGGCAGCACAACGCCGTGCTTTTTCCACGGTTTGCACCTGTCTAGTGGAAAAAAAGTTCAAATTCACCCTGCAATATCCAGCAACCTTGAAAATCTTGGCGAATGGAACCTGGACAACTTATACTGAACCAGATGCTGTAGCGGAGTGGTTGAATCACCACCAGACCTGACATTGGGGGGATTGCCAATATATTCCACAGATGGTTTAACCACACAATATGTTGATGGAGTTCTTGGTTGGCAGTTGCCGGTTGGATTACTACTTTGCTTGAGTTCTAGAAAGTTCTTGTTGGGCTGCTAACGGCGAAAATTGACTGTGAAAAAGAGTGAGACCGAATGGCTGGGTGAACAAGATGGTAGACCAGAGACATATGGCGGAATGGCTCAGGAATGGACTGGAGCGGAAAGCTGTTCGAATACCTGACGGTGTGATCTTGGTGGCTTTCTGGGCTATGTGAGACACTAACTATGATACATTTATCTTGATATGAAAGAAGGGTAGGGCTCCTATAGCATCTAGACCTCTGCCTGCTACACTCACTGAACGCAGTGAGATTGGTAAGACAGGCCAGATAGTTAGTGGGGGGAAGATGGGGGGAGGACAAGGGGGGGAGATACAGGGGAAGGGGGAGGGAGAGGGAGGGAATGGAAGCAGAAGCGAGCAGATTGATGAAGGGACACAAAGAAGAGCTGTGGGCTTGGGTAAACCATGGTATGATTGTGTGTTGGTTGATATAAGGAGCCTTTGGTTGAGGCTGGGCAACCGGGGCGTTAAGTTAGGTTTGCTATATGTTAAATTGACAAAGTTAGAAGACTGCTTTGACTGAACATTTAAGATTAGTGACCTGGAATGTGGCGGGGATTACCTCTCCAATTAAGAGATCAAAAATTTTAACACACTTGAACCGCCTAAAGGCTTCCATAGTATGCCTACAAGAGACCAAACTCTCAGACGAGGAACACCGAAAGCTGCGCCAGCAATGGGTGGGGGAGTGTTATTACTCCTCCTCCGGGGCTAGACGGGGAGGAGTGGCGATATTGATTAGGAAAGGGCTCCCATGCACTTCTAAATTAATAGGGAAAGACCCTAAGGGAAGATACGTCCTACTTCATCTCAATATTATGGGACAGGAATACTACCTATGTGTTGTTTATGGGCCAAACGGTTATGATGCAGAATTTTTCCAGACATTGATAAATCTGGGTCTCAAATACGATACGGCCCCTTGGATTGTGGCGGGAGATTTTAACCAAGTGCTTGACCCGGACCTCGACCGCTCGACGGTCGGGGCATGGAGCGCACTACCCCGCAGTAAAGGATTACCTTATCTCTGTAAGTTAATGGACTTAGTAGATCCCTGGAGGTTACTATTCCCGCAAAGGCGGGACTATACCCATCTGTCGAAGGCCCACAAAACCTGGTCCCGTATAGACTACATTTTAGTTTCCACATCGCTTTTTTCTCGGGTAGTTAAGACAGATATGGCAACAATGGCGATATCAGATCATACCCCAGTCTGGGCTGATATAGCACTGGGACAAAATGTAGACAGATTTAAGTCATGGAGGTTCCCATCCTACTTAGCGGGGGATGGAGACTTTGGCAATTTCCTAGTACAAAAATGGAAACTGTTTGAATCTGATAACGTAGCCCACAAAGACAACCCGACATTGTTCTGGGAAACTTCTAAAGCAGTTATGAGAGGGGAAATCATCGGATACTTAAGCGCAAGAAATAAAAAGATCTCCCAAGGCATAATTTTACTGGAGCGTAAATACCAACAAGCTAAACGTGCGCACATACGATGTAGAACCCAGACCAATTATGACAATGTGATTGCGGCACAGGTGGCCCTAGACTCACTACTCCACGAACGGGCCAAGAGGCAAGCTTTTGGCCGTAAATATCACTATTTCAAATATGGTAATAGACCTGGGAAATTACTAGCTAAAGTTGCAAAGGCCTGGTCAGAGAAGACATTTATTTCTACGGTGTTGGCACCTGATGGTTCCCGTAAATCTTGTCCTAAGGATATATTGGCCATATTCAGAGATTATTTTTCCCGAGTATACCAACCGGAGGCGCAGCAGGGGGGACCAAAATTGGATGATTATTTGAGAGACGCAGGCCTCCCGGTACTGCCACAGGTGGTCCGGGATCAGTTGAATGCTCCCCTCCAGGCCCGAGAGATTCAACAAACGATCAAGGGTTTGTCCTTGGGAAAATCTCCGGGCCTGGATGGTTTCTCTACAGAATACTATAAATTATTGTCGACCCAACTGAGTGTTCCCCTGACACTTCACCTTGAAGCAGCTGTGGGAGTGGGGAGGCTGCCCAGGGATTCGAATGAAGCCTTAATTGTTCTCATCCCGAAACCGGGTAAACCACCCGACTTGCCAGGGTCTTACAGGCCAATATCTCTTCTCAATGTAGATGTAAAAATTTTAGCTAAAGTCCTTGCTGACAGGCTGGCTATACATCTCCCGGCTTTAGTAGGGGACCATCAGGTGGGATTCGTGCGGGGGAGACACCCAGGTCTCAATGTCCGTAGGGCCCTGATGGCAGTGGCGTATGCGGAAGCCACGGGTCATCCCTTAATGTTGGCAGGCCTGGACGCTACTAAAGCATTTGACCAAGTGAATTGGGACTATCTCTTTCAAACACTTAAATACATAGGGTTGTCCGGGTGGTATTTGCATGCAATTGATACACTATATACGGATCCTGGAGCCAGAGTCTTAGTGAATGGAATGTGTTCTCCACGTTTTTTGGTAAGACGGGGCACGAGACAGGGTTGCCCCCTGTCTCCACTTCTGTTTTTGATATACTTGGAGCCCCTGCTGCGCAATATTATAAAAGACCCAGAGGTGGAGGGAGTTCAGCTACCACAGCTTCATGTTAAAGTATTGGCTTATGCAGATGACATTCTCCTAGTGCTGACACAACCTCAGACATCGTTGACAATAGCTTTAGATCACATAGCAGAATTCGGATATTACTCGGGGTTCCAACTTAATTCACAGAAGTCCGAGGTGCTACCAATACCTCTCTCCGTGCGGGAGCGCTGGGAGGGAAGGTTCCCGTTGAAGTGGACCGCTGATTACTTGGTCTACTTGGGGATCAGATTGCCAACATCGCTCAAGCAACTTTATAAAATCAACTTAGCCCCCTTGTGGAAAGAGACTCAACACACTTTAGAAATGTGGCAGCGCCTTCCCCTGTCCTTGTGGGGGCGGGCAGCTCTGTACAATATGGTCCTGGTTCCGAAATGGCTATATGTGGTCCAGGTGCTATCTCTATTCTTCTTATATAAAGACGAGCGGAAACTACACAGATTACTAGCTAGATATCTATGGAATGGGAAGAGACCCAGGGCTACACTACAACAAACATACCTTCCAATACAAAAGGGAGGATTGGGTGTACACAGCATTCAACGTATGTCAGTGGCGGGTTGCATGAGACATCTTACGGATTGGTTTAGGGGCACATCCTTTTTTTCCTTTCCCACTCCTGAAACTAAACTAGTGAGCAAATATCACTTTAGCTATTGGTTGCATGCACCAGTTGGCAAAGCACCCACCGCCAAAGGATATGCTCCTCTTTTCACGCCGCTGAGACGTGCATGGCGATGGCTGGGCAAAGCTGGAGGGTTCGAGTGCCACTCTTCCCCCTTCCTACCGATTGGTGGCAATGTAGATTTTTCAGTGGGCACGGATACTGAGACTTTTCAGACATGGAGGGAGGGGGGGATAATATTCCTGTTTCAAGTATTAACAAAAGAAGGCAAATGTAAGTCCTTCAAGGATTTGTGTGAGAATGTTGGACTTCCAGTACAGGCTACCCTTTCCTACTTGCAATTGAGCCATTACATTGCCTCCCTCCCCCGAGCGTCGTTGACCTCGCAGAGACGAAGACAAATTACAGATTTGCTAGATTTGGAGGCGCAGCTTTCGGTTCCTCTAAAATTCTATCATTTTAAACTCAAAGAGCTTTGCCCGGAGATATCATATGATCAGATTGCTGGGGCCTGGACTAGAGACTTGGGCTGTTCTATTACTGGAGTGATGGTACAGGCTAATTTGGTAATGGGGTATAAGACCTTTAGAGAGGTGACACTGCAGGAATCCCAATATAAATTTAACATGAGAATGTACATTTCGCCACATAGAGCGTTTAGAGCTGCCTTAAGACCTTTGGATGACTGCCCTAAGTGTGCGGGAACTGGGGCGCATTTGGGACATATGTTCTGGTTGTGCCCCCAGGTCCGTGTCTTCTGGACACAGCTTTGTGCATTCGTCTCGAGTATCTGGGGGTTGCAGTGGTGCCCCTTACCTACCCTTTTATTTGACAAATATAAGGTGAGAGGGAACCGAAGGAGGGGTATGTTACCGTTCCTACGCAGGGCGACTGCTATGGGAAAGAAAACGATTTTATTGAATTGGATCTCATCGGAACCCCCTTCCATGCCACGGTGGCGATCCCTTATGATCTCCCTAGGAGCCCTAGAACGTAGGGAAATAAATGACTTAGCATCCCCAAAAGGAGATCGACTATTACAATGTTGGTTACTGTTCTGGGATACCTTGACTCCCATGGCTCGCAGTAGAATTCTGAATGGGTAAGCTTGCAGGGTGGAGGGTGGGTGGGAGGTGGGAGGGTGGGAGGTTAGATAGGCACATTATGAAAGCAAAAATTATAAATGACCAGGTTGACCATGGATGTAATTAGATTATTGGAACACACTTGTAATGCAATGTTTCTTTTTTCCACTTTATTGTCACCTGTATCTTTTGGTCATTAATAAAAATGATATTAAAAAAAAAAAAACAGTTATACAAACAAATCTCGGAAGAAATCGGTTCAGTTTATAAGGTACAGTAGTGATATGCTACGATTATAATTGTTGCTCATTGTGGTATGCCTTGTTGAAGAGGTACGTCTTTAGGGATTTGCGAAAGTTAGTTAGATCGTAAATTGTTTTTAGGTTAAGTGGCAATATATTCCACATCTGCGTGCCTAGGTAGGAAAAGCTGGATGCATGTGTTAATCTGTATTTTAGTCCTTTACAGTTGAGGAATGTGCGGGATGATCTTTTAGCGTTCCTGGGTGGTAAGTCGACCAGGTCCGACATGTATGCCGAGGCCTCTCCGTGAATGATTTTATGAACTAGAGTGCAGACCTTGAAAGTAATACGTTCTTTGAGTGGAAGCCAGTGTAGTTTTTCTCTTAGAGGTTTTGCGCTTTCATACTTTGCTTTCCCAAATACCACACCTCGGTCACACGCAAAACACAGACAAAGCCTCACTAGAGCAAGAGATCACAAATTATAAATAGAAAATATCAAGACAAAAATTGAACTGGGGACTCCAAGAAGTCAAACTAATCAAGTACCACAACATAGGAGAAATAAAAAGAGAAACACATTTTCTGTTGTACTGGATAAAATACAAAGACATCCACAATGCACATTCCCTAAAGCTAATATATTCCACTCAATAAATTCAAAATAAAACTATTTTTTCTACCTCTGGGCATTTTATTTTTTCAAGCATGTTGGTCCCAGTTTCTCTTTTCTGCTTTCCCGTCTGTCTTCTACTAACTCTCTTTCCAGTAGCTGCAGGTCCCATTTGTCAAATCTTTTCTCCTCCTGTTCCATTCCCTCACTACATAACATAGTAACATAGTAGATGACGGCAGAAAAAGACCCACCACATTTGTCTCTGGCATATTGATTGTTCCCTTTTAGATGTGTCCTTCCTTTTCTGTCTCTCTGTCCAATCAAATGTCAGCTACTTTCTTGCATTCTGGTCCTCTGTCTCTTCCTTTTTCATTTTCACCTATCAACTTTCCATCTCCTTCTCTTATTCCTTAGCTCTCCTATTTCCCCTGTCTCATTCCTTCTCAAGTCTCCTATTCCCTTTCTATCTTTCATCCACTCCCCATTATCACATTTCTAACCTCTGTATTCCTTCATCTCCTTGATAACCCACCGTTGCCTTTCCCCCAGAAATCCACCATTCCCAACATCTACCCTCTATCTCTCTCCCTCCACCCATGTAGCCCAGCATCGCCCCCCTCCCTCTCTCTTCTCTCTCCCCCATTCTTGTGGCCAGATATCAATCTGAACCTTCTCAGTCTCTGTTCTCCATCCTTTCTCCATTTTTTTCCCCTCTGCAGCATCTCCCTTCATTCCTGTCCCTTCCCCCTACACTCAGCATCTCCTCCACCCTTCCCTCCAGACTGTGCTCCTCCCCTCCCCCTTACACACATTGCCTTTTCCTCCCTCTTAGAGCACAACATTTTCTCTGTCCCCCTTGTGTAAAATTGGGCTTCAAAGGTTATAGAATTAAGGGTTGTCTGTTTGCATCTATAAGGTGCTTTGGAATACAGATTGTGTAAAATCAACTGTGTTGTGTCTATAAAGAACTTGGAATAGAGTCTGGGTGAAAATCACTGGGGGGGAGGGGTTCTGTAAAGTCCTTTGGGATATAGTTTCTGTGAAAGGCACTTTGTCTGTGTATAAAGGTGTGGTAGCCGTGTTAGTCCACTCTTAAGGTTATAAAGCATTCTGACATAGAGTCTGAAGGAAAGGAACTGTGTGATTGTGTTTATAAAGCACTGTGGGATACAGTTTTGTGATGGGTGTTGTGTATCTGTGTCTATAAGCAGTTATAGCATGATTTTGATAGGAAAGCGTTCTGCAATCTTTCAGTTCTGAAAATGTTTTCCAGGGCCTGTTCCACCAATGGCCAGCAGAGGTCAGTAGAGACCCACAGAAATAGGGGAGGTGATCTTAGTGAGTACAAAGAGATGGGGTCAGTCCTAGGAATGTGAGGGGGGGGGGGAGTAAGAGAGGAATTTTCAGTATTTCTTTTCTCTCATTTTAATACTTTCAGGGTCAGCCCAAGGGTATCTGATGCCCTGGACAAACCTTCAGCTTTGCTCGTCCCCAGGTGTGACTCAAGGCCCTACAACCTCTCCCCATCCTTTCCCTAATTTCCTTCCCACCTTCTGGGTGCAGCATCTTTCCTTTCCTTTCCTTCCCTAACTCCCCTCCCATCTTCTGTGTCCAGCATCTCTTCTCCCCTTCCCTTGAGCCCGCCCATGTCCAGCATTTCCCTCTCAGCCGGGGTTGGGCACCTCCCCTTTCCTACGCAACTATGGCCAGCATCCCCCTTCCCTTCCCTAACTTCCTCCCCCCTCTCCCCCCCCCATCTGTGCCACCCCCTGAATTCTGCAGGCCTGGGTGATTCTGCCTGATGCAAGGGTCACCCAGATGACATTATTAATTTTATTTGATTTATGATTTTATGAATTACATTGTTATGAATTTATTTTATGATTTTATGAATTAGATTTAGATGTATTATTTATAACCCGCCCTTATCCACACACATAAAAAATACATAAAACATACAAACCAAAACCATATTGCAACTGCAATATCTTCGAAAGCACTCAGGGTTTATACAGCAGAATCATTTATTTATTTATTTAGATTTTGCTCAAGCCTTTTTCAGTTGTAGCTCAAGGCAAGTTACATTCAGAAACAGTAGATGTTTTCCTGTCCACCTATGTTGAAATATTTTTATTAAACACATAATCCAAGTATAATTAGGTCACCTTATGAAAGTAACAACAATGAAACATGATACAAAAGTACCCAATACACAGCACGCTGGTAAATTCACAATGTGCCCAGTCTCCTCTGATGAACAATATTTTGTAAGTAACACCCCCCCGCCCACCGTATCCCAACCTCAATAATTCTCCCCTCCCCCCAACCTTCCTGAGTAAACGTCTACCCCAGATGTTTACATAGGGTTACCTTATGGCTCCAGAAAAAGGAGATCACATTGATCCAGTACAGCTACAATGCCTACAGCAGTGTTTCCCAAGTCCGGTCCTGGAGGACCCCTTTGCCAGTCAGGGTTTCAGGATATCCACAATAATGGTAGGGCCGCCACTGCTTCTGGGTCACCGCTGATACCCAGATATTCAATGCCGGTAGAAGCGTATGACCCGGAACTGAATATCCAGGGTCAGGTCAGGCCGCAGCTGTGAGTAGCTCAGACTCCACTTACCGTTGTGGCCTCAATATCAGGCGCAAATCTATGTGTCTGATCACGGAGAGAGTGATGGATGCTTGGAATGCCCTCCCGCGGGAGGTGGTGGAAATGAAAACGGTAACGGAATTCAAACATGCGTGGGATAAACATAAAGGAATCCTGTTCAGAAGGAAGGGATCCCCAGAAGCTTAGCCGGTGGTGGGAGGCAGGGCTGGTGGTTGGGAGGTGGGGCTAGTGCTGGGCAGACTTATACGGTCTGTGCCAGAGCCAGTGGTGGGAGGCAGGGCTGGTGGTTGGGAGGTAGGGATAGTGCTGGGCAGACTTATACGGTCTGTGCCAGAGCCAGTGGTGGGAGGCGGGGATAGTGCTGGGCAGACTTATACGGTCTGTGCCAGAGCCGGTGGTGGGAGGCGGGGCTGGTGGTTGGGAGGCGGGGATAGTGCTGGGCAGACTTATACGGTCTGTGCCAGAGCTGGTGGTGGGAGGCACAGCCGGTGGTGGGAGGCGGGGATAGTGCTGGCCAGACTTATACGGTCTGTGCCAGAGCCGGTGGTGGGAGGCGGGGATAGTGTTGGGCAGACTTATATGGTCTGTGCCAGAGCCGGTGGTGGGAGGCAGGGCTGGTGGTTGGGAGGCGAGGATAGTGCTGGGCAGACTTATATGGTCTGTGCCCTGAAAAAGACAGGTACAAATCAAGGTAAGGTACATAAGTACATAAGTATTACCATACTGGGAAAGACCAAAGGTCCATCAAGCCCAGCATTCTGTTTCTAACAGTGGCCAATCCAGGTCATAAATACCTGGCAAAACCCCCAAAAGTACAAAACATTTTATACTGCTTATCCCAGAAATAGTGATTTTCCCCGAGTCAAGTTAATTATGGACTTTTCCTTTAGGAAGCCGTCCAAACCTTTTTAAAACTCTGCTAAGCTAACCGCCTTTACCACATTCTCTGGCAACAAATTCCAGAATTTAATTACGCATTGAGTGAAGAAAAAATTCTCCAATTCATTTTAAATTTACTACATTGTAGCTTCATCGCATGCCCACTAATCCTAGTATTTTTGGAAAGCGTAGACGCTTTACGTCTACCCGTTCAACTCCACTCATTATTTTATAGACCTCTATCATATCTCCTCTCAGCCGCCTTTTCTCTAAGCTGAACAGCCTTTCCTCATAGGGAAGTCGTCCCATCCCCTTTATCATTTTCGTCGCCCTCCTGAATTCCTTTTATGGGTTTTCGTCTCAGTGACTATACAGATACTGCATGACAGGTATACACATGAGTTCATCTTGTTGGGCAGACTGGGTAGACCATGCAGGTCTTTTTCTGCCGTCATCTACTATGTTACTATGTAAGTGGAATTCTTCACAAATAATTTGAAAATGTTTAAGAGTATCCTCCGAATCCTCCAGGACTTGGTAGAGGTAATGAATTCCTTTGTGGGAAAACCAGTGGCTCAAAATCTTTTATTACCCTGAAGTGAGAAGACGGGAGTAATGGTGGGAGAATACTGGTGACGCTTACACACCCGTCTCCATGCCTGTCACAAAGGTTTGAAGATAATATACTCCTGAATTGTTGAAAACAGGCCTTTCATAGGTACCTGGGAAATGCAGGTAAAGTGTAATGGTGTTACTGAAAAACGTGATGTGCCTCTAAGCAACTGTTAACAACCTTTTGGAGTGGGGGCCTGGCCTTTTTTCCCAGCCACAAGTACCTTCAAGTAGATAATAGTATAGATGACAAGAACCATGAAGATTACAGAATAAATACAGAAGAAGACGTCAAGTTTTACATATATCACTTCTCGCCAACCGATGAAGAAGTTAATTTTGGGGACCAGAAGGAGGCTTGAATTGAAGAGAGAGAGAGCAATAGGAGGTAGAAGCAGAAGGAGACCCAGACACAGAAGTGCCCTGGGCTTGTCTCTCTGTGTATCTGCTGCTGGTTCAACACTGTTAATCATTTCCAAGTTGTTTGTGAGTTTATCACTAAGCCTCTCATTAGCAGGGCTCTAAATAAGCTGAAATCAGCATTCAGAGAAGGGAGAGGCACACATCAAGAGACTCTTTACACCCCCCCCCCCCTTCAGAAAGACCCTCTGGATTCTTTACCTACTCCCTCCCCCAGAAGAAAGGGATCAGAAGAAACACCCCTTCTCTTCAGCTGCTCACCTGAGAAACAGAGGAACAAGGAGAGACCCCTCAGCTGCTGCCCTAAGAAAGAGACAGAGGAGCAGGGAGAGACCCCCCCCCAACTGCTGCCCTAAGAAAGAGACAGAGGAGCAGGGAGAGACCCCTCCCCAAATGCTGCCCTAAGAAAGAGACAGAGGAGAGAAACCTCCTTAACTGTTGCTTGAAACAGGCAGAATAGTAAAGACAACCCCCCCCCCCCCAATATGTCCCTGATAAAATGTGAGACAATGGGACAAACTTGTGCTGTTTCCATAGAGAAAGCGGCAAGGGGGCAGTAAGCAGGGAGACATCACCACAGTGGCATAGCCATGGGGGGGGGGCTTTGGGGGCCTGGGCCCCCCCCCAACTTTTGACTCAGGCCCCCTCCACAGCTGGAGTAGATATCGAATGGCTAGCAAGGATGACAAGATATGCTACCCAAACCGCCCCAGCACTGCCTCAGCAGGAAGAAGTCATGGGACTCCTTCCCAGCTGCCATTACCAACGGAGCATGCGCAAAGAATGCAGACATTGGCAGCAGAAAGGAGACCGCTGACTTCTTCCAACTTGGGCAGTGGATCTCATCCACTGGTGGGGATTCAACATCCTTGCTAGCAAAAGTAAAATTAATATCACGGTGAGGCAGGGAGGAAATGTGTTGCCCCCCCCCAGTCCACCCCTCAAAATCAAGTGGTGGCTATGCTCCTGCACCCCCATAGCTGCTCCCCCGAGAGGCACAGAGAAATCCTGTCAGCCGTTTCCTTGAGAAAAAGGCAGAGACCCCCCCCCCACCCCTTCAGCTATTCCTCCTAGAAGGGGACAGAGAAACAGTCAGACACCTGAAGCAGAAAGCTACCTTGGGCAGAACTGTGTGGTTAACAAGCATTTTGAACGCATTTTATTGGCCACGCAATGCAGAAAGAAGGCACACGGTATATTCAAATGAATGGTAATGGGGCCATTACGTATTCCTCTGCAATGCACAGAAGTAAACAATCCATGACCATCTAAACTTCAGAAAATCACTAAAAACCAACCTCTTCAAAAAGGCTTACCCCACCGATCCAACGTAAATCCCCACACCCAGCAACACAACATAACCAATGATCGTCCTGGACAATATACAATCTTCATTCCCTTCGACCTTCACGGTGCCTGACACACACCTACCTCATTCGACCACAATACAACCCTGTATGTGTTATCAACCAACTGGCAAACGCCTTTACGGTACTATGTAAGCCACATTGAGCCTGCAAATAGGTGGGAAAATGTGGGGTATGCGCAATGCGAGAAATTCACCACTGTGGCAGTGCAGTCAAGAGGATTTAATGCCAGTTTTCAGAGAACTGCGCCAATATTTTCTGCAACTTTAAAAGAGATAACGGAAGTAACAGTTCTGCAGCGAGGCAACAGCGGTGCGTGTATCCGAAGAAAACGAAAGTGCCGGAACACATCCGCACACGTTTTTCTGTGCAGAAATATCAACCTTGGAAAAACGTTATTGGCGCGACTTTTTTGTGCGGCTAATACGTGCAGAAGAACATTCTAGTTCACGCACAGGTGCGGGCTGTCCCTTTTGCTTCCTTTGGAATTGCGCACCGTGAAGGCCGCACCTACTGCACGGGTCTGGCAGGCTTTCCCTGATCAGTGTGCAAGTTATGCAAGCTTCAAAGCTGGCATCTCTTAGCTGGTTGCATTGCTGTGGAATATCTTCTTGCTAAGCTCCCAGTAGAAGACGCTTGCTCAGCCATCAGCGCCAGGCTCTGTCACATGTCTTCCTGCATCAGCTCAAGAGAGATACCTCCTGCTGCTCTCCTGAGATACAGACACAAGTGACAAATACAGACACAAGCTGGCTTCCTGGAGACATCTGGCCTGATGCTCAAAACCTAAGGTTTATTTATTTAGATTTTACTCACATCTTTTGCAGTAGTAGCTCAAGGTGAGTTACATTCAGGTACTCTGGCTATTTCTCTGTCCCAGGAGGGCTCACAATCTAAGTTAGTACATGAGGCAATGGAGAGTTAAGTGACTTGCCCAAGATCACAAAGAGCAGCAGTGGGATTTGAACCGGCCACCTCTGGATTGTAAGACCAGTGCTCTAACCACTAGGCCATTCCTCCACTCCTTTGGCATTACACCCAAACAACGCCAGACTAGACCTGGTACTGATGTATGCAGAATGGTCAGAGGGCTCTAGTGCAGGAAACAGCATGCACACCAGAGATGGCTGCAAATTGTATTTAAATGTAGTCAAATGGATGTAAATTAAGTCATTTGGTACTCCCTCCCCATGTTCAGAACATCAGCAAACCCTGAGCGGATTTCTTGTGATTGTCTCTTTAAAACCTGCCAGTTTTCATTTGCCTTGCAAGTGGAAGGAAGCCCGTGCAAGCCTCTAAGCGCCAGCACTGAAAAACAAATGCGTACAAGTCCAAGCAAACCTGAAAGTGAAAAGCACAACATAGGGCGCTTGTTTCTGTGATTAAATATAAGCCTTTCAAGTGAAAAAAAAAAACATTTTTGAAAAGCTTATATTTAAAGGTGCCGAAGAGCAGCGCCGATGCCTGTTTCGCTTGCATGCAACAGCTGCGCTTACAGTGAAATTCAAATGTTTGAAAGGTATTAATCCGCAAACGAAGCTTTTCCGGAGATGCGAAGGTGGTAGAACGAGAGGACATGAAATGAGATTGAAGGGGGGCAGACTCAAGAAAAATGTCAGGAAGTATTTTTTCACGGAGAGAGTAGTGGATGCTTGGAATGCCCTCCCGCGGGAGGTGGTGGAAATGAAAACGGTAACGGAATTCAAAAATGCATGGGATAAATATAAAGGAATCCTGTTCAGAAGGAAGGGATCCTCAGAAGCTTAGCCGAGATTGGCTGGCAGAGGCGGGATTGGTGGTTGGGAGGCGGGGTTAGTGCTGGGCAGACTTATACGGTCTGTGCCGGAGCTGGTGGTGGGAGGTGGGACTGGTGGTTGGGAGGCGGGGATAGTGCGGAGCAGATATACGGTCTGTGCCAGAGCCGGTGGTTGGGAGGCGGGGCTGGTGGTTGGGAGGTGGGGATAGTGCTGGGCAGACTTATACGCTCTGTGCCCTAAAGAGCACAGGTACAAATCAAAGTAGGGTATACACAAAAAGTAGCACACATGAGTTCTCTTGTTGGGCAGACTGGATGGACCATGCAGGTCTTTTTCTGCCGTCATCTACTATGTTACTATGTATGTGTCAAGCACGTTCTTCCCCTTTTGCTTTCGCTTTTACAGAATACACATCATTTGAATTCCATTAGCACTACAGGCTGCAAAAGGCTTTGTTCTCCTTTCAAAAGAAGCCAAAACCTGGCAATTTAATGTGAAAAATGCAGAAGAAATCCTCTCCTAAAAAAACCCGAGCACCATCCCCGACCTGGCGGTGTGTTTTCGGCGCTAAAGGCCAGCATTAGCTTCTGCGCTGTCTTCGGTGCATGAATATATAATTACCTGATTTGAATTCCACAGACAACAAAAGCTAATCGACTAAACCCAACCACCCCACCGACATAAACGTCAATCCCCCCCTCCCACTAATCAAGATCAACACATCTAAATGCTCAATTCTACCCCACAACATCCCAAACAACCTAACCCCATTGGTCCAACCAAACAGGAACCTTCCCTCCATCACCTGCTCCCCTAGGATCACCTACTTCTCATCCTAAAAGTACAGTGATACCTCGGTTTTCGTCCATAATCCGTCCGAAAACAATCGGCGAAATCCGAAACCAACGAAAACCGAGGCACATGTGTAGGGTCATCGGGGGAAGGCTCAAACCCTTCAAAATCTCTCTCATGCGCACATCCTGGGCACACTGAGCAGGAGAACGCGTGGGTCACCCTTTGTTTTCACAAAATTAGCAGCGAGGTCACGTGGGCACGCTGACGAAATCCGAGGCAACCGACAAAATCCGAGACAAATTTTTCGAGAAAAAAATCGACGATGACTTCAAACCGAAGTATTACCGTAACTCCCTTTCTAACTTCATCTCAAATGCAACCCTTTACCTAAAATTCATCTCTAATGTAACACTGTATCCAATGTTCATCTCAAATGCAACTTTGTTACCACTGCTTATAATACAATGTAATTCTCTACCTTTGATATCTTCCATTGTAAGCAACGTTGAACAAAACACGTGCTGTTATAAATAAATAAATACAATTTGCAGTAATCTTCAGGGCACAGATCAGCGTGTGCGCTGGAGGGTTTTGTGCATGCTGCGCACCTTAACATGCGTGCAGTTCCCGAGATAATCGCTGCTGTGTCTGTCGGCTGTATGAAAAGAGAGGCTTTGTGTGATAATTCCCTGATGAGAGCTGGATGATGAGAGAGGCTTTGTGTGATGCCTCCCTGATCGCAGCCAAATGGGGAGGAGAAAGGGTGTGTGTGATGGCTCCCTGATGAGAGCTGGATGAGGAAGGGAGAGGCTGTGTGGCACAGATGGTGTGTGATGGCTCCCTGATGAGAGCTGGATGAGGAAGGGGAGATACTGTATGTGATATTTACTTCACATTATTTGATGTTTTGAAAGCACAAAGCGAATTACAATGGAAAACAAACCCAGCTCACTAAAACATTTCCTAAAAAAAAAAAAAACAAGCCTTTAAAAATCTCTTAAATCTTTCACAACTATGAATTCGGTGAAGTTCTAAAGGCAGCTGGTTCTACAATGTAGGTCCTTGAATTTCAAAAGAACCTTTACAAGTGGACTTAGTTGGTATTTCCGAGACTCTGTGAAGTGGACATGAGATGCCTGGTTGGAACGTATTGCTTCAACAGGTCTCTGGGGAGGGGAGAAGCTGTGAGGGATGGCTCCCTGATGACAGCCTGCAGTGTTGCTCTGGCAGTAATAGCTGTGGGCTGTCCCTCCCTCTCCTGTAAGGTCCTTTGGCTCTTACATCAGCCAGGAGGGAGGATGCAGGCGGAAGGGAGCCTAGAGGGACAGGAGGAGAGACAGGGGTATGTCTCCTGTCAGCCAATCAGGGCCAGGGGCTGGGCACAGCTCTTCACTGGCTCTGTGCCAGGAGGCCAGAGTCACCCCAGAATGAGGGACAGGGCTTTGGGACAGGGGCCTTTGCAGAGAGAGGAGGAGCAAGGCTGAGCCCGGGGAGGAGGGAGCTGAATCAGAAGCGGCAAAGACATGCAGCAGGCAGTGTCCCTTCCCGCCCCTTTCCCCTCCCCTGCCTGCCCTCTTTATAAAGCTCCCTGCTGCCAGCTCTCAGCCTGCCACACTGTTCCCTTTGAACTGAGGGAATCCCCTGCCTGCATCCTCTGACAGAGAGACCCCTCCTCCTCCAAGCTGTCTGTTCAGTAAAGCCCCCTGTGCTGTCTCCAGCCTGCTCTTCTGCACTCCTACCCCCCTCCGGAAGCAGGGGTCTCGGTCACGCTATGGCAACCTTCTACAGCAAGATGCTGGGGTAAGTTCAGCTGTCTCTTAATATGAGAAATAGCATAATTAATCTTGCTATTATTAGCATTATAACCACACGCTGGCGGGAACACGCTTTCACCTCTAGGTATCCTGAGGAGAGGGGTTAAAGTGCTTTCTGAGTATGGGGAGGGGGCAAGACCCTGCTACACATTCCTCAGCTGTTGGGTGGGTTATTGTTGATGGGGTGGGGGAGCTCACAGTACTGTAAATGAAGACACGGATTTCTGCTACAGTTTCATAGTGAATCATGTGAGCTCAGTGACATCTGAGACCACAATGGTAACATCAGAACCCCACCATACCATCGTCTGAGTCCTTAACGAGGCTCGCTGATATATCATAACACTTCCACCTTTCCAACTCTTACCCGGGTACTTTGTGTGCTGTGAGCATGCCCCCCCCCCCAACCCTCCTATCTGGGGGGTTCTCCCAACTTTTAAAAATTATTGGGGGTGCTAAGCCCAATGGAAATAACCCCTCCCTGGACACATAAAAGGAATTTTCTCAATATTGGGGGGTGCTCAAGCACCCACAGCACCCACAGAGTTGGCTCCAATGAGTTCTCCAGTCAGTGAACCCTGACCTTTTGGTTCAGGGGCCTGATTGCTAGATCATCAGCGACCCTCCTGCTCACAGGACCAGTTTCAGGGGTTCAGGGGGGGTCTGGGTCTCTCTCCCTCTCGGCTTGACGTGATGCCATGTGCTGCCTGCGTTTTCCTGTACAAGGGTCTTGGCAGCGGGTAAATGTTAGCAAAATCACTTCTGTGAGAGTCTGGCCGTGGGCTGTGCCCCCTGCCCTTTGAAGGTTTATCTGTAGTGATGCTAAGAAAATGAATTCTCCTTGATGCAGGGCAGAAGGAATGCCCCCCACGAAATGCCCAGTGCCTCGGTGAGAGGCAGGAGTGTGAGGTGGGAAGAGAGTTGGAGGGAACAGGCAGATTCTCACAGCCTTGAATTGTTTAAACGGTGCTGTCTGGCCCCAGCTAAGCAAGTAGGCGAAAGTTCATGAGACACTGAGCTGGGCTGTTGCTGGAAAGGAAAGGGGAAGAGCCCAAGGGAGTTCCTGAAAGGGAGGGGATTGTAGAGAAAATGACTGACTACAAGTGTTCATACTGCCAAGCACGTATGCACAAGGAGAGGGGTTTTCGACCCGGTCCTCGGGACACACTTACGCGATGAGGTTTTCAGGATATCCACAATGAAGTAAGATGCATGCAGTACATTCATTCTATGTAAATCTCTCTCGTCCATCTTCATTATGGATATCCTAAAAACCTGAATGGATGGCTTGAGAACCAATGCACAAGCACATGGCTGAGCCATGCATTCACACACATGTGCCACAGGACAATGCTATCGTACACACGTGTTCACAAACACAGCACATATGCACAGGAGTGTTAACTGAGTGGAATCGGCTCCCGGTGGAGGTGTCCGAATTTAAGAAAGCAGGGGATCTCCTAGGGAAAGGAGGAGATAATGATGGCTGTGGATGGGTCATTTGGCTCTTATCTGCCGTCATGTTTCCATGAGTCACGTATGTACAGACACTGAAATACACATGCGTATTCTTCAATCATACGCTCGTCCATCTCTGGGAAGCAAGTGGACTATAGAACATAAAGAGCTTGGGACTCGTGAGTTCTAATCTCTGGCTCTGCCTCGGTTCTAACCCATCCTGGTTCTGTTTCTCCTTCTCCCCCCCTGCAGGATCTGCTCCCATTCTGTGAAACGCTGGGCTGCTGCTCAAGGGCCCCGAGTCTGCTCCATCCATGCGCTAAGGGTGCTAAACGGGGACCTGGATCGGTTGTCACAGAAAGTCCAAGACTTCGTGGTCAGTGGCGCGAAGCTCTGCCAGCCAGACAGTATCCACATCTGCGATGGATCTGCAGAGGAGAACGACCGAGTGCTGGCGCTTCTGGAGGAGGGGGGTGCCATTAAGAGGCTGAACAAATATGAGAACTGGTGAGGGGCTGCTGCTGCCCAGAGGGGGGACATGCAGGACAGACTGCAGAAGAGAGGGACGAATATACAGAGCCAGTCCCAATGAATATGTATGAAGTAGATCTGCAAGTGCTGCCTGCATTGTATAGAATTCGTTGCCAGAGAATGTGGTAAAAGCAGTTAGCTTAGCAGGGTTTAAAAAAAGGTTTGGATCATTTCCTAAAAGAAAAGTCCATAAGCCATTATTAAGATGGACGAGGGTAAATCCACTGTATATTCTAGGATAAGCAGCATAAAATCTTTTACTGTTTTGGGATCTTGCCAGGTACTTGTGATCTGGATTGGCAACTGTTGGAAACAGGATACTGGGCTTGATGGACCTTCGGTCTGTCCCAGTATGGCAATGCTTATGTTCTTATGTCCTGGAGGCACTCCAGAGAGTCAGGTTTTCAGGATATCCACAATGAATATTCATGAGAGGGATTTGCATGCAGCGGAGGCAGTGCATGTAAATCTCTCTCATGAATATTCATTGCGGCTATCTTGAAAACCCGATTGGCTGGAGTGCCGAACCAATGGTATAGAATTATAGCACAAGTATATTCATGATTGACATCCTGAAAGCCCAACTGGCTGAGGAGGGGGTGGGGTAAACTGGGGGATTTGCATGAGGACCAGGCTGAAAACCAATGCACAAGATTTTCCGTGAAATGGCCACCAAGACGTTCGCAAATGCACGAGTTGAACGTCTGGTGGCCATAGGACACCTACTGATGGATATCTGTCAGTGGGGCATGGCCTCACAGTGAATGTGCTGCTGGGCCTGTGGTAAGATTTCAAGTTTCTGACTCAATGCTCCTTTGAAGGCATCCAGGACCTGCATGTTTGGTGTCAGTCTAGAATCTGCCCCCATTTACCCCTGCACCTAACACTGCACTAAGATGCCTCAGCTGCATGCTTCTGAGCGCAGGTCTATAGGGGATATTTCCATTTGTGGCCCTCTCAGAACAGGCTCGTGCATGATCCTGGATGCCGCTGTGCTGTATGCATCTTGGAAGATGAAGCTGGGGGAATTTTCTTGCATTCACATTTCA
The DNA here is from genome assembly GCF_901765095.1 of Microcaecilia unicolor. Taxonomy (NCBI): domain Eukaryota; kingdom Metazoa; phylum Chordata; class Amphibia; order Gymnophiona; family Siphonopidae; genus Microcaecilia; species Microcaecilia unicolor. Next base: position 31,208,471 of record NC_044044.1, read on the forward strand.
CCTTTTACCCTAAGATCTGCACGATTGTACACAAAATCATTCACGCAGACGCCCCAATCTACATGCTAAACCTTGTGGACCTACCTCCCAGAAACGCCACAAAATCGTCCCGCAAATTTCTCAATCTGCACTTCCCCGGCTGTAAAGGTCTAAAATACAAGCTGATGTATGCCAGTACCTTCTCTTACATGAGCACGCAGTTATGGAATGCATTACCCACAGACCTGAAAGCAATTGAGGAAATAACTAACTTTCGCAAATCTCTGAAGACATATTTCTTCAACAAGGCCTACAAAGAGAACCTATAGCCTCAACAATCCACCTCACCAATCCATCCAGTTATGAAACTCCACCTTCCAAACTTACCCACTCAATCACTTCCTTCTTCTTCCCCTTACTTAATCTCGACATATTACTAATTGTATCTGATATCCTGGAATGACAATATCATTACTAAACTATGTTGCAAATAGATGGGAAAATGTGGGATACAAATGCAATAAATAAATAAATAAATTCACTTCCTTTTTACAGCTGGCTGGCTAGGACGGACCCCAAAGATGTAGCGAGGGTGGAGAGCAAAACAGTCATTGTGACAGAGAGTCGGAGAGAGACTGTACCTATCCCCACAGGAGGGGCTAGGTGCCAGCTGGGGAACTGGATGTCCCCACAGGACTTCCAGGTGGCGGTGGACGAGAGGTTCCCTGGGTGCATGAAAGGTGAGGGACTTATTATCCCATTTATCGTTCACAGGGGAGTCAGAAGGATCCGCTCACTATCTGTGGTACACAGCTGTCACTTAATGTTGTGTTGCTGAGATCCTAGGGGCTCCCCGTGGCTGGACCTTGTGTCCTGCCACATCCCGGTGTGTATCTGACCTCTGTCCCTCCTCTCTCCACAGGTCGTACGATGTATGTCATTCCATACAGCATGGGTCCCATCGGCTCTCCGCTCTCCAAGATTGGGGTACAACTGACAGACTCCCCCTACGTTGTCGCCAGCATGAGAATCATGACACGGATGGGCTCCCGTGTCCTGGAGACCCTTGGAGATGATTCATTCGTGAAATGTTTACATTCCGTGGGATGCCCCCTGCCACTACAAGGTACAGATCCCTCCTCCCGTCCCCCACACAACCGTCCAGTGGGGATTAGAACTGAAACACAGGGGCCGATGCAGAAAGCCTTGGGTAGACTACACGCAGACGCCAGCTTCTACTGTGACATGCAGAAAGCTGTGCAAAATTTTTTACGCGCAGAACTTGCCTGTGGGATGCATGTGCTATGCACAAAGGTTCTCTGAAAAGCGCAGCTTTTTTTTGTTGTTGCTACATTTGTACCCCGCGCTTTCCCACTCATGGCAGGCTCAATGCGGCTTACATGGGGCAATGGAGGGTTAAGTGACTTGCCCAGAGTCACAAGGAGCTGCCTGTGCCGGGAATCAAACTCAGTTCCTCAGTTCCCCAGGACCAAAGTCCACCACCCTAACCACTAGGCCACTCCTCCACTTGAGGTTCTACATGGAATGTTGCTATTCCACTAGCAACATTCCATGTAGAAGTCGGCCCTTGCAGATCACCAGGACGTCAGACTCACAGAAACAGAAGCCTGCGCAGCCTTCTACATGGAATGTTGCTAGTGGAATAGCAACATTCCATGTAGAATGTCCAATAGTAGCAACATTCCATGTAGAATGTCCAATAGTAGCAACATTCCATGTAGAATCTCCAATAGTATCTATTTTATTTTTGTTACATTTGTACCCTGCGCTTTCCCACTCATGGCAGGCTCAATGCGGCTTACATGGGGCAATGGAGGGTTAAGTGACTTGCCCAGAGTCACAAGGAGCTGCCTGTGCCTGAAGCGGGAATCGAACTCAGTTCCTCAGTTCCCCAGGACCAAAGTCCACCACCCTAACCACTAGGCCACTCCTCCACTTGTTGTGTGCATATTGGAACAAAAATGGAAGTTGTATGCACACATCGGCACCTGTTCTTCTGCATATAGTTATGAGCCTCGTAAAAATTTCTAGCACAGAAAGATTTTGAGAGGCTTGATATTTATGCGCAGAAGGATAGGCCCTGATGCCTGCTAACATTTTTGTTTCTGTTCTGACAAGCACATAAACTCTATTTGCCCCCATCACTCATTTACACTTCCAGGCACTTCTAGCTGCAGAAGACAAAGCTGGCAGTTAAAACCTGGCATTACATCCTCTCCGCTAACCCTTCCACGTTGCCCTGGACCTGCTAAAAAATTTCTCGTATTGTCCAGGTGGCAAAAGCCACAGTTCCCTTCTATGCCTGCCATGCAATACTTAACGGCCTCATGACCACACATAGTAATCCAATGTGCGGCCATGTCCTCTGAGCAAGTTTAACACCCGCACTCAACCCTTCTGTGCTCAGCTTGGCCATTAACGCATGTGTGCAACCCCGCAGCTAGGCTTGCCATGGCTTTCTGAACTGGCCCCACAGGTAACAAAGTGACTCACCAAAGGTAAGAAAGAGAGCGTCAGTATCAGACCTGGCGATCGTATTTCGGATGATCTCAGAGAGCCTTACTCCGCTGTGTAGGGGTTGCTCCCCTACTCCCAGGTCAACATCCACCTTTCGTCCCATTGGCTACTTCCCACTTCCTTACTCCAAGGACACCAAGACACAGTTTCCCCAATATTCAGAATCATTAGGCCGGTTAATCGCACTTAAGCAACTATCGAGTGATATTCAGCAGGAGATAGCTGGCTATTCCACACTGAATATCGCCAGTTATATCACGTGAAATAACCGGTTATCTGCCAATTTTCAGCACGAAGCAGGCTAGTTTGGCGGCCATCTTTGGTCGTTTCAATAGGTGGAATGTCTTTGGCCAGTTCCAACTTAACTGACCAGTGCTGAATATCGACGGTTAAGTTGAAACCAGCCAAATTTAAACCAGATATTCAATGACAGTTACCGGAAATAGCCCAGCTACCTCCCGCGGTCTGAATATTGGCTCCAGTGACTCACTGATCATGGTTTGTCTCTGCAGGGGAGCTAACGAACAACTGGCCGTGTAACCCGGAGAAGACATTGATTGCTCATGTTCCTGACCGTCGCGAGATCACGTCCTTTGGTAGTGGCTATGGCGGGAACTCGTTGTTGGGGAAGAAATGCTTTGCTCTCCGCATCGCCTCGAGGGTCGCCAAGGATGAGGGCTGGCTGGCTGAGCACATGCTGGTGAGGGGAATGTGGAACGGCTGAGGGACTGCCGAACTCTGGGAAACCGTAGAGTGGCTCACCGTAGACTCTAAGAATGGCATCAGCTATAGTTCAGAGAAGAAGAGACATGGCGTGTTGGGAAGGGGGAGGTTGTGTGTTAGAAAGGTAAGAGAGAAAAGGATGGGAAGGAGGAGTGTATCAGAAAAAGGAGAGACAGTGTGTTGGAAAGTGGATTCTGCAGTTGTTGTGCCCTTTGCAGGTCAATGTGCGACTTCTCAAGAACGATGACGATGACCATGTAGTGGTCCCTCCCTTGAAAGTCTTGGGGAAGGACATACTGTATATACACCTGGGCAGATGTCATAGAGCAGAGATGAACCTAAGGGTGAAGGGGGAAACCGGAACAGAGAGCTGCAGGCAGATGTAGGTGGTACTTTGCTGATCTCTCTCTCTCTCCCCCCACTCTCATAATTTCTCTGTGCTGTACAGATTCTGGGCATCACTAACCCCCAGGGACAGAAGAAATACATCGCTGCAGCCTTCCCTAGTGCCTGTGGTAAGACGAACCTGGCCATGATGAACCCTTCATTGCCTGGCTGGAAGGTGGAATGCGTTGGAGATGATATTGCATGGATGAAGTTCGACAGTGAAGGTTGGTGGCCTTGAGGAAGCCTGGAGTTACAGAACTGTGCAGAGAGACTGGAGAGACAGGGATTAGGGAGAGACTGTGGAGATCCAGAAGTTGGTGGGGAAATGGGCATGAAGAAAAGGACAGTCAGGGATAAGGAAGGAGAGAAGCTGAACTGGAGGGAGAGAGGAGGATAGAACCAGGGGCTGGGATACTATGGAAAGATGGACAACCAAAGGTTATGGGAGAAAGAAAGGGAAGAGTCAAGGTTGGGATACTATAATGATTAGAAGGAAAGAGCTAGGGGTTGGGTAAGAGAAAGGTGAGAAAATGGGACTAAAAGAAAAACTAGGGTCTAGGGAGAAGAGAAGAGAAGAGAGAATTGAATGGACATCTTTCCTTAGGCCGCCTGCGGGCCATTAATCCTGAGAATGGCTTCTTTGGTGTGGCTCCTGGCACTTCCATGAAGACCAACCCCAATGCGATGAAGACCTGCCTAAAGAATACAATGTTCACCAATGTGGCAGAGACCAGTGATGGTGGGGTGTATTGGGAAGGCATTGACCAGCCTCTGCCCCCAGGAGTCACTGTTACCTCCTGGCTTGGGAAACCCTGGCAGTCAGGTATGGTACGGTTCCTTTATCCCCCTTTCTCTCTTTCTGTCAAATCTCTGCTCCTCCCCGTATTTGCCTTAGTTCAATGATCACGCTCTCCTTTCTTCCTTGCCCCCTGATTTTCCTACAGGTAACAAGGAGCCTTGTGCACATCCCAACTCCCGGTTCTGTGCCCCAGCCAAACAGTGCCCAATCATGGATTCGGCATGGGAATCACCGGAGGGAGTGCCTATTGAAGCCATTATCTTTGGAGGACGGCGTCCCAAAGGTACCTATTTCATTCACTCTGCACAGTGTGTGGACTGTGGGTTCTTGAGAGAGGAGGAGGCTGTCCCATTCAAGTCTCCTAGTCAATTCATCTTTATGTGCTAGTAGGAATCTTTGACTGTGGATGGTTCTTTCATTGTTTGCTGGTGACGGTTCTTGTATGTGGTTGCTGATGGTATTTTTCTTTAGGGATTCTTTCACTAGGTTCTGGTGATGGCCCTTCGCATTGCATATATTTTAGCAATACTGTTGGTACTGAGGTTCTTTGTCCTTAGGCACCAATGATGGCCCTGGTTAAAGGGTGTGGTCAGTTGATGCTAGTGCTAGCCTTTGTTATTGATGCAGTTGGGTTATACAGATGGTCTTTGTCGTTAGACACTGTCAGGGACCTCAGCCAGGAAGTGGGTGGTTGAGGAATAGAGACCTCGCTTTTGGGGTTCAGAGCTGTGATGTAAGCATCTAGCAGAAACTGGAAAAAAAAAATCAAGGCCATTTGCAAAAGCAGTTTATTACTAAACAAGCTATCACATTATCTCTAGCAAACCAAGTAAGGCCTTAAGACACAGGCAAAATCCAGAGGCAGGCGAAAAGTCTTAAGTCAGAGAGTCCAAGCAAAGGCAGGATGCAGGAATGAGGAAGGAATCCAGGTCAGGTCAATAATACAGCAACAATTATCAAAGCAAGGCTAGGTCAGACTCCAGGACTGGTTACACAGGAACAAATTCTGGACTAAGGCTGGACCAGTAGTAGTAGTGAACCAGGAAGGAGCACAGTTAGAGGAAGTGCTGAAATAGAGTGACCGGGGTTAAGCTCCTGATGAACAAACTGAGAAACAGGCGACAAGGCAGTGAACAAAGATGGACAGGAGAGTTACTTGAGAGGCAGATCATTCCTTTGGGAAAGGGAAAGACCTGGAAATTTCAGTGCACCAATTTGAGCCTCACCAGGGTTCTATCCTACCTGGTAGTGATGGTGGGCTTCGTGATTAGGTGTTGGCCTTGTCATTGAGTGCAGCCGATGGTTGTCCTTACCTGGTTATGGCTCTTGTCGTTGGGTATAGTTGACGATTGTCCTTGACTCTGGGTACTGATATCTTTGTCATTGGACACTGGTTATGGTTCTTGTCGGTGGGTATAGCTGATGAGTGCTGTTGTTGGGTGTCATGATTGTCCTTCCCTTTTTGTGGTCTTAAGTTGGATCTCTCTCACTTTTCACAGGGGTACCCTTGGTCTATCAGTCCTTTAACTGGCGTCATGGTGTGTTTGTGGGTAGTGCAATGAGGTCAGAAGCTACAGCTGCAGCAGAATACAAAGGTGAGTTTGCCCCCTTCTCCTTCCAAGACTCACATATGGCAACTGTAACTCACCAAATGTAAACTGTAAGCCACTTTGAACCAAAACCTGTTTTTGGATAACAGTGGGATACAAGAATGCATAAATAAATAAATAAATATTCATTACAGCCATATTCCTCTCTTTAGTTCATCCTTTCTACGGCCAGCCCGAAGGTGTCCATCAGATCCCAGGAAGGAAAGGCCATTCCATGTTGTTCTCTTCCAGAAGCAGGAAATGGAGACACCTAAGGCTTTCTGGTTAACGGACCTGTCAATATTCCTAATTCATTGTCCATGTTCTTTCTAGCTGCCTTCCTGTGTCAACCGCCACTGTTCAAAATGGGTTGTGTGTGATCACTGGGTCCTTGTGATGTCTCAGATATGTGGTAAAAATGTTGTCCTCATATAATCCTCTCTCTTATTTCTTCCCCAGGGAAGGTCATTATGCACGATCCCTTCGCCATGCGCCCCTTCTTTGGCTACAACTTTGGGAACTACCTTGAGCACTGGCTAAGCATGCAGGACCGCCGTGGTGTCCGGCTCCCCAAGATCTTCCATGTCAACTGGTTTCGGAAGGACTCTGCTGGCAACTTCCTCTGGCCGGGCTTTGGCGAGAATTCTCGTGTTCTGGACTGGATCTTCCGCCGCATAAATAACGAGCAGAGTGCCCGGGAGACACCCATTGGCTATGTCCCCGCTGATGGGGCCCTTAACCTGGAAGGGCTGGGCAAGGTGGACACACAGGAGCTCTTCTCCCTGCCCAAGGATTTCTGGGAGCAGGAGGTGAAGGAGGTGCGGGCCTACCTGACAGAGCAGGTCAATGAAGACCTCCCAAAGGAAGTGACCCAGGAACTGAAAGCTCTGGAGAGCAGAGTGAAGAAAATGTGAAGAAAAGATGAAGAAAGAGCAAATTGCCAGGGGACCTTAGGGGAGTGCTGCCACATCCTTGCAGAGGGGAGAGGCAGGGGAAGGATGAGAGCCAAACCTGTTTACATAAAGATCATTTAATAAATATACTGGGTGGGGGCAGGGATTAATTCACAGAAACCAAAGATGAACTCTGCTGAAATCCCTATGTTGGTTTTGCTTTGCAATTCTCAAACCAGATATGCATGTGTATGGGGGTAGGGAAAGATCTATGGTGCAGTTTTAGCAACATCTGGATGTCGATTCCCTTGCACAGGTTGTTTGAGATGGGTGGGCTGTATACAGTGGTTCCCGTTATGCCTGACAGGCCTCTGATCTCAGTTGTCCTGTTCTGGTGGACGGGAAGATGGTTGCAGTGGTCCATACACCAGATGACCTTTTGTGACTGGCATTAGAAAGGGAGGAGGGGGGGGGGGGGGTATACAGGTAATACTGCTGCCACTGGAACTTCTATACTGCATTCAACTGTGATTTCTATTCTGGAAGGTTTTTCTTAATATTTTTTCATTCAGAGCAAAGAAGCGCAATTAAGAAGATAATGCACTTTAATTTGAAGGCCCTAAACTTGCCACAGGGACCACGGGCCGTACAACACGGATGGACAGACAGGCCAGAGGCCCCAAACTACAGTATGATAAGAGGGGCAGGCAGACATTTCCCATAATAGAGTGTGAATGGAGAGAGACTGAGGCACAGACTTGTTGCTGTAAACTGAATGAAAGCTCTCTGGTACATAAAGCCCACCGACCAGGGCTCAGGCTGTGGCCAGGAGGGAGGGGTCTCTGTGGCAGTACTCACCAGGGAGTGCCACAGCTTGCAGCAGTGGTATGAGGGCTTTTTAAATTAGCTACTGGGTTCCCACCAGGAAAAAAAGCAAATGTTTTGAAAAATAACTTTTTCTGCTGACTTTTTTTATTTTGTAATTTTTCATGTCGCATATGTTTCTTGTGTTTTTATTCTAAATAAAATTACCTTTGGCTAAAGCCTGCTGGACGGAGTGAAAGTTTATTTTTCTGAGGGGGGGGGTGTATTTGCTCCAGTTCTGATGGGGGGGGGGGATTTATTACTGATACCATTCCTTCTCACTCAGCAGCGGGTAGGGAGCCAGTCAATGGTCTTGCCACACTTCTGAGTTACTGGTTAACTGTCTGGGGAACAGAGGCACCAGGAATCCTTCAGATGGCTGGTGGAGAGATGGGGGGGTAACTGCAAACAAAAGAGGAGTGAAACACACAGACAGCCAGGAAGAACACATAAAAAAAAAAGTTACAGAGCAGCTGCAGTAAGGCCCAGAACACACAGGCCAGGCCGCACATCTGTGCAGTGACGTGGAGGTACACACCCCCCACCCACCCTGGCACACACATTCCTCAGGGTACTGGGCTAAAGGTCAGAAGGCTGGATGTGTATTCTGACACGTCCTCTAACTGCTCTGAACAGGACCAACAAAGTCAAACCAGGATATGTGGGTGAGATGGAATTCACTTGCTAAACCAGCCTATCCAGCATCGAGAGTAATAACTGCAAAACTTACCCAGTGCCCTGAAACTGCCCAAGAACTGTTACCAAGGGCAAATACACCTTCGATTGCCTCCCCTCCCCTCCCCTCAACAGTTTCTGTATCTCTGGTTATTGCCTCTGCCTTTCCCCTCCTGCCCCTCTCTCTACCTAGCCTTCACCCAGTTTCTCACATGTCCCCCCCCCTCCAGCCTCTCCCCCAGATTCTCTCATGCCCCCTCCCCAGCTTCTCCCCCAGATTCATGCCCCCTCTCCAGCCTCTCCCCAGATTCTTTTATATCCCCCAGCCTCTCCCCAGATTCTTTTACGTCCCCCCAGCCTCTCCCCCAAATTCTGCTATGCCCTGCTTCCCCAGCCTCTCCCCTAGATTCTCTCCCCTTCCCCCACTTTTATCTCTACAGCAGGGCTCCTTTTCTCCTTCCTCAGCGTCCCTTGTCTTCCTCTGCGCCCGGCTGTGCAGATACTTGAGCTGCGGCGGTGCAGGAAGTTGGGTTCCACAGTTTTGAGTCCTGCGAGACTGCCTCAGTTTCCTGCACCATGGAGGCTCAAGTATCTAAAGAGCCTGGTTGTGCAGGGGGAGACAAGGAGCCCTTCTGCAAAGGTAAAAGCGGGGGGGGGGGGGGGGGGGGAATCCCGTTAGGTCAGGTCGGCTTTACAAAAAATAAGGCTGCGGGTTGGGTCAGTGTTTAAAAAATCGGGCCGCATTAAAATGCACGGCCTGCATTAAACTATTAACATGTTAATAGCATTATTAACGCATTACTTGCCCACCCCTATAAAATACAGGTGAAAATTGAGGCACACTGACATGTACCTCTCAATTCCTACTTCTACAACCTGTCCAAAATAGTGCTACATGTGTCTTCATTTTAAGTTACTCTCTGGTTACTGCCCTTGCTTTTTCCTCCTCCTCATCCGCACCCCCCCCCCCCCCCCGCTCCTAATTTCTGTTTCCCCTCAGCAGTTCTTATATCTACAGATTCTGCCCCTGCCTTTCTCCTGCCTGGCCCTCCCTCCCCCAGCAATGATTTTATCTCTAGTCCTTGCCTCTGGTTTGAACATTAGCACTTTCTGGAATCAATATAATCTGAACTTTACTCTTTACCTTTCTTCTCAGTAAATTCCCTTTAGACTTGTTTTTCTATTTTTCTGATTGCCTTTCACTCTCCTTACCTCCACTCAGCTTCTCTTCACCTTCCCTCTTTGTCACGTCCACTTGGAAAGCCCACTTGTATATTTCCTAAACAGAAAGATTGGAAGCTCAATCAATCTATACTTTCCAATTACCGTCCAATTTCTCAGTTACCATTTCTTTAAAAAAAATCTTGGAACACTTGGTTTTACAACAACTCACTGACTATTTAGACAAGACTAATGCATTACATCCCCATCAAACCGGTTTTAGGAAAACACATAGAGCACTGAAACAGCCCTGCTTGGACTAACTACTATATACATCACTATCTTGACTAGGGTAAGATAGTCATTCTTCTTTCTCTTGATTTACCATCCGCCTTTGACTTGGTTGATCATTCTACACTACTTCACAGACTTACCGATTTAGACATTTCTGGCGTGGTCTACCATTGTTTTTTTAACTTCTCAACAAATCAAACCTACTCTGTTTATTGGCACAATTCATCCTCCCCTCAGTATAAAGTTCAGTGTGGTGTCCCACAAGATTCCCTTTTAGCTCCTGTTCAGTATCTACATAGCTCTACTTCTGTCCTCATCTCTTCGACTATATCAACCAGTGAGGCATCTGAGATCAAAATATAAGCTGTTATTAGATTCATAATAATTTTGACAGATCAATTTTGCAGACTCTCGGGTGAGAATCTTTTCAGTTTTAAGATCAAAGCTATGGAATCCACTTCCATATGAGTTACGAGCAGTTTCTGTCTTTCATTGTTTCGCACAAGCCTGAAATCTTAGTTTAAACACGTGTTTTCTAACTGGGAGTACAAGAATTGAAGTTTTCTCATAGACAATTGTAAGTTTTAATGTTTTATTGTTGTATTGTTTTGTAACCCACTTAGACTTTTAGATAATGCAGGATATAAATCTGTAAAAGAACAAAATGTTTACTTCCCCTCAGTGGCGTAGCCAAGGGTGGGCTTGGGCTCAGGCCCACCCAGTACCAGCATAGCTATAATGTGGCTGGCAGGGATCCCTAAGCCCCACCAGCTGAAAACTCAAAAACAACTGTCCCTCCTGCATACCTTGTAAATAGCAGATCTTCGCCTGCAGTGAGTAGTGACTGATGCATAGTGCTCGGACCGGCCCCATAGCCTTCGCTCTGATGTATTCCCGCCTATGCGGAAACAGGAAGTTGCATCAGAGGGAAGGGTATGGAGCCAACATCAGCAGTGCTTATTAGTTACTGCCCGTTGCCGGTGAAAATCTGCCTTTTAAAAGGTATTCAGGAGAGGGAGGATATTTGAGAGACCATACGGCATGCAGGTGAGAGGAGAGACCACATCATCTGTGGGATGAGGCGGGGTTCTTCTGCCCACCCATCTTGGGCCCAGGCCCACCCAAGCTTTGGTGTCTGGCTACGCCCCCTGCTTCCCCTTATCTGAAAAAGTCTTGTTTGTATATTAATACCTGTCATATCTGCTCTACCCCTTCTCTCCCCCACAGTATACAAATTTAGGCCCTCTAATCTCTTCTCATTTGTCTTCTGATGGAGATCTCTTCTTACCATTTCACTCACGTTCCTCTAAACCAACTGTAGCCTCTTTATGTCTTAGTAAGACATAAAGTAAGGTCAGCAGAAGGCAGGAAAGAGTGCAGTACCTGCCCCGAAGAAGCCACTAGACCACCAGGGTTCATTACAGAAGGCTCGGGGAGGGTGCCATGAGGCTGGGAGGAGAGGTGAGCCCCCCGAATCCATGGACAAATGGGCTGACTGGGGAATAAAACACCTGGACCCCCAACAATCCCTTCAAAAGGAAGACATGTCCAGGGAAATGTAGACGTACGGAACCCTAGGCATTATCACGTAGGAAAGGCCCACAAGCATGTCTCTACTGCATGCAAATCTCTCTTATGAATATTCATTGTGGATTTCCTGAAAACCCAACTGGCTGTGGTGCCTCCGTCCAGGACCAACTTTGGTAACCACTGTTTTAGGCCTTCTTATTCTTCTAGGGACCCGAGATTTAAAAAATTTACAGCATAAATGGAATATAAGCGGGGAGTGTGTGTATTCTCGTCTTTCTCCTCCCTCTTTTCATTTCCACCTTCTCTGTACTTCCTGCTGCTATCGTATCTGTTTGTTGAATTTGACTCATTAGATACCCAACTAAGAAATGCTCATACTTGGCAACGTACAATAGAAGTTGATAAGAATACATTTACAATAAATAATGTTCTGCTTCTCACTAGATTGCAGGATAAATTCATCATTAACCTGATTTAATGAGTTGATGCACAAGTTCTATACATCATTTATTTTCTACCAGTTTGCTATGAATGATTTATTTTCAGTGGGGAGGGGGGGGGGGGTCAATACGCAAAGATAGCAACAGACCTGCTTTTAGATGTGATAATTTATGTATTTATTTATAACATTTGTATCCCACATTTTCCCACCTATTTGCAGGCTCAGTGTGGCTTACATAGTTCCGTAAGTGGTGATTACCAGTTCCGGATAGGAGAAATACATAGTTGAGGTAGAGGGACAGATTAAGTTAGGTTACAGGAGGAAAGTTCGTCTTATGATAAGAGCTGAAGGTAATAGGTTAAACTTCATTCATGACAAAAATTAACTTGAACAATTAGGAACATTAAACAACAAATCAAGATAATTTAGCAAAAAAACCAGTTAAGATATAAAGAATACATGTTGTATTGATACGTTTTATTAATTTGCATTTAGGATGAATTGTTATTGTATGCTTTCTTAAATAAATGCCACTATCTTCTCCTACATGAGCACGCAGCTATGGAATGCATTACCCACAGACCTAAAAACAATTGAGGAAATAACTTTCGCAAATCTCTGAAAACATATCTCTTCAACAAAGCCTACAAAGAGAACCCATGGCCCCAACAATCCACCTCACCAACCCATCCAGTTATGAAAGTCCACCTTCTAAACTTACCCGCCCAATCACTTCCTTCTTCTTCCCCTTACTTAATCTCTACATATTACTAATTGTATCTGATTTCCTGGAATGACAATATCATAACTAAACTATGTAAGCCACATTGAGCCTGCAAATAGGTGGGAAAATGTGGGATATAAATGCAATAAATAATAAATAAATAAATAAGTTTTCAATAGTTTACGGAAGTTCACTATGTCATGTGTTATTTTTATGGATTTTGGTAATTCATTCCAAATTTGCGTGCATATGTAAAGGAGTGTGGTAGCTGTGTTAGTCCACTCTTAAGGTTATCAATAGAAATCAAACAAAATAAAACATGGGATCTTTCACTTGCTCATCTTCCAATGTGGTATATATCATTCAGTGTAAAAAATGTAGCGAAGGATGCTATATTGGAGAAACAGGCCAGATGCTTAAGACAAGATTCAATTTGCATAGACATCACATGAACAATACAGCCAGTAGGGCCCCCACACACTGTACCAGTGACTTCACAGTGAGAATCCTGAAAGGTAACTTTAAAACCATACAAGAACGTAAGACCTTTGAAGTCAGAATGATTGAATATTTTAACACCCAACAGAAAGGAATTAACAAGGATCTGGGGTTCCTAGCCCATTATAAACCATAAAGCTGTATTCTCTGTTGATCACCCCAACCCTCACCTATCCACACCCATCCTGTTAGAATATCAATGATATGCTTTGATGTCCCCATGCATACCTCCGACCCACCCCCATCCTCCCACCCTGTCAGACTGTCATAGTAATGCTTGAATGTTTTCACTTATATACACTGTCAGCTAGCACATTTGCTTATTTCCGATCTGAGGAAGAAGGGCAACCTTCGAAAGCTAATCAAGAAATGTATTAAATTATGTCCAATAAAAAAGGTATCATCTTATTTTCTTTTCCATGTTTTATTTTGTTTGATTTCTATTGATAACCTTTAACACGGCTACCACACCTCTCTACATGTAGAACCCCAAAGAATAGCAAGATTCCAGAATGCTAAAGAGTGACAAGATTCCATGCAGAATCTCAAAGAGTAGCAACGTTCCATGTAGAACCCGATCTGGAAGAAGGGCAACCTTCGAAAGCTAATCAAGAAATGTATTAAGTTATGTCCAATAAAAAAGGTATCATCTTATTTTCTTTTCCATGTTTTATTTTGTTTGATTTCGATTGATAACCGTGCATATGTAGAAGCTGGATGCATATGTTAATTTATATTTCAGTCCCTTACAGTTTGGATAGTGGAGATTCAGGAATGTAGGTGATGAGCTAGATCTGACATAGACCCTGGAGCTTCACCTTGTATAATAAATTAATATTATTGTTCCACTCCTAAACTGTAGCTGCCTCTCGTCCTAATGCAGTTCAAGTTCAACCACCTGTGTGCTAAAGGCAGAGACACACAACCAAGAATTGTTTTTTTTCTAGAAAAAGATGTCAAAGGCCACTGTTTACACAATGTGGCCTCAAGTGTTGCTGGCCCTTTAAACCGAATGACGTCAGAGTTCCTAGTACTAACAGCAGCCGCCCTCAGACTGAAGGGCAAGGTTTAACGGCTTAGTTCGTCCGTTCCCATGCCAACAAGTTCATGGCCAATCAGATGCCGCTCGGAGGTTGGCACGCTCCTCCGCCCCCTTTCTCGGCTTTTTCCACCAGGCAACAGGGGCGGGACAGTCGGGACGCCAATAAAATTGCCTTTTTCCCCTTCTCCGCGTCACTTCTTTATTTTTCTCCGTGTGGAAAGACAGCCTTCCTGCCCAATAACAGCCCTCTGCGCGATTCATTATCTTCCACCCTCCCAATCAGCGAGGGGAAAAGGTATGGAACGTCCCGCCCATCTGGGTCTCGTGACCGGCGCGCAAAGCGGCGCAGGAGGCCGGAAGAGGAAGCAGTCGCTGGCTTGTAAACAACAAGTAGTTGTGGTTGACATAAGCCTCCTAGGGTTGACAAGGAGGAGAGTGGTGGGGGGGGGGGGGGTGGCGCTTCGAATTAGTCAGTTGTCAGGCGCAGCTTGTGCTGTCCGCCCCGGGATTGGTCGGTTCTCCAGGTTAAGGTGTAGCGCGGTGTTTTCTCTATAGGCTTTCCCGGCGCAATGTCTCACTTCCCAGCGCGCGGCTAGGGTTCTCTGATGCTGATTGGTCAATGCAACTTCTCGGTCTCCCTGAATTCTAATTGGTGGCCGGGGTTAGCTGCTTTCTCCGGTATTTGCGCTCTGATTGGCTCCTGCGATTCATCAGTCTCGATCAATAGTTGTCCTGATTTCTGTTCTGAATGCTGATTGGTCTGTGAGGCTTTCTCTGTATAGGAGCCTTGAATTATGATTGGTCATTGGGGGTTGACTATTTTTTTTTTTTTTTTTGCCATTTGAGGTCTGATTTGACCCTGTAGTGTGGGATCAGTCTAGATTTGTGAAAGTTTTGGTTTTGCTCTGATCTGTGAACTCTTATTGGTTGGTGTGATTGATTTACCTCCCTGGCATCAAAGATCTGAGTGGTTGGGCTAATCCATGGTCTGTGAGTACTGATTGGTGGCTGAGAATTGCCTTGGGTGGATCTTTAGGGCAATAACTGGAGGTGATTGTAGTGGTGGGTTGATCTCCAGAGCTGTGATTGGAGGTTCCTGTATTGGGGGGGGGGGGGTGGATCTCCAGGATTGTGATTGGGGAAACTGGGGATTGTACATTTGCAGTTACTGCAGTAGGGATTTGTGGTTGGAGCTTAGCACAGTGGGTTGATGCCAGGGCTATAATGCAGCGCATGGATCTCTAGGGCTGTGATTGTTGTAGTGGGTGGATCTCTAGTTCCTTGAATGAGCAGTTCCTTGCCAGTGACCGGTGGATCAGGCTGGTGATTGTCAGTGCTAATAGCCTTGCATTTAGAGATGGAATATGGGATCCCGCAATAGTAGCAGTGCAGGTGGCAGCAGTGGCGGCAGTGGGGGTGAGTCTCAGGAGGACCGGGGTGCAGGTCGCCGGGGGGAGGAGGAGGATGAGGAGGAGAACGTGGATCTGGCCCAGGTACTGGCATACCTCCTGCGCAGGTAATTAAGGAGTGTACCCACTGCTTTCTCCCACAATGCAGGGACATGGGGCAGACAAAGGGAGTGTTCAACCTATGGCACTGCCAGTTGTTGATCAGATGCCTTATCTGCTGTCAGCAGAATATCCTACAATATGGCTGGGTAGAAAAATGGGGAGGGGATTAGTGGTGTTTTATATCAGATTTTATATACTGTGCATAAGGCATATAAAAAGCCTGATTTAGGACAGCAGCAGAGTGATTTGACATCTCTTACACAATGAGAGGTGTTCCTTATCGTTTCTGCTAGGTCCTCTTGATTGCACAGATAGGTTGGGGCACCAAGATCCTCTGGACTGGAGTGCCATGTTCTTAGACTCTGTAGTTAGTGGATTAGATTGTGGCAGGCAGTGTGTCCCTATCACTGTCCCACACAGAGTCTCGCACTCACACAAACTGTGTCTCAGCGCTGCATGTGGAGGTTATGACTCTATGCTCTCTCTGCAGGGGCCAGGTGAGGCTGGTTCAGGGAGGAGGGGCTGCCAGCCTGCAACTGGCTCAGGCTTTCTCGGACTCAGATGATGACAATGAAAGTGCCTGGGAGGGCTGCCTGGGGGATCGCTACACCCCATCAGGTACGTCCTGAGGGGGAAGGGAGCAGGGAGGTTACCTTGGGATGGTTGTGGGTATGCTCCCCCTCCCCATCCTACTCCTGGCTGTGTCTCGAAAGAGAGGAACACAGAGGAAGCTGCACAAGGGACACTAAGACTCCCACCCAATTATGTCCCAGAGAACATCCCTCGGGGTCTGATCTGCTGGACTGGTGTAAGAAGAGTGCATCCCCTTGCTCTCTGTGACATTGGGTGACAGATCTTCCTCTCTCTCTGGTAGACCATGTGCCGTATGTTGCAGAACAGGGAGTGCTGACTCCTCAGCAGGGTCAGATTGGGTAGGTGAGTAGATGATGGCTTGCTGATTAACCATCCCAATCCTTTCTCCACAGTGGACACTACTCCAGATACAGCTGGACTGGATCACAATGAGATTAAGACGCAGATCCTGCTTGCTGCAGGAAAACTGGGGTCCAGCACAGACTGCAGTATCCCCCGTCTCCTGTTACAGGTCCCTCTATTCTCACTAACTCTGGCATGCTGCATTTCACTCACTCTGCATGTTCCTACCTCTCTCCTTTCTTCTGGGTCTCAATGTCTGTCCCTTTCAGAGATAGTCACCTTCTATCTCCCTGCCCGCTCCAATTCAGGAAACGTTTTGGCCTGACAGTTTCTACATACAAACAAGGAACAATTTTGTTCCACCTAAGCGCAAAGTATGCAATTTTGAAAGCATAAATTATGTGACTAACTTCCTTTGTGAAAATTGATCACACATACAGAGGACTCACGGACTTAATCCTGCTTGTGTATAGGAATGAAAATCTAGTAGTCTGAGTGCTCTTTCACAATCTTGTCCTAAACTTTCCCCTGGAAACAGAAAAATGTAGACAGATAAAGATCATATGGCCTATCCAGTCTACTACTACTACTTATCATTTCTATAGCGCTACTAGACGTACACGGCGCTGTACACTGGACATAAAGAGACAGTCCCTGCTTGACAGAGCTTACAATCTAATTAGGACAGACAAACAGGACAAATAAGAGATAAATGAATTACTAAGGTGAGAATGATAAAACGTGGGTACTGAACAAGTGAGTAAGGGTTGGAGTTAAAAGCAGCATCAAAAAGGTGGGCTTTTAGCCTGTATTTGAAGATGGCCAGAGATGGAGCTTGACGTACCAGCTCAGAAGTCTCTTCCAGGCATATGGTGCAACAAGATAAAAGGAACTGAGTCTGGAGTTAGTGGTAGAGGAGAAAGGTGCAGATAAGAGAGATTTACCCAGTGAACGGAGTTCCCGGGGAGGAGTGTAGGGAGAGATGAGAGTGGAGAGGTACTGAGGAGCTGCAGAGTGAATGCACTTGTAAGTCAATAAGGGGAGTTTGAACTGTACGCAGGAACGGATAGGGAGCCAGTGAAGTGACTTGAGGAGAGGGCTAATATGAGCATAGTGACTCTGGCAGAATATAAGTCGTGCAGCAGAATTTTGAACAGATTGAAGGGGAGAGAGATGGCTAAGTGGGAGACCTATGAGAAGCAAGTTGCAATAGTTAGCAGTCTGCTGAATATGTGTAGAGAAGGAGAGAGAGGAGTCGAAGATGACCCCAGGGTTACGAGCTGATGAGACAGGGAGGATGAGAGTGTTATCCACAGAGATAGAGAATGGGGGAAAAGGAGAGGTAAGTTTAGGGGTTAAGATAAGAAGCTCAGTCTTTGCCATGTTTATTTTCAGATGACGGTGAGACATTCAGGCAGCAATTTCAGACAGGCAGGCTGATACTTTGGCCTGGATTCCTGCTGAGATTTCTAGTGTGGAGAGGTAGATCTGGAGTCTTCATGGGATGAGATCAGAGCACCAAGGGAAGAAGTATAGATGGAGAAAAAAAGAGGTCCATCCATGCCATCTACTCCTTTCGAAATCCTATGTACTTGTCCCAAGCTCTCTTGAATTCAGATACTGTTTTCGTCTCCACCACTTCCCCCTTGAGGTTGTTCCACAAATTCATCTCCCTTTCCATGAAGATCTTGTCGGTCTTCTCGATTTAATTACTCATTGAATGTAATAAAATTAGTTATAAATGTTTTTACGATAGTTCTTGTAGTTATTTTTCTGGAATTCAATGCTAATTCAATTCTGTAGTATTAAAGAGTATTTTCAGTTTAGACGAACTTTGAAAACCTTTGTATCTGATAAGTATTTTGATCTATAAAAAAATTCTAAACTGTGATTGAATTTATTGTAACCCACTATGATTCCTGTTGGAAATTTGCACAATATAAAAACTAGGAATGGAATGGAAGTATTGTTAATAAAATAATTATGAGACCTCGTCAATAATCAGAAAGACACTGGGATTAGGTGAATATGAGAAATTAGCTCTCAAAGGAGTTTATTGATTACTCACCAAAAGCAGGATTATATCAGCCATTTAATTTCAGTATTTCCTCAGGTTACTTCTGAGTCTCCCTTTTCACCTTCATCATATGCTCCCTTGTTCCAGAGCTGCTTTTCAACTGAGACTCCTCTCCTGTGCATTTATGCCACATAGGCATTTAAATATCTCTGTCATATACGTATTGAGATCTTTAAGTCTGTCCCCATACATTTTATGATGAAGACCACTGAGCATTTTAGTAGCCGCCCTCTGGACCGACTCCATCCTGTTTATATCTTTTTGAAGGTGAGGTCTCCAGAATTGTACACAATATTCTAAATGAGGTCTCACCGGAGTCCAGTTATAGAAGTACATATATTATGGAAACTTTTACTTGGATTGGGTGAGGACAGGTTTTGATGACCCCTGCTGTTAAGTGGACTCTGACTTCTCTGCAAAGGCCTTTTAGGTCTGTGAGTTTTCTTTCTCTTGACCTCTCCCACTTGGGTTGCTTGCCTTGGTGAGATCTTCAAGCAAACAGTTTAAACTGGTTTTCCTGGGTAAATGCATGTAAGCCGCATTGAGCCTGCCATGAGTGGGAAAGCGCGGGGTACAAATGTAAGAAAAAAAATGACTTTGTAATTTATCCTTAAACAGATTATAAAGGAAAGAATTACAAAAGCAAGAAGAGAAATGCCAAAGAAAATTCCTGGTTTCTGGCGCTGGACCCAGATTGTCACTTTTCATGTTGGATCCCACAGATTTTGCTGCTCCGGCTGCTGTTTCTCCTCTTCAGAATTATTTATTTATTTCATTTATATCCCGCCGATCACCTTTCAAATATTACATACATAAATAAAATGCACACAGATTCACATAGCAACATCTCATAAAATCCTGTACAAATAATTGTTTTCAACTGCTTAAAATCGGATATTGATGTCATCATATGGAGAGAGCCAATCAATTTGTTCCATAAACATGGACCTGCAAAGGACAAAAACGCTATTGAAAATATGTACATAATGTATTTTTTGCTACTGATGATTGCAACAGCTGCCGAGTCCCTGAAGATTTCGGGGAACGACCTGGTTCATACATTTGTCAAAATTTGTCCACAGTTTTTTTTTTTCTGCTCATTCTTTTCTGGGAAGTCTTTGAGTTTTCTTTCTTTGCTGTTTGGGAAATGTGCATCTCTTCTCTCTTTGGATTTGGCACAGTACAAGAGGAAATGCATTTCTGCTTTGATTTTCTGGTGTTTTATATGTCTCTCCCTCTGTTTCATGAGCTTTAAGCGTGGCACTTTTGCATGGATTTGGATTGGGGGGGGGAGGGGTTTTGCAGGACACTGAGCTGCACTTTCATGCTCTCCTTGTTTGACTTTTCAGAGAGAGAAAGGCCGCTGCCGGAATGACAGCTTCTCTCCAGGGGAATGCTCCCGCATGGTATCTCAGTAGGTATCTTGTTCTTAGCATAAGAGATACAGGAGGAGAGAGTGGCTGCTTCAGCACAGTCCTTGATTGGTTGTGAGCTTGTTTTTTCATCAGGAAAAGGGTGCTAGGTATATCAAGGGCCAGGGGTTTGGGTGTTCAGGAGAGGTCTTGGGGTATGAGGCCTGCAGATGGTACACGTGAGGGAGAGTAGTGTGACCAGTAGGCCCCTTCCAAGAAACACCAGGCGACGAACAACATGTGCTGAACAAACTTTATTCTTCTAATACCCGACATGGTACCATGTTTCAGCTAAGTGCCTGCTTCAGGGGTCTTAGTAGAATGGATAAAGATATACTCCAAAATCTGCTAAAGATGTGTTGAAGTATGTATGCTTCAAAATGTAGCACTTGCTGTCTTTAAAGAGACGGAAAGTGTGATCAAGGAACAAACGCAGTGTGGGCGATCACTGCAAAAGTTGAAAAACATTAGTTTAGCACATAGTTCGTCTCCTGGTCACACTACTCTCCCTCACGTGTATCCTCATACGTAGCGGACCTAGGTCTTCCGCTCTTGCGGCTTTCCTTCCCCGCCTGCAGGTGTTGGTCATGGTGAGTGAGTGAGTGGGAAGTTTGTCTGCTTGGGGTGGGGTCTTCCTCTTAGTGTAAGAGGTTGTGTTATGAATAATTCCTGCTCTTGGTCTTTCACAGTTTCCTGCCCAATTACCTGGGTTACACAGACTCCTATGCACAGAAAGCTTTCTGTGGCGTCTATTCCCAGGATGGACATATCTTCATGTCTGCATGTCAAGGTAACTTGATGCCCTGATCCCTACGGCCCTGCTGGGTGCTTCGTTCCCTATATTCTCTTCTTTCCCAACACAGGGGCTTGCCTTTCTTTTTATTTTCCCATTTTCGGTCTTCTACAGACCAGAACATCCGCCTCTATGACTGCCACTCTGGGAGATTTAAGAAATTTAAGATGGTGAAGGCACGTGACGTGGGCTGGAGTGTCCTTGATGTGGCTTTCACACCCGATGGAAGTCAATTCCTGTATTCCAGCTGGTCTGACTACAGTGAGTAAGCAGGTCAACCTGGGCCTAGGTGTGATGGCGTGAACACAGGCTGTGCCAGCTGTGTGTGTGAGGGATAGAGCGTGCATGAGCTGCCTCGGACCTTCCTTTTGCACTGAGTCATGGGTGTTCTGTAACAGTCATCGTGTGGTAGATGCCATAGTGGATATTCCTGCAGTTTGCAGAGTTTCATCCGTATTTGACTAGGCAGAAGACCAGACCTGCTTGTGATGCTCAAAGTGTTGCCCTTCCTGTCATGTTGTCCCTCTGTCTGCATCGGTGCACTTCTCTTCCTTCAGTTCCGCGCAGCTTGTAATCTCCCCCATCTGTGTATGTCTCTTTCTCCTGAGTCTCTAACCTCCCCCATCTCATTCTGTTCCTTTTCTCATAGTTCACATTTGCAATATCTATGGGGACACTGATACGCACACAGCGTTGGATTTAAGGTTGGTGGTCTTTACGGCGACCCTCTGTACCTGCTGCGCTGTGTAGTAGGTGAGATGCGCCTTGTCCTTGCAGCGTCTCCCCCCCCCCCCCTGCTTTGCTGGATTGGTGATGCTGGCTTAATGCAGCTTGGTGTGTGTATATTTGTGTGTCTGGATGTCTCTTTACGTCATGTCCTGTGTTGACATGTTTCTTGCCTCCACCTGGCACACCGGTACCGACCCCTGCATTCCCTAACTCTCTCTGTGCAGTCCCTGTATGTCAGTTTGTGTTACCTGACAGATTTCCTGTTCTGTGACTGTCTTTAGCACTGATCCTCCTTTTCTGTCTTTCTGCACAGTCCCTCTAATCGCAGGTTTGCCGTCTTCTCCATTACAGTCTCTTCAGACAGCCGGGAAATACTTGGAGGGTAAGAATCAATGGTGTGATCTTTGCGGTGAATGGGGTAGGGGTAAGGGCAGAGGAAGACGTACTATCCACGGGGTTGAGAATCTCTGTAATTGGTGTTCTGGCTCTTATTCTTCAATCTCCTTTCTGTGGTCTCCAAAGATTTGTTGTGAAAACTTTTTTTTTTTCCTACCTTCTTCTGTTTTGCTAGGAGAGGGAGTGGGGGGGGGATGTGTATGTGATGAGAGAGATTCCTGTATGGTTTTGGGTGTTTGCTCATCATGGAGCCCCTCTCCATGCTTCTTTCTCTCTCTCCGTTTCTAGTGCCAACGATGGCTGTCTGTATGTCTTTGACCGGGAGCAGAACACACGGACACTGAGGGTAAGCTGTCTGTTTTTTTTACATAAGAACATAAACATTGTCATACTGGGACAAGACCAAAGGTTCATCAAGGCCAGTATCCTGTTTCCAACAGTGGCCAATCCAGGTCAAAAGTACCTGGCAAAATCCCAAGAGAGTAAAACAGATTTTATGCTGCTTATCCTAGAAATAAGCAGTGGATTTTCCCAAGTCCATCTTAATAATGGCTTATGGACTTTTCTTTTAGCAAATTATCCAAACCTTTTTTAAACCCTACTTTTACCACATTTTCTGGCAACATATTCCAGAGTTTAATTACCCTTTGAGTGAAGAAATATTTTCTCCGATTCATTTTAAATTTGCTACTTAGTATTTGTTTTAAATTTACTACTTAGTAGTTTCATTGCATGCCCCCTAATTCTGGTATTTTTGGAAAGAGTAAACAAGCAAATCCATTAGGTAGCTTCCCACTATTGCAGAACCTGTGGGATAGTAAGTCCATCAACCAGCAGGTGGAGATAGAGAACTGAAAACTGTTTAAGACCTGTGAGTAGTTATTTTCCTGAAACTCCCCAGGTGCTACCCAGGTAGTAACAAAGTGTTTAGATATTTTTAATATAGATCCTTATTCAGTTACCTGTTATTGCTTGTGGTTTTTCAGCCTATTTTATACCATTCACTGTTCTATTTATCTGATAATAAACCCATTAGTTTATTAGCTCTGTTGTCCTGGACTGACTGAGAATCCTGCTGGTTTGTATTTTGTGTCTCTGGGTGCTTTCTGGAAACTGTGGGACCCCCGAGAGTGTGGCCCCAGTGCCCTTAGAAATCACTGGGGAATAACTTGAGAGAGGGAGACTCGCCCAAAGGCAAGCGGGACCAAATCGGTGGGAGGAAGGTGCTAGTGTAGATCACATGCCCAGGTGCAGGCGAGCCTGAGCAGTTTGAGGGACAGCCTCCACCCCTCCCTTTTGCTTTCGGTGGTATTCAAACTTAACTTTTCTTCCTGTGGCACTGACTTTATCTGTCTCGCTAGATTGATGCCCATGAGGACGATGTAAACGCTGTAGCATTTGCTGATGCCAGCTCCAACATCTTCTTCTCTGGAGGGGATGATGCGCTCTGTAAGGTATGGGACCGTCGCACGTTGCGGGAAGACAACCCCCAGACTGTGGGGGTGCTGGCCGGCCATCAGGACGGAGTTACCTTCATCGATAGCAAGGTGAGGACGGAACTAGGGCTCAGTGAGCAACCGATTCTCTTGTTCAACCAGGACAAATGTCCAGAAACTCTCTCTTTCTGTCAAAGAGCATGTGTCATTCTCTTTGTGATTGCCCCTCTCTGGTATATATCCCTGACTCTCTTCCTTGATTGGCCCCCCTATGTGTCTTGTCTGTTGAACAGAATGATGCTCGATATCTAATCTCCAACTCCAAAGACCAGACAATTAAGCTCTGGGACATCCGTCGCTTCTCCAGCCAGGAAGCGCTGGAAGCATCCCGCAGGGCCGTGACGCAGCAGAACTGGGACTACCGCTGGCAGCAGGTACCTAAAAGAGGTGAGAGGAGCTCATTCCTGGCCCACCTGCCACACTGGGAAGATCTCTTCTGTCCTCTCGCTGCCTTAACCCTCCGTTTCTCCTTCTGTTTCTCTCCCCCAGCTCTGAGGAAACAGTCGCTCCCTGGAGACAGCTCTCTCATGACTTACAGAGGTCACGGTGTACTTCACACCCTCATCCGCTGCCGCTTCTCTCCAGCCTTCAGCACCGGCCAGCAATACATCTACACTGGTTGCTGCTCCGGCAAAGTCATAGGTGAGTCACCGCAGGGCTGGCAAAACATCTGAATGGGCTAGTGTTCCGGCAAGATCATGGAAACCACCCTGGATGATGACAGCTGGAAACTGCATGCTAAATTACATTAAACGGGCAAGTTACCATCATGCTGGTAGAATCTTTACACCAGGTCACAGTGGCAAAAACATCTTTACCTGCTCCTACACATGACCTTGCCAGAGCAGGTCACGGCTGTGCTGGTAAAACATCTATACCAGTCATTGCAGGTCAGGGAAGGTTATACTTAAGTCAGGATTGTAGAAAAGTTCCAGAAGGGGGCTTGTGCCACCTTAAGGACTGACTGATGTTTATTTATTCATGTAATAATTTTGTTTATTGCATTTTCCAAAAAGTTAACAAATTACGATATTTGACTGATCAATTTATTGAAATATCACCTTTCGAGGCCAAGAGTTCACTTCATCCTTTGTAGTGCATGGACAGGTCACTGTCAACTCATTGGTGAGGGGTTCACTAGTAACTCTTGCTTCAAAGTAGTTCCTCTCACAAGATCTTCAAACAAAAATTAAAATCCTGTACTTTACTAAGTCATTCCCTCCAGGCTAAAGGGTTTGTTATGTATATTCCTGATACTATTTTAATTATTTTGGTCCTGTCTCTGTCCCTCATCCTTTCCCCCTTTCTATGTCCCATCTGTCTAGTTGCCCCTTTTTAACCCTTGTCTCTCTCCTTACCGTATCTGATTAAATCATTGTAACCTAGGTTTCCCAGCTTATCATCTCTTGTTTTTTTCACCCCCTTTCAAATAATTCTTTTATCCTTCCTTTATATTTTTAAATCTGTAAACCGCCTAGATATATATTAACAATTGGCGGTATATCAAATAAAGTGAACCATGAACCGTAAGGAGAATTTGTGCCAGGGATGTGGGAGCAAATTGTGTGGGAAAAAATGTCTTTCCCCTTTCCTTAGCGTCCACATCAGACCAGCCCAAAACTTGTGGATTGTGTAGTGATGGGTATAATCCATATGTTTTTGACTGGTCTGGTAGGACAAAAGGAAAAAATATTATCAGATAAGACATAAGTTCTTCTTCCTTACCATCTATATCAGACCAGTTCAGAGAATGTGGGTTCTGTCCATCAAGTCACAACTCATAGGTGTTTGGACTGGTCTGATGTGACTAAAGGAAAGAAAGTTAGCAGGTATGACCTAATTTTTCCTTTTTTTGGTACCTACCAGTATATGACCTGCTCACTGGAAAGATCGTGAAAAAACTGACCAATCACAAAGCCTGTGTCCGTGACGTAAGCTGGCACCCTTACGAAGAGAAGATCGTCAGCAGCTCTGTAAGTGACTTGGAATGAACTGGGATGGGGAGGGAGAGAAGAGGAGGAGAAGCACGATATTCCCAAACGTAATCTTTTTTTTTTCCCTCCTTCACTGGCAGTGGGACGGATTCCTGCGGCTTTGGGAGTACCGGCAGGCAGAGTACTATGAAGATGACCTCCGTGACCCTGCTCCTGGAGAAGCCCGTGCCACTCGTGCCACAAGAACTGACACCTCTTCCTCTTCATGAGCTGCCTCATTGCCAGTTTTAAGGACTGCCGTGGCAAAGACTTGATGATTCTGGACATTACGCTTTATTATGGGGTTTTTTTTTTTTGACAGGAGGGTTGTTATATTTAGCTTTTCTGCACAATAGACAAAGTTGATTCTGTATCTAGGACTCTGCCTATCCGAGGCGCAGCAACAGATGGAAGGACGCAATGCTGTGGTGATAAGCTTGCGAGGATGTCTGTACAGAATAAATTTCTGAGTGTGAATCATGTGAACTTCATCTTAGAAGCACCTTTGTGTGGGATGGTGATGGCGGCGGTGGGTCTGAGGGGCCTCTTTATAAAGAGAAACTTAAAAACGTTACAGCAGATAAAGATCACACGACCCATCTGGTCTATACATTCACCCCCAGTGCTCAGCTCTACAATCCCTTCCTCTCTCGCAGAGATCCTGTGTGCTTTTCCCCGTGCTTTCCTGGATTCAGATACAGTCTTCATCTCCTCCACCTCCACTGGAGGCCATTCCAAGAAGTATTTCCTTAGATTTCTCCTAAGGCCGTCCCCTTTCACTTTCATCCTATGCCCCCTCATTCCAGAGCTTCCGAGACTCGCCTTCTGTTCATTTATGCCACGGAGGTATTTAAATATGTCCTATCATGTCTTCCCCTCTCCCACCTTTCTTCCATGGTGCACATGTTGAGATCTTTAAGTCTGTCCCCATATGTTTTTTTGACAACCAGTGATAACTATTGTAGATGCATCTTTTACTTTGGGGGGCACAGCTGGAGCCCTGACCTGGGATGGTGTGTCTCTGGAGCTGTAGAGGGTGGTAATGTGGGGCCTATTTTTGAGGCAGTGTGTGTTAGTCTCTCTCTTGCTTCTCAGGGTTGGATCCCTTCGCTGAAGAATGGTATGCGTGTGTTGTCTCAGCTGTTGCTTCAGAAGGGGGAATGCTGGGGCCTGTTTTAGGATCTCAGCTGTTGCTGCCTGTTATACTGACGTCGTAGCTGGGCCCTGGTTTTGTCCTCTGTGCCCACAGTGGGACACTGCAAGAGGGAGACAGGTCTCCTCCGGCACCCCACCAGAGGCAGCTGAGACAGCGAGAGCAAGAGACTACACACCCCTGGCACCCCACCAGAGGCAGCTGAGACAGCGAGAGCAAGAGACTACACACCCCTGGCATCGTCCCCACTTGCAATGAGTCCACTCTGCATCCTGCGGGCGCTGGTGATCTTCTGGAGTGATCAATGCTCGCGGGTGCTGGCCAGCAGCTGTTTGCGCCATGTCTATCACCTCTGGGTGGCTGCTCTGGTGATCTTTGGGCCCCTGCTGCAGTACTACGTGAATCCTCGGACTATCTTTGCCAATCACCGCAATTTCTTTAACATGTAAGAGCTGGGCAGAGTCTCTGCCTGTTACAAGATATTAATAATTTGTGTCTTGCACCTGTGTGTGTGGCTGTCTTGCACGCCTGTAGATCTGTGTTTCTGCCTTTATCTGTCTGTCCCTCTGTATGTCTGTATCTCACTCTGTGTCTACGTGCCCCTCTTTCCGTCTGTCTCACACTGTCTTATTGTGTGCATGCTTGTCTGTCTGTCTATCTGTTTCTCTGCAAAGTAGGGTCAATGCAGGCATACTGGTCGGTGATTTCACCGATGGAGCCAACTTGCCAGATTAGAAACCGACTAGTTTGGCTGCATTCCTCTGCTGTCTTCGGAGAACATCTGCTACAGGTAAGTAACTTTGCTATCGCACTCTGCATGCAGGCCTTTATTTCTGTCTGTGTCTGTCTTGGTCCGAGTCCTGTCTTTCTAAAGTACATAAGCACCGCCGTAATGGGAAAAGACCAAGGGTCCATCAAGCCCAACATCCGTCTCCGACAGCGGCCAATCCAGGCTTCAAGAACCCGGCAACCCCCCGCCCACCCACCCCCCCAAAAATGTAATAATGTTCAATGGACTTTTCCCTCAGGAATCTGTCCAAACCCCCCTTAAACTCCGTAAGGCCAGCTGCTGCCACCACATTCTCCGGCAACGAGTTCCAGAGTCTAACTACATGCTGAGTAAAGAAAAACTTTCTCCCTATTTGTTTTAAATCTACCATATTCTAGCTTCATCTTGTGTCCCCTGTTTAAGGTCTGCTGGGAATGTGCCGGACATGCTGAGTTTAAATTCCTGGTACAGGGCTGTGTTCATTGATGCTCCTTGTCACTCTAACCCCTGTATAATGGTACGATTTTTTTTTTTCTCTCCGCAGTAAGTTTGTACAGTCTGCCTGGGGCTGGACTTGTCTCCTGTTAGGCGGGCATATCCTACTGACTACCTACATCTCCACCCACAGCGTCCTGTCCGCCCTGCGTCACCTCAGTCGCCTGGTGGTGGGAGGGGCTGTCTGGGTAGGCTCGAGCCACCTCTTCCTGCTCATCGAGGATGTCACAGGTTCCTGCTTCCAGCCTGTACCAGAGGGCCGCCTGCTGCTACTACCCGACCTGATGGACAAACGCTCCTGTGAGGGGGAAGGTTACCGCTGGCGTGGCTACGATGTTTCAGGCCATACCTTCATGCTGACTTACTGCTGTCTGACCATCGCGGAGGAGGTGGCGGTCTTCCGGCACTTTCTGGAGCGGGGCCGGCCGGCTGGTGTGCCACTGCGCATCGTCTTCCTTCTGAATGCCGCCCTGCTGGCGCTATGGAACTTCATGCTGCTGTGTACGGTCGTGTACTTTCACGAATACTCCCATAAAGTGGTAGGGGCAGCCCTGGGCACTCTCTGCTGGCACCTGACCTACCGCTGGTGGTACCGAAGCCGCTGGTCTCCCGGCCGCCCAGGTCATGGGCTGTTCCACAAGAACCTGGACGTCCAAAAAACAGATTGAAGGGAGCCTGCTGACTTTGCTTCCTATGCCAAGGTGCCCCACCCACACTGCCACCTCTCTGTCCCTGGTCTGGGCTGAGAAGGGTGCTTTGTCCTCCATTCTCATGCCTTCTTGAGGGTTGTGGTGGTGTTATTTCTCTGTGAAAGGCACTTTCTGTCTCCTCTATCTGTCTCTGCCCTCCATCTCTTTCTTTTCCTTTCTCTCTGTGTATCATTTTCCGAAGTTTAAGGAATTGTGCCCGCAAAGCTGTTTGCATTAGGCCTCAGACCATCTCTCTTTGTTTTTTTTCTTTTCTATTTGCTATGGTAAAAACAATATGTGGAAACAGAAAAGAGGAGTCAAGGTACCTAGACCATGCAGCCTCTGGTGGAGGGCCATGTCTGTCTGCGGTGAATGTACTAAGGATGTAACTTTCCTAATTCTGTGTCTCTGAGGAAAAAAGCTTAGAAAAGTAGGCCCTTAACGGGTAATTCTATAAGAGCCCATCAACATTTAGGCCCCAAGAGCTCCAGTAAATGACCAGAGTACCAGCATGTACACAAGTGTGCACATAATTCCAACTCTGATGCTTAGATGTGATTGTGTATAGTTATTGCATGGGTGAAGTCTGGGCAAAGAGCACAGTTTTATGCACATAAATCATAGAATATAATAATTTAGCAACCTAGGCGCTTTATGGCTGGTGCAAGTGGTCATGTCTAAGTTAAATGTGTGTATTTGACCTGTAAGTCTAGTACTTTTTAAAGGAAAGAAGGCTGCAAATGGGAGGCCTTTTATGGAATTGCTTTCTTAATGGGTAATTCTCTTAACAGGGTGCCTGCATTTACGTGTTAGGCGAGTGCCTGTGTAAAGTCTAGGCCACTGAGAGACAAAGCTGGGCCTGGGGCAGAAAAGTTTAAGGGCTCCCCTCAAACCCCCATGCCATCAAGAAGTAAAAATTTTGAAATTCATATTTCCCATAATTATATTAATAGTTTTAGTTTAAATTCCTCCCCACCCCCCAAATTAGTT
The DNA here is from genome assembly GCF_901765095.1 of Microcaecilia unicolor. Lineage (NCBI taxonomy): Eukaryota > Metazoa > Chordata > Amphibia > Gymnophiona > Siphonopidae > Microcaecilia > Microcaecilia unicolor. The sequence continues at coordinate 31,238,028 of NC_044044.1, forward strand.
GCTTGCCTTCAAAATTCAGAAGTCGGACTACTACTTACTGAGGCAGTAATAGTCTGGAAGATGCTAAGACGGGCACAGCCCTTGGTACAGAGCAAGCTCTGTAGGTCTGGCTGTGGGTAGGCAAACTCAGTAATGGCTTGGGCATTCTGCCTCCTCTCTGTTCTCAAGATGGGGAGGGGGAAAAGGAAACCACCAGCTGTGTTGTGCCTTTGAGTTTTGAGGCTCCTACAGAGTCCTGAGCTGTGTGTGTACTCTTAGCCCACCTGGCACTGCCTCTGTTCCTTAATCCTCAGAACGTCTTCTCTCCTGCCACTGTGCTTGTGCTCGTGTGTGCTGCCGGCCGTGGGACCCAGATTATCGCGTTAACTCTTTTCTGCTGACTGCCAGTGCAGATCCTCTTCCTGCCACATTTCCACCTCCCCCCCTCCCCCATGTGAAAGCAGGAAGTACATCGACAGGAGGAGGCAGGACAGGGAGGAAGAAAGAAGGACCTAGTGCAGCACGGCAGAGAAGACTTAATGTCTTAATGTGTTAATGAGAGTTCCCGGCCAGCACATGAGACTGACATCACTGGACCAACGCAGCCTTCTTCTGCCTGCCACTGGAAGCTTTGCCAATGCAGTAGCGTCGCCGTGACCCCTTGGAGGCCGGGCCTGAGGACTCCTGGTCTCCCCTCTCAGTGGCCCTATTAGAAGCTTATTCTATAAAGAAAAGTACCAGAATATTAGCATAAGTGGATGATAATGCATGCACAGGTAGGAGCAATAACTTATGGATAATAAAAAAAAATACATGTATATCATATTCCTTTTCGTCCCACCAGACCAGTCCAGAATGCATGGGTTATGCTCGCCAACCAGCAGATGGAGGCAGAAACTGAAGAGTTATGAGCCCTACCATACTTTAGACACCATTCAGCCACAGGTTACCTGTATTCTGTGTCTCCAGTAGATGGTGACAAGTATCCTGTGCACTTTGTTTCTGGGCTGGTGAGGTACCTCCAGGGCCTGATTGGAAACCTGGGTACTCAGTGAGCAGACTGAGAGAAATCTAGGCCCTCTCAGTTCCACTGAGTACCCAGTTTGTGTCCCTCCCCCTTCTCCAGCCACCCCGCTGCAGGATTGATTGGCTTCCCCAGGCCTCTTTAACAAGAAGAAACAAAAACGCAATAACAAGAAAAAAGGAGCCCCAGGCAGCAATAACAGGAGGGAGCTCTTGGTCTCTCCCCGCTCCCATGACGAGCTGTGTAGGCCTGCGTTGCTGGCGAGTTGTGTGATCCTGAGTGAGGAAGGCGCTGAAGTGCCATACAGCACCAGCTGTCTCTTAATGGATAGGCCACGACTTTCGCATCCTTTCACTTTCTCCAATACTGGAGCAGTGGAGTTGGCAGAGTCTCAAGAGTGGGCTTGTTTTTTCTCCTCCATCAGTCAGCCAACAGTACAGCATGGCCCAGATCGGTGGGTTGGCCTGATGGATGCTAACGGAGGCAATTAAGTCAGGCTTTCATTGTGCAAGCTAGGAGAGCTGTTAGGAGAGGCCCAGGCCAGATTGGGACGTAGGGGGGCTTCTGGCAAGCAGTCTGCGCCCAAGGGAGCCTTGCTGCATCCTCTCCTGGTGGGAGCTCATTTGTACCTGGTAGAGGCACAAATGTAGGAGTAGCCTAGTGGTTAGTGCAGTGGACTTTGATCCTGGGGAGCTGAGTTCGATTCCCACTGCAGCAGCTCCTTGTGACTCTGGGCAAGTCACTTAACCCTCCATTGTCCCAAGTACAAATAAGTACCTGTATATACTATGTAAACCGCTTTGAATGTAGTTGCAAAAACCTCAGAAAGGCAGTATATCAAGTCCCATTTCCCTTTCCCTCTTTGCCAGGAGGGGGCAGTAAGTTGGAGACAAGGTTTGCCTGGAGGAATATAAGGTCTGGAATTGGGGGCTGAGCAGGAGCTGGGGGAGTATTCCCCTGAGTGTGTTTTTATTGCCGCACAAAACCTTTCACCTATGGAAGTTGCAGGGGCCCCAGGCAACTTCCAGTCTCCTGGAGAACCCCCTCTCTTTCAGGCCAAGAGATCTAGGTTGGCGGTGCCCAAGGAGTTAGACTGCCATTCAGTTTGGTAGGTTGTAGAAAAGCACAGTGTAAGAAATACAGGGGTGAGAGAATTTTCTGCCCTTGTAATAAAATATCAGAATGCAAAATGGAAAGCTGGGGCTCCATTTAACCTACAACAGTCCAACTTGGCTGCATCGGGGGGGGGGGGGGGGGGGGGGGGACACAACTAAGAGGGGTAGTTACTAAGTTGCAGTATCACAGCTCAGTTTAGCAGGGATGTTCAAGTCCAATTTATTTGATATACTGCAACTGTAGCAAAAACCTAAGAGCGATCTACAAAGTAATTGAAATATAGGGGAAGGGGAAACTGGACAACACATAAAAACAAAAGCAATAAAAACCAGTTGACAGTAAAAGACATACACAAAAGAAAAAGAAGGAAGGGGAAAGTGGGAAAGCAAAACACAGAAGGGAAGGTCCCCTGCAACCAGAGACAATGATCCAAGAAAACATGAAAAGGGGACTAAAATTATTCCTGGGAAAGCCGGAGAGAAATATGCTTTCAACTGTGGAAGGGCAGTAGTGCTGGTTAGTAACTTCCACAATAACTTTCCTTTTAAAACCCTGTTGCGGTAACGTCATTTTTTAAAGTTTGCCCTGCTGTTTTTTTAAAGGGGCCAATGGTGGGGTTCTAGGGATAGGGGTTTTTATTTTTTTTTTCCTTTTGTGATGTTTAGTTTTATTTCCTATGTTGATTTCTAATCTGCTATAAAAGATGGTGAACAGCAGACTATAACTGTTGTAAATAGAGAAAAGTCCTCAGCCAGCTGCTGTGAGGGGTGTAGGCTCTTCCTGGCGGGTGGGATGGGAGCTTTGTGCAAGAAACCCTCGGAAGGATCTCTTTGTACATCCTGCAATAAAAAAAACGGTTATCCCAGCTCTGGAGAATGCATTCGCTGTGTCCTTCAAAGGCTGCAAGCTGTGAGTGACTGGCGTAGCCACAGGTGAGCCGGGGCCCACCCACTTATGGCTCAGGCCCACCCAACAGTAGCACATGTTTAGAGGTAACTGCTGAGGATCCCAAGTTCCGCCAGCTGAAGACTTCCCCCTGATGGTAATGCAAATGCTACTCTCCACAATACCGGAACCTGCACATGCTCAGTTTTCAGCACGTCTGCTGCAGACTGCCAAGGTGGAAAGAAGAGTTTTCCCACCAGCTGAGATTTTTTTTTTGGTGGTGAAGGAGGGGGAGAATACTTGGTGCCCACCCACGTCTTGCCTAGGCCCACCTAAAATCTGTTGTCTAGCTACGCCCCTGGTGAATGATACCTTTTTTTTTTTACATTATTATGAGGGGGTGGGGGTCTGTCCCTTCAAGCAGGGCAGTGCAGTGCACAGCAAGCTCAGGATAACACCCAGACAGAGCCCGAGCTTGTTCTGCATTGGCTTGATGAATGGAGAGTCCTTCGAGGCTCATCATATATGTATGTCTTCAGTTGGTTCAATAACTGAAAGTAGGGTTACATGCTCAGTATTGTCAGTGGAGAAGCGTAGATAGTGGGGTTCCCCAGGGATCTGTGTTGGGACCGCTTCTTTTTAACATCTTTATAAATGATCTAGAGATGGGAATAACTAGTGAGGCAATTAAATTTGTTGATAACACAAAGTTATTCAAAGTTGTTAAATCACATGCAAATGATATTTAATGTCAGCAAGCGCAAAGTGATGCATGTGGGAAAGAGGAACCCAAACTATAGCTACGTGATGCAAGGTTTCACATTAGGAGTCACCACCCAGGAAGAGAATCTAGGTGTCGATGATATGTTGAAACCTGCTCCGTGTGCAGCGGTGGCTAAGAAAGCAAATAGAATATAGGTTTTTTTTTTTTTTTTTTGTTACATTTGTACCCCGCGCTTTCCCACTCATGGCAGGCTCAATGCGGCAGGCGATGGAGGGTTAAGTGACTTGCCAAGAGTCACAAGGAGCTGCCTGTGCCAGGAATCAAACTCAGTTCCTCAGGACGTTATAATACCTTTGTATTGCTCCATGGTGCGATCGCACCTTGAATACTGTGTGCAAATCTGGTCACCACATCTAAAAATATATATATAGCAGAATTAGAAAAGGTACAGAGAAAGGTGACAAAAATGATAATGGGGATGGGATGACTTCCTTATCAGGAAAGGTTAAAGAGGTAAGGGCTCTTTAGCTTTGAGAAGAGAAAGCTGAGGGGGGATATGATAGAAGTCTATAAGTGGAAGTGAATGGGTAGATGTGAATCGCTTGTTTACACTTAAAAAAATACAAATAAAGGACACACAATGAAGCTACAAAGTAGTAAATTTAAAACAAATTGGTTTAAAATATTTCTTCACTCAACATGCGATTATAATCTGGAATTCTTTGCCAGAGGATGTGGTAAAAGCAATTAGCTTAGCGGAATTTAAAAAAAAAAGTACATTAGCCATTATTAAGATGGACTTGAGAAAATCCACTACTTATTTCTAGGATAAGCAACATAAAATCTGTTTTTACTGTGCTGGGATCTTGCCAGGTACTTGTGACCTGGATTGGCTACTGTTAGAAACAGGATACTGAGCTTGATGGACCTTTGATCTGTCCCAATATGGCGATGCTTATGAGCTTATGTTCTCAACATGGTGGAAGATAAATGAGAATCTTCCCTTCCCTGTCGTAGCCCCAAAAAGGCCAGTTCTAATTCAGCTGAAAGGCTAACGGTCTTATCATTTTCTCTTTCTATGAGAAAACTGCCAGGGTCAAAAAAAAATGCAAATTCAAAAAGCTGTAGGTTTGCATTGGGTTTAGCAGCATTATGGGTCAAAGATGGCTTTCCTCACCCTCCCTCCCCCATTTTCCCTTCTTGGCCAACAATTTGTAGGTGTGTTACCAAAGTAATACATGAAAGAATGGAAAAAAAGATGATACCTGTATTTTTTTTATTAGCTTTCAAAGATATCAAATCTGAAAATTAAGGGTTACCTTCTAAAAAGCTGATCCAAAAATGGATTAAGTTAGTCCAATAAAAAAAAAAAAGGTGTCATCTTATTTTCTTTTCTATGTTGTGTTATATTTCCAGTGCATTTTTTTTTCTAACAAAAAAGGTGTTGGTCACATGTTTTGGTCCTGCAAGGGCATAGTCCGATTTTGGAAGGAGCTAGTACAATATGTTTCTGAGATGTGGAAGGCGGGCTGGAAGTATGACTTGGCGCTGCTCCTGGGCCATCCTGTTCTCATACACCCTGTCCCATCAGGATTTACCGCTTTTGTACGCAAAGCTATTGTAGTGGCTAAACAAACAATACTCTCAGAATGGCTTACATACAACTACCCTACAGTATCGCAGTGGCGTGTGCGTATGATAACGTTACTGCGGGTAGAGAGGGTGGGAATTACAGACTTTAAAACGAAGACTGGAGTGCGTTTCCAACTCACTTGGACTCCCTTTTGGAATACTCTGACTCCAACTGCCAGGAGTAGACTGTTAAACTTCTAGATATTGCCCTGTACCCTGCGTTATTATGTTCATTTGATGCCATAGCAAGGGAAAGGGGGGGTGGGAGGGGAAGGGGAGGGAAGGTTAAGTCCTATATGTTGGGGTAGAAGTACTATGTGTTAGTTTAGCCACATGGGGGGAAAATATCAGACGTTCATACCAGGGCCGTATCTGCGTGGGGCCATAGGGGCCTGGGCCCCCGCAGATTTCGCCCTGGACCCCCCTACCACAGACCCTCTCCACCTCCCCCTCCCTCCCGCCCGCCCGCCCGCCACCAACCCGTCGCCGATCTTTGCTGGCGGGGGACCCCAAGCCCCTGCCAGCCGAAGTCCTCTCTTCCGTGCAGGATGCAAGTTTCAACGCTTCCTGTTCTTCTGAGTCTGACGTCCTGCACGTACAACGTGCAGAACGTCAGACTCAGAATTTGGAATTCAGTCTGACGTCCTGCGCGTTGTACGTGCAGGACATCAGACTCAGAAGAACAGGAAGCGTTGCAACTTGCAGCGGCTCAGCCTGCATGGAAGAGAGGACCTCGGCTGGCGGGGGGTTGGGGTCCCCCGCCAGCAAAGGTAAGTGACAGCAGCGGGGGAGGGTGTCATTGGTGGCGAGGGGGGGGTCCGGAAATGGCGGGGGGGGGATCGGTGGCGCCGGGGGGGGGGGGGGGCTAAAATGTGCCCCCTCCCTCTGGCTCTGGCCCCCCCTACCGCCCGAGTCCAGATACGCCCCTGGTTCATACATGATGATGTTAACTTTTCTTCTTATGTTTTGAATAAAAATGATTGAAACATAAAAAGGTGTTGGTAATGCCAGGCCACCCTTCTGGGGTGGGATGATCACTGAGGGACCCACCCCACAATAGCCAGGCACAGAATCTATGACAAGGCAGAATTGGTGTGTAGAGCCTGAGCTCTTTCATTAAAACTTGGGGTCCATGGGTCAATTTTAGCAGACAATGGAAAAGGTGCTGGTACTCAAGTGCTAGGCCACCCTTCAGGGGTGGGATGATCACTGAGGGACCCACCCCACAATAGCCAGGCACAGAATCTATGACAAGGCAGAATTGGTGTGTAGAGCCTGAGCTCTTTCATTAGAGGTCCATGGGTCAATTTTAGCAGACAATGGAAAAGGTGCTGGTACTCAAATGCGAGGCCACCCTTCAGGGCTGGGGTGATCACTGAGGGACCCACCCCAGAATAGCCAGGCCCCCTGCAACCAGTCACAGAATCTATGACAAGGCAGAATTGGTGTGTAGAGCCTGAGCACTTTCATTAAAGCTTGGGGTCCATGGGTCAATTTTAGCAGACAATGGAAAAGGTGCCGGTACTCAAGTGCTAGGCCACCCTTCAGGGGTGGGGTGATCACTGAGGGACCCACCCCACAATAGCCAGGCACAGAATCTATGACAAGGCAGAATTGGTGTGTAGAGCCTGAGCTCTTTCATTAGAGGTCCATGGGTCAATTTTAGCAGACAATGGAAAAGGTGCTGGTACTCAAATGCGAGGCCACCCTTCAGGGCTGGGGTGATCACTGAGGGACCCACCCCACAACAGCCAGGCCCCCTGCAACTAGTTACAGAATCTATGACAAGGCAGAATTGGTGTGTAGAGCCTGAGCTCTTTCATTAAAACTTGGGGTCCATGGGTCAATTTTAGCAGACAATGGAAAAGGTGCTGGTACTCAGTACCCCCAAGTAGCCTCTCAAAAAAAAAGCCCTGTATATTTCTATTTATTACCTTTAAAAGTGGACTAACACAGCTACAACATCACTTTACCCGTGAAAGAATGAGAAATCGGAAAAGTGCACATCTGTCTCCCTCCCACAGACTGGGAAGTCCCTGCCTGGCTCTCCTCCCCTCCTCCTCAGCCCTGACTTTCACTTTCTCTTTTGAGATTTCTAACTTAGTCACCCACGAGCTGAGAAGCGAACACAGCACAGGAGTGAGAAAGACCAGGAGACCAGAGGCCTTCAGAGCAGTTTCACTGCACGTCCTTGCCCTGCTCTGGCTGTGGGACAAAGGAAATCGTTTTAATCTGACCACTACATTGCTCTGGGCACAGGATGGCAGCGCTGCCAGTCAAGGCTGAAGCTAAAGAGAAGGTGAGAGAGTGCACTGACCGGGGGAGACAGATTTATTTGAGGATGAATCCACAAGATGACCCCTATCAAGGGAGGTTCCAAGGGCTCCCAGTCCCTCATGCCAAATGTTCTAGAGGGCCCCTAGTGCCATAGACTGAAAAAGGGGGAAAGATCCAGGTCTGTTTTCACAGTCTTCAGTGCCCCAGAGTAAAGGAGAGAGGATGCAGAGTGAGGGGAAGAATCCAGGGATTCGTAGCACGAGGGAAGGAAAGATCCAGGAGCCCACAGAAGGTAGGAAGGTTAGGGGACTGCAGACTGAGGGAGAGAGGGAGGAGAAGCCTGGATCCTTAGTCCAAGAGAGAGGAAGGATTCAGGGGCCACAGACTGAGAGGAGGAGCCGGGAGACCATAAAGCAGGAGAGAGAAGAAGGAGGTTTAAAGACAAGAGGTGGCGCGATGTAAAAAAAAAAAAACTGAAGTTGGTCACCACCTTTGTCCAAAAAAAACCTATCAGGTGCTGCGTCCGTGTTGTCATTTTGCATGTTATTGTATCTCTGTTACAGCTGCAGAAGTTTCAGAACTTAGGGACTGTTCTGCTCACACCGCACCACTGTCACCGGGCCGGGCTGCAGAGGGATGTGGGCACTCAGGGGGCAGTGGCGACCCTGGACAGGGCATTCCAGCTGCTGCTGCAGTCTGAGGCTATTCTTTTTATGTATTAATTGTACATTAAAACAATAGCCTGAGCTTGGACGCCCAGGTCCAGCTCGTCATCGCTGCCACTTTCTGAGTGCCTGCAGCCCGGCTCGGTGACAGTAGCAACGTGGGCAGCAGCTCATTTGCTTATGATGAATATAAAGATCTTTATTGTCATCGTAAGCCAAAAAATAAAGGCATATAGAGCAGGACTGAAATCCACAATACAGCACTGCAGATAATAAAGCAAGCTCTTGAATATAACCCTCCTCCTCCCCTTCACAGACCACTCAAACTCCCTTTGCACTCCCATCCCCTCCTAACAGAGAATGCAAAATAATATACACTTCACAAATTTGCTATTGTTTTGGACAAACCAATTTGGCGCAAGCTCCGCCCACTGGCTTCAGCCCAGATAATGGGACAAATAATGTCACGCCACCTCCTGTCATTAAACCTCCTTGAATACAGAGGACACAGACTAAGAGGAGGAGCCAGGAGCCTATAAACCAGAGAAGGCAAATATAGGGGGCCGCAGATCAAGGGAAAGAAGGAGGAGAAGCCAGTCCTTATTCAAGAGAGGGAGGATACAGGGGGCACAGACTGAGATAGGAGGAGCCCGGAGCCTATAGAGGGACCACAGATTGAAAGAGAAGGAGCCAGGAGTCCATAGAGCAGGGTGGTGGGGGGGGGGGGGGGGGGGGGAGGGAGGATATAGAGACCACAGACTCAGAGAGAAGGAGCTGATCCATAGGACACAGACTGAGAGAGAAGAAGCCCAGAGCCCATAGAATAGGATACAGAGAGAGGGAGGATGCAGGGGACCACAGAGAAGGAGGGAGCGAGGATGCAGGGAACCCTGGATAGGGAGAGGCAAAGCCAGGAGCCCGTAGACCAGAGGTGGCAGATACAGGGGACTAAAGACCAAGGGAAAGAGGGAGAAGCACAGCACAGAAAAATGCAGACAAGTTCTAGGTGTCCCAAGTCATAGACCAAACGTTCTAGAGGCTTCTCATTTTACAGAATAGAGGAACCAGAGGCCTACAGACAAGTGAAAGGAGGAGGACCCACAGAGCAAAGAATGAAGGTTTTGAGGCCCCATAGACCAAAGGAGAGCTCTCCTTTTTGGGGGGGAAGGGGGAATGTTTGAAACTTTTAAGCTGCTGTGGTTTCCTTCTTCTTGCTGGGGGTAGCCCTATTTTCCCTTGCACAGTCAACTAAACTGCGGGTTCACACGATTCCAGTGATTCTTCCTGTTCTACTACTACTACTACTTAACATTTCTAGAGCGCTATTAGGGTTATGCAGTGCTGTACAAATTAACAAAGAAGGACGGTCCCTGCTCAAAGGAGCTTACAATCTTGTCCCAGGTCTTCCCATCCCAGAGCCCTGTATTTCAGCAAACCACTTCAGTCATCTCTGCGAGCAGCTCTCACAGCTACTACTACTACTACTACTACTTAACATTTCTAGAGCGCTACTAGGGTTACGCAGCGCTGTACAATTTAACAAAGAGAGACAGTCCCTGCTCAAAGAGCTTACAATCTAATAGACAAGAGTGAGACAAATATAGGACAATCAAGCCATTGTGACATCACTAATGAGGTTGGCTCTTAGGCATTGGTGGAATGAGGCATTATGACATCACAATCTCAGCTCTGGTTAAATCACTGCTATATGTAATACTACTACTACTACTTAACATTTCTAGAGCGCTACTAGGGTTACGCAGCGCTGTACAGTTTAACAAAGAGAGACAGTCCCTGCTCAAAGAGCTTACAATCTAATAGACAAGTGAACGGTCGGTCCGATAGGGGCAGTCAAATTGGGGCAGTCTGGATTCACTGAACGGTAAGGGTTAGGTGCCGAACGCAGCATTGAAGAGGTGGGCTTTAAGCAAAGACTTGAAGACGGGCAGGGAGGGGCCTTGGCGTAAGGGTTCAGGAAGGTTGTTACAAGCATAGGGTGAGGCGAGGCAGAATGAGCGGAGCCTGGAGTTGGCGGTGGTGGAGAAGGGTACAGAGAGGAGGGATTTATCCTGTGAACGGAGGTTACGGGCGGGAACGTAAGGGGAGATGAGGGTAGAGAGGTAGTGAGGGGCAGCAGACTGAGTGCATTTGTAGCTGACTGCTAAGTAAGTAAAGGACGCAGGAAAACCTGAACTGCAGCCAGGAGTGAGAGAGGTGCCAAAGAGAGAGGAAGGAAGCCAGGTCAAACAGATACATCCAGGATAGAATATCTGCAGGAGGGAGAGAGGCAGGACAGTCGGCTTCTGGGAACAGAATAACAACTTGAGGGACGGAGCAAGACAGACAAGACACATCCAGGAGAGAATAACACCTGGTGGGAGGAAGGCTGAACATACAGACACATCTGGAACAGAATAACAGGAGGCAGGACAGATGGACACACCTGCAATAGAATAACACCTGGACGGAGGAGGCAGGAGAGACAGATACATCTGGGATAGAATTACACCTGGAAGGAGGGAGAGAAATAGGTCAGATGAATACATCATCACAACTGGTAGCCACAGAGTGGGAAAGGAATGGAACTGGAAATTTAGGGTAGCAGCCGCCATTTGCACAGGTCTCGCAATGGTTGAACAAGAGAGAGACTTACAATAATTAATGCTCTTTCTTATGATTTCTGCAGGTGGATAAGTTTCGCAAGGACCTGTGTGCTGAGGTAAGACAGACGGGGTACCTCTATGATTTAATAAACCTCATCTACAGCAGTCCTGTAGGACATAACGATGCCGTTTACAATCAATATTCAAAGGGGAAAAACACCATTTTTCAATAGGAGAGGAGAGAAAGTAAAGAAAAAGTAGCCAGAATAGAGACTGAGGTCTCCTTGTCCCAAGGACTAGTGTACCACTGTATCCTAAGATAGAGACAGCAGTTGAAATAAATAGGCTTTCAAAGTCCCAAAACCTGAGCAGTGTGAGCTTCCTCACAGCAGTGCCCATGGCTGCAGTAGTGTGAGGACTCCGGAAATGTGAACTTCTTTAAAGCGTTGCCCCTGTCACAGAGGTCCCAGAAGCGTGAGCTCCCTCAGAGTGACCTACATCACTTTTCTTTTGGCTTTTGTTGTGAAATGTCCCTGATTTTTCTCCTGCAGGCCGAGACCCTCCTTGGAAGTTACTTTCCTCAAAAGATTATTGAGCTGGACAGGTTTCTGAAGGTATGGTTGTCTTCTTGGCTGAGATTATTGGGAAGGGGAGGAGAGGGAATTACAGAACCCTGGATATTAATTTGCAGTCTCCCCGTCCTTCTTTTTTCCAGGAGAAAGAGCTGAACCTCCGTGACCCATCGGTGCTGAGGGCTGAACTTGACATTCCCATCCCAGACCCAGAGAAAGAAAAAGAGAAAGAGAAAAAGAAAAAAGAGGAGGTGAGAAAGGAGAAAAACCTAGGGGAACCTCTGCCTTCCCCCCCCTGAAAAGAATCAGGGTTACTTCTGATAAACCAAAGAACAATGGCCTTCCTCTCTCCCAGACAGGTGATGGACAACTCACCAGTCAAATCTTCTCCAACAGACAATAGTTACAGTTATCGTTTATTTATGGCCCGCTAATACCAGTAGCAACAAATCCACCCAGGTGGAAAAAGAACAATGGTGTGCCACGGATAATCTCAGGAGCCAAAGAGTGGGAACAGAACCAGGCTCTTCAATGAACAGACCAAAGACGTTCCAGATTCGAAATACAATTTATTAAATGAAGACTCTACAAGGTACCCTGAAAGTGCCCTCTTCAAGAGTCTCAAGGGGTTAGTGGACAAAGCGTACAAAATAGAGTCGCTTGAGAGTAACGTACTGGTCTTCGAAAAGACCTTTGAGGTACAGTAGAAAATGTGCTAACTAGACGCATCTGGAACGAACCTGGAACGTCTTTGGTCTGTTCATTGAAGAGCCTGGTTCTGTTCCCATTCCCGCTAATACCAGTAACATATTTCATAGCAGATTACAACTAAGATACTAGATCAAAAATAAATCTAGGATGTAACAGAATAATCCAGAATTATCACAGATATTAATATCATGGTCATGAATAACCTTACAGAAATACATCTTCACTAACGTACTGCAACATGTCCTTCCTTATCACGTATTTGTAAAACAACTTTGTTCTTTAATCCCTTCTTCAAGATGTCGTAACTGGATGTATGCCTTAGTTTAAATGGAAGGGCATTCCAAAAGCTAACTCCTTGATACACAAATAAACAATTTCAGTGTTCCGTGCGTCCCGGAACGGGGAGGGAGTGAATCAGAAAGCAAGGTTACATTGCTGTGTACGGTGACAGTTACTCATGTGGAGAGGGTGCTGTCAAATTAGCCAGATTTTTAGCCAAGAGGGAAGAAACCACGGCTTGGGCAGAGGGTGCAGGAAAAGCTTAAATTGCTTTCTTAAAAACAGACATATTGAATTTGCTCCACAGAAGGAGGCTGGGAAGAAAGAGGATGAAGACGACAAGGGTGAGTATTGGGTTTTTCTGTTCACAGGGTTTCTGGGTTCCACTCCTGACCTCCATTCTTCCTCTTTCGGCCTGGCCATTCTCACAGCTCTGCTTCCAGTTCCTTTCAAACCAGCCTTCGTTGGGCAATTGCATGATGAACCTTCACTGTCAACCACCCAGATGGGGTGGGGGTTCCCCATTTTATACCCCCCTCCCCCGGCAATCTTTTTCAGCTTGGCTTGCATCCTTTTGAAAATCACTTGCAGGATTACTGACTGTGACAAGTGGTTCAGAATAGTTCGGTCTGGGAATTGTGGTACAGAGGCTGGGAGGGGGCAAGACGTGGGATCCTACGAGAGCATTTATACATTGTATTTTCTTCTCAGCACCCCCCTGTGGGCCCATCAGCTGCAATGAGAAAATTGTAGCTCTGCTGAACCGCGTGAAACCTGAAGTTAGGGAGGTGAAAGAAAAGCTGAACCTGGTAAGCCCAGTCTGCACCTCACTGTGTCATGGTTCATCCACACAAAAAATCAGAGGAAAGGAATAAGACTTGATATACCGCCTTTCTGTGGTTTTTGCAACTGCTTTCAAAGCTGTTTACATAGTATATTCAGGTACTTATTTGTATCTGGGGCAATGGAGGGTTAAGTGACTTGCCCAGGGTCATGAGGAGCTGCAGCGGGAATTGAACCCAGTTCCACAGGATCAAAGTTCGCTGCACTAACCACTAGGCTACTCCTCCATTCGATCAGGGTCAAACAAACGAGGGAGAAGAAATTTACAGGTGGTTTCTTGGGAATATTCCCTCTAGGTTGCTCTGTACTTGAATTCTCGGGAACAATTCCTGCCTTCGTCTCTCTGACCAACCTGTGTGTTTGTCCCAGGTCTCCATGTGGGTGCAGCTGCAGGTCCCTAAGATTGAAGATGGAAATAACTTTGGGGTCGCTGTACAGGTAGGTGATGTCTGAGAGAGAAAGTGACAGCCTCCTTTCTCCTGTAAGCCCCCCCCCCCCCCCCCCCGTTCTCTTTCTCTGTCTCTATTTTCTTGATCTTCAATGGGTCTTCTCTTAGTTTTGTTTGTGATTTTTTTGTTTGTTTGTTTCATGCTTTAGGAAAAGGTTTTTGAGCTGATGACAAACACTCGAACGAAGTTGGAAGGATTCCAGACACAGATCTCAAAGTATGGTCTGGGAAAGGGGTTTTGGGAAGGGATGCAGGAATCCAGTATGGAGACATATCAAAGGAAAGGGAGAGAGTACTGGGAGGGGAGTGTGAACATGGGATGTGCAGGAGAGAGGGCAGCCTGAATAGTGAGGGAGAAGGATGGAGTGTAAGAAATGGCAGAGTTAGGTTTTGGGTGTAGAATGAGTAGAAGTAAATCGATTTTTTTACTCGTTCCAAAAGTACAAAGACTAGGGGACACTCGAGGAAGTTAAATGGAAATACTTTTAAAACAAATAGGAGGAAATATTTTGTTACTCAACAAATAGTTAAGCTCTGGAACTCTTCGCCGGAGGAGATGGTAACAGCGGTTAGCATATCTGGGTTTAAAAAAGGTTTGGACAAATTCCTGGAGGAAAAGTGCATAGTCTGCTATTGAGACAGACACTGGAAGCAACTGCTTGCCCTGGGATTTGTAGTATGGAGTGTTGCCACGATTTGGGTTTCTGCCAGGTACTTGTGACCTGGCTTGGCCACTGTTTGGAAAACAGGATACTGGGCTAGATGGACCATTGGTCTGACCCAATACGGCTACTCATGTGTTCAAATTACAGGATAAGCAGATAGATTTAGGATAGCCGACAACTCAAGCGAGCCCCTCCCCCATCATCTTTTCTTCTTCTGCAGATATTTCTCTGAGAGAGGAGATGCAGTTGCAAAAGCTGCCAAACAGCCGCATGTGGTGAGTACGAAACCGAAGCCTCGGAGCTCAGAGAAGGCGTGTGTGCTTGTAGTAACCTTCTGCATGGTCTCTCTTTCTCGCTCGCTCCATCTGTTCGCGTGGCTTATCTTGCCAGTATTATTGTGTCTCATGCCAGTTTCTTCTTTCATTCGCAGGGCGATTACCGGCAGCTAGTGCACGAATTAGACGAGGCAGAATACGCCGAGATCCGGATCATGGTCACCGACATCCGGAATACTTACGTAAGTGACTCAGACAGACAGTGCACCGAATTGTGCATAACGTGAGGACGGATCTAGTGAAGAGTGACGTTCCTTGGTCGGGTGCCATCCGGGGCGGATCGCTGCTATGCACCCCAGAAGCGGAGCCAGGTTGATGGCGTGGGGAGAGCGAAAGCGGCGCGAGAGTGGACTTCTGCCGCCGCACATTTTCACTGCAACACGATGAGAAACAAATAGGTGCCGGTACCGGCAGAACTCCGTTTGGGGAAGCGGCCGCTCCCCTGGCGTCCCCTGGTGCACACCCCCTCCCCGGGTGCAGCATCGTCATTCCCCCCTGGGTGCAGTACAACACCCCCCCCCCCTTCCAAGTGCATTCTTCTTACCTGATGGGGTGCTGGGAGCAGCCACACAGCTGTCGGCTCCCCTGGTTCCCTGCTCCCTCCTGCCCCAGAACAGGAAGTAACAGCAGAGGGAGCAGGGAACCAGCGGAGCCAACAGCTGCATGGCTGCTCCCTGCAGCGTGCACCTGGGGAGGACTACCCCTACTGCCCCGCCACTACTAGGGAAGCTTGATGAATGGTCCAGAAACTGGCAAAAGATTTAATGCTAAAGAATGCAGGGCCAGGCATTTGGGCTGCAAAATCCCAAGGGAACGTTACAGTATAGGGAGCAAAGTACTTCTGTGTTGAAAGAGGAGCAGGACTTGAGGGTGATCTTAAGGTAGCCAATAGGAAAAAGGAGGTGATAATACCTCTGTATAATTCTCTGGTGAAGCCCCGTTTAGAATACCGAGCACGATTCTGGAGACCCAGGTTTAGAAAGATATAAACAGAATGGAGTTGGTACAGAGAGCAGATACTAAAGTCTCCATCTTAAAGCATATGGAGGACAGACCTGAAGATTTCAATATGTATATTTTGGAAGAAAGGTGGGAGAGAGGAGATATGATAGAGACATTGAAATATATCTGTGACATAAATGCACAAGAGGTGAATCTCTTTCAACTGTGGAATACGAGGGCATAGGATGAAGTTAAGGGGATAGACGGAGCAATCTAAGAAAATACTTATGTAGGGAAAGGGTGGTGCCTCTTGATAGAGGTAGTGGAGACAAAGACTGAATCTGAAAGCAAGAATGTGTGGGAGAGGAAGAGATAGAGGTTATGGATGAGCAGACTGAACAGACTGCCATTTTTCTCTCTGTTTCAGCCCCTCTAGTCATTTTCACTATTTCTAATTCCTCCCAGGCCATTCTGTATGACGTTGTCCTGAAGAATTCAGATAAGATCAAGAAACCACGCAGTGACACAAAGGCCCTGATCTACTGAGTAAGCCTGAGATTCCTGGACTTGCACATCTAGCCATGCTCACGATGGGGTTTCCGGTTGTCTGCTCTACTGAAAAGAGTCTTTGTTTGGAAATAAATATTTTATTTCACTTTCGATGTCCTGATTTTAAATTCTGTCACTGTGTAACAGCAGGGTCAATGCACTGTTGACGAGTAGAGGGGTACTGGAACTTGGATAGAAGGGTCCTAGTGCTCTCACTGGTCCAGCAGGATAAGAACCACCCCCACCTGTATTCCTCTGGTTCATGGAGTTGGGACGCTGTCATAGACCTCCTTGGTTCACCTGTGGGTCTCTATAAACCACCAGGGTAGGATGCCACCTTGTGATTATAGTACACCTCTACAGGTCATCAGGATAGGCTCCCTACGAGTCTCTCTCTGGTTCAGTGGGATAGGAAATCACCCTAAGTTTATGGTTCAGCAGGACAGGATTGCCCAGGGTCTTCCTGAGGTTTGCCAACAAAGACTGCCCAGATAGGTCCCTCTGTGCTTCACCAGAACAGAATATCCCTGTAGATCTCTTTACAGTCCTGAAGGCTAACACCTCCCGCAGGTCCTTCTGTACTGGCAGGATAGGATGTCCTGCAGATATCTGGTCATCAGAATACTAAAATGTACCATTCTAGGTCAGACCAAAGGTCCATTGAGCTCAGTATCCCGTCGTGCACTGGCTGGATCCCAGTGCCTTGTTACTTACACCCAGACTAATAATAATTTATGGACTTTTCCTCTGGGAACTTGGTCCAGCATCAAATTCTAAAGCTTAATTTTACACTGAGTGAAAACATATTTTCCCCAGTTTTAAGAGTGCTTCCTGTTAGTTTCACAGATTGGCCCCTGGTCTTAGTACTATTTGAAATGGTAAACAACAGTCCCCTATTTACCTCCTCCACCCCACTCATGATTTCATAAACTTCCTCAGTTATCCTGTCTCCTTTAGAACGTCACCCTTCTCTGAACCCTTCTAGTTGTGCTTATATTTTTGAGATGGTGCAGCTAGAGATGCGTACGGTTTTCAAGACGTGGACCCACATTCACCTATACAGGGGCATAGTAATATTCTCTGTTTTATTCTTGGAGAAAAGGCGGCTGAGAAGAGATATGATAGAGGTCTATAAAATAATGAGTGGAGTTGAACGGGTAGATGTGAAGCGTCTGTTCACGCTTTCCAAAAATACTAGGACTAGGGGGCATGCGACGAAGCTACAATGTAGTAAATTTAAAACGAATCGGAGAAAATGTTTCTTCACTCAACGTGTAATTAAACTCTGGAATTCGTTGCCAGAGAATGTGGTAAAGGGGGTTAGCTTAGTGGAGTTTTAAAAAGGTTTGGACGGCTTCCTAAAGGAAAAGTCCATAGACCGTTATGAAATGATTTTGCTGGATATTTGTGACCTGGATTGGCCACTGTTGGAAACAGGATGCTGGGCTTGATGGACCTTTGGTCTTTCCTAGTATGGCAATACTTATGTACTTATTTTATAAAGAATTCTATACACTGTATTTGCTTTTTTGACCACTGCTGCACACTAAGCTCAGGATTTCAGTGTGTCGTCCACAGTGATTCAAAAAACCTTTTCACTTAGGGTGGTTCCTAAACCAGTTGGGATTATTTTTCCCCGAGTGCCTGCTTCCCTTTGCACCTGCCAACATTAAATTTAATCTGTCATTTAGATGCCCAGTTGCCCAAGATCCTTTTGCAAATCCTCATCATGCAACTGACTTTTTATTTATTAGGATTTATTTACCGCCTTTTTGAAAGAATTCACTTAAGGCAGTGTACAGTAAGAATAAATCAAACATAAGCAATAGACAATTACAGCAGTAAAAATATTCAGACAACAATATTACTTAAACTCTATCTATTGGGAACCACTGGTTATGTATCAATTTCTATATCGTTTTACCAGATGGTGTTTGGATACTCCTCTCTCCACATATGTACACAAATACTAATTTTTATCAACCAAGGACCTCAACGCTTCCAGGTGTTGGCAGTTGGCGGGTAAACTGAGAAACCAATGTTTTTTTTTCTCCAGTTTTGAGTTTTTTTACATTGGTTTGCAGTGCCCCTGACCAATGATAGGAACAAAGCTCCAGTGATATCGGTGGCTTTCTTATTTATTTTATTGCATTTGTACCCCACATTTTCCCACCTACTTGCAGGCTCAATGTGGCTTACGTAGTACCGTCAAAGGCGTTTGCCCAGTCTGTGGATAACAAATACAAAGTTGTATAGTGATCGTATGAGGTATAAGTGGAGGGTCGGAATGGATGAAGATTGCGTGTTGTCCTGTTCGATCATAGTCATGCTGTGTTGGTAGGTGAAGAGGGTTACGTGGGGTCGTTGGGGTAGGCCTTTTTTGAAGAGGTTGGTTTTTAGTGATTTCCTGAAGTTCAAGTGGTCGTGGATTGTTTTCACAGAAAAAGATCACGTATTCTTTGCAGAATAGCCAAGCTTGGAAGCGTTGAGGTCCTTGGTTGATAAAAAAAATCAGAATTTGTGCACATATGTGGAGAGAGGAGTCTCCAAACACCATCTGGTAAAACGATATAGAAATTGCTAGTATATGACTTTACAATATCAACACAGTATGTAATAGAACATTTTAATAGACAGCATAGGGTATAAGCAAAGACGGAACATATAGATAGGTAAGAGAGTAAGAAGAATTAGAAAGGTGAAAAGAACTGTGCACATGAGGTCATATCTAAAACTGTATTATAATATTTGCTGTTACTCTACTATCATGCTACCCAAAATTCTTCTGTAATACTAAACGTTGACTTTCTCATATATTTCCACTATTCATGATGTATTGTAAGCCACATTGAGCCTGCAAAGAGGTGGGAAAATGTGGGATACAAATGCAATAAATAAATAAATAAGAGAGATGATTAAATGTTATCTCAGCTAGGGTAGGAGTGGATAAACAAGTCCTGCTGCAGTATGTGCAGCCCGAGTCAATCCTTGTCTGTGTGAGTGAGACTAACAAGTTAGTTACATCTTCCGTTAAAGGCTTGGTTGAAGAGCCGAGCTTTCACCTGCTTCCTGAAGTAAAGACAGTCTTTTGGGGAGTGCATGCCAGAGCGTGGGGGCTCGCTTGTGGGTATCACATTGTGTAATGTCTTTTGGAGAGGGTGTGCTTAGGGATCAGCTCACACGACGCTCCAGTCCTAATACAGAACCCTGGGGCACTCCGCCCCTGAAACCTGCTTTTAACCAGTTCTCCATCCACAATTAAGTATTGCTTCTTTAAATTTCCAGGAGTCGGTAGACCCATGCTGGCTCTGCCCCACGGCGCCATGTTGATCCACTGGACCAGTAGTTTTGTTTTCCAGTATAGGTTCTACCTTTTCACTCAGCAGCACCAATATTAGGCTCCTAGGACTGTAGTTTCCAGATCAGCCTGGCACCCTAATACTGCAGAGGTGATCCAGGAAGTTATCGTAGGATAGGACGCCTGCAGATCTCTCTGAGTGGTGTGGAAGAAGAGGACTCTCTGTAAATCTCCCTACGACTGATGCTATTAATCACACGTATGCTACAGAAAAAGAAACTCTGTCACACTGGAATAATTTAGCACTGTTTATCTCTTTATTTAACCGTTTGCATTATATTTATTCAAACAAAAAAAATCATCCAAAGTGGATTGCAGCACAAACAAACAGATACGTAATATAACCTTTATAAGCAACACATTAAATACCACATTCAAAAGTCTTTACCTTTTGCTGAGAAACGTTAAATCATCTTTTTAAAAGCAGGTCTGTGGTTTATAAAGTCCAAAGGTGCAAGGCAGCAACAGAAAAACCTCTGTTCCCAGTAGTACTTATTATGCACTTAGAAAGTTGGTCAATTCATAATCTCAAACAGCAAACCGAACAACCTGTTGGAATCACTTAGTTCCTCTTCCTGTTGGTCAACCAGAACAAAAAGCTTTGCAAATAGTTCCCACTGACCAATCCAAGAGCCAGGAAGCAGGGTGGGGCCCCGTCTTCATGTCCACCTTCCTAGCCGATACATTTTCTTACCTACTGGCTCCATGTTTTTAAATTATTTTTAGCTTGCCTTTTAAAATAATGCTTAACAGCCTTATTCGGTCCCTACTCCAACGAGCTTCAAGTCTAAGTGGGCTCCTGAGGAACTGGGAGATGAAGCCACTTGCCTAAATTACAAGGAGTGTCAGTGGGGGAAGCGTCTACTTGCACCAGGGTCTATCCTGTGCTCCCATTGGCTGTCGAGACCAGCTGGGCTATCTCTACATTGATGTCCTGATTGGTCCAGTCCTTTCTGATGTCATCCAAGTGGGCATCGAAATCTACCAACCGGCCGTGAGTCTTAGATTCCAGCATCACTTTGGCCACACGGCGTATTTCTTCCCAGTTCCGCCACATAATCCTTGAAATACAAAGGGAAATGAATCACCATGAAAGCAGTCGACTTTCCTGTGGGATACGGGCCTTGAGGCTGGCAGATGGCTCAGCAGCAATGCTACCCACCACCAAGGTTTCAGGACTGTGGCTGCATTAGATCGGTTAAGATATAGGGTGGATAAAAACTAGAGGAGAGGGGCACTTAAAAATAGCCCTGGCATCTGCGAATGAAGGGCTCACTGTGCTGCTGTAGGCCCGAATGGGGGCTGGTTCCAGTTCAGCTGGAAACCCAGAGGAGGAGGCAGCAGAAACCACGAACCCAAAGAAACCAGGTTACAAATCCCACTCCTCCATCCTCAAGCACTGTGCCCCCCCCCCCCCCCCCCCCCCCCGAGCAGTTTCTGCAGGTCACTCACAGAGTCTTGTCCTTTGGTATCCAGCGTCTGTCCTTCTGCTGTAGAACGATGACCGGAGGGATGCCCGGATTCACGGAGAGACTTCGGTTATCCAGCTACAGACAGAAGAGAGAAACGAAAATCTAAAGGGTTAGAGAATAGCCCTACTACCTGAAGGGGAAAAGGAATGTGCCAGTTTCTGGTTACCGTTCTGGGTTAAACGAGAAATACAACGCTTCCTTCTCACCATAATTAAAACGGCATCTTCAAAATATTCCGAGACTCGGCCAGCAATCCGGAGGGCAGCAGTGCTGGGACTGAGGACGTGTAAGAAGGAAAACATGAGAGACAAGCGGCATAAACACAGAGGTGTGTGTGTGTGTCTGTATCGAGTTCCTGGAGCACGCTTACCTTTTGTCATTCAAGCTGGCATTAGCCTGGTAATAACCAACCAGCCGCTGACCTTCTTCCTCTGTGCTCCAGAAGTCAATCTGTAGAGAAAGGGGAGACACAGATGAGTACCGAGCAGCAAAATGGGGAGTGAGACAAGAGACAGCATGTAGCAGAGCTAGTGAAGGGAACCGGAGAATTATGCAGGGTTCTAGGTCTTGTGTAAGGGGCAAATGGAACCCCCCACCCCCACAGTACCTGGCTCAGTGCCACCTCCAGTGGAAGAGAGAGTGGAAGAAGGCCATGAGAAAGAGGAACACAGTCCATCAGGTACAAGCAACCTGTCCGGCTGCCTCCATATCCCAGTAAAACTCCATTCACTGCCATGTGGGGATAACGAGCTGCATGCAGGCACATCTTCACGTAGGCCTGCATGGAGATCTCCACCTCACACATCTCCCGGGTTGCAAAGGAGACCTGACAGTGGAGGAGACAAACAAAAGCTATCAGTTCTGTCCCAATTCTAATCCCCAGGTGTCAGCAACTCTTATGTGAAATCCTGGGAGACGATCACTTTCTCTGTGTCTCAGCGCTCATCCCTGACCGTCTGTGGGTGCTGCTTTTCTCCCTGTCCCTCAGCTCTGAACCCTAGGTTTGTCACTGTGTGTGTGTGCGCGCGGCACGTTGTTACCCTGGAGGAATGCACTTTATCTTCCTGCTTCTCTTGGTTCTAATCCCGGGCTCTGTCACTGAGCAGTCTCTCTGTGAGCGGGGAGGGGGAAAGAGAGTTAACTTTATCTCCTTGTGTCTGCCTCTAATCCCCAGCTCTGTCACTGACCTGTTTGTGAGGCTGGGCGTAGGGTTACTTTATCTCCCTAGAAGATTCTCAGTTCTAATCCTGGAGTAATTTTATCTACCTGTGCTTCAGCTCTAAACCCTAGCTGTGCCATGGACCCTTGGGGAGGTACTGTATCTCCCTGCAGCTTTGTATCAGAATTTAACAAGCTAAATTAACTATTGCAGAGCTGAATTATTGTTATTATTATTAGCTTTTGTATAGCGCTACCAGACGCATGCAGCGCTGAACACCTGATGCAAAGAGACAGTCCCTGCTCAAAAGAGCTTACAATCTAAATAATACAGACAGACAAGGCAGTTACAGGTGAGGAAAGTAATGGGTGAGAAGGGAGGAAGGGACAAGGGGAGGGCAATTGTGGCTAGGAGCTAAAAGCAGCAGAGAAAAGGTTATTTGTAATTATTTATATATATTCATATATATTTATATGCAAAGCTGAATTATTTTTAATTATATTAAATTATATATATTTTTTCTTTTTTTGCAGAGCTCAATTATTATTTTTAATTATATTAAATTATATACATATATTTGTTGTTTGCTATGCCATTTATATTATATTGCTTCTATTTATATTAGTTACAGTGCTAATTGTATAGTCCATCTTACCAATTATAGCAACAATGCAGGAGGAAAGGTCATTAACATCTGCAAAAAGCCCCGTGAGAACCAGTGCCGGTCATTGCAAAAGAATCCTCAGCAGCCTTTTCTGTCTCCTGCGCTGCCACCAGCGAGAAGCTAGAGCTGGTGTCTCACCGTCTAAGACAGCAGACGGCAACCGGGAACCAGAAGGCTAGTTCCGCGCCTGGGTGGGGGGACACTTTTAAGAGCAACACCACTGGGGAGCAGCTTTAAAAACCCTTTAAAACCTCCTCGTGTCAGAGGGGAGGAAAGAAAGAATTTGGGGCAAAAGGAACTGTGAGCGCAGAGTTGAAAGATAATCAAGGATTAGATCTGGCATTTTTTAATGAAATCTGCTGAAATGAGCAAAAATCTCACGGGTTCTTTGCAGCTGGGGAAGGGCAACGAGTAAGCAAGAAGGAAGCATCTGCAGTTTCTGGCGCCCCCTGCCGTGCATACCCTGCTTACCACGTTGCCCCGGCCCCTGTTGCATTGTGGTATTTGTAGTCCCTAGTCCCATAATACACAGAAGGGGACTGGCCTTCAAGCCCCTTCCTGGATCTGGACAATTTAGATGTGGGGTAAAGTTTGCAGCCCTAAATACCTGAGCCTACTCTCCCCTGCTGCCAATGCTCATCACCAGGGGCATAGCCAGACAGCAGATTTTGGGTGGGCCTAGACAAGAAGTGGGTGGGCACAAGTGTTCTCCCCCCCTCCCCCACCAACTTAAAAAAATATCTCAGCTGACAGGAAAACACTGCTCTCTACCTTGGCAGCCTGCTGCAGGTATGCGCTGAAAACTGAGCATGCGCAGTTGCCAGTATCGGCAGCTTAGGAAGCTCAGACTTCTGAAGTGGAGAGCAATGTTTTCAGCACCATCAGGGGGAAGTCTTCAGCTGGTGGAGCTTGGGATCCCCACCAGCTACCATTAAATGTGTGCTGCTGTTGGGTGGGCCTGAGCCCTAAGTGGGTGGGCCCTGGCCCACCCAGGCCCACCTGTGGCTACGCCACTGCTCATCACCAATATCTATCTCAGCCCTGGCCCCCAGAGGAGGGGCTACTACTATTATTATTATTAGCATTTGTATAGCGCTGAACACCTGACACAAAGAGACAGTCCCTGCTCAAAAGAGCTTACAATCTAAGTACTACTACTATTTAGCATTTTATAGCGTTACAAAGCGTACGCAGCGCTGCACAAACATAGAAGAAAGACAGTCCCTGCTCAAAGAGCTTACAATCTAATAGGCAAAAAATAAAGCAAGCAAATCAATTAATGTGTACAGGAAAGAGGAGAGGAGGGTAGGTGGTGGAGGCGAGTGGTTACAAGTCAAAAGCAATGTTAAAGAGGTGGGCTTTCAATCTAGATTTAAAGATGGTCAAGGATGGGGCAAGACGTAGGGGCTCAGGAAGTCTATTCCAGGCCTAGGGCGCAGCAAGACAGAAGGAGCGAAGTCTGGAGTTGGCAGTAGTTAGAGAAGGGAAGAGATAAGAAGGGGCTACTACTCTGTAAACTGAGAGGGGAGGTTTTTTCAGAAGAGTACAGCTACTGTAGTGTCTCCTCCCTTGCTCTGGGTGTCCTCTCCTTCCTTTTTGCCTGTCTGCCTCCTCTCACTGACACTTCCTGGAAGCAGGAGGTGGGAGTGCTGCTCCCAGCCTGGGACTGGCTACAGGATTTTTGCTTTCACTCAGGGGCTACTGGTCAAGCGGTGGGGAGAGAGGGCAGCTGCTGCCAGGTGAGTCACTGCAGAAAGTTGAGCCATTGCTGCTTGAGTAAATCACCCACTTTCGGCTTACTGTCTGTTCTCTCTACACACACACTCACTTCCTTCTCTCTCTGTTCTTATCCCATCGCTGCCATATACACTGTTCATAGGTGCTTTTAGGGCTGGTATCCTGCATTATAAAAGGAAAACAGCTCTCTTCCTGCATTGTTATTCCTTGTATGAAGTACTATTGATGTTTATTTACGTACAGTTGTATATGTTGTAACTCATTTTACGTAAACAGTGAATACAGATTTTGTATACAGTGTCACGGAAAGTCACAACCTCATTCCCTGGCCCCATAATCCATCCATTCCTCCGGCTCCTGCTGTGATCATCTGAGGCCCCAGTAAAAGAGCCCCGGGCCGCTTCCCAGTGGTCAAGGGTCAGTAACAGATACCCATATAAACATCAGCTCCAGTCACAGGTTTTAACCCCAGTGTCAGATTACCCAGAGGAAGTTCGGCACACTGGTTAGCAGGAAGACATCCGTCAACTGCGGGTAGAGGTCTTGGGCTCGGATACTGTGCTTTTCCTATGGACTAACCAACATCCCTGGTTTCCCCTTTAGCTTGTCACAGGCACGACATTGCATCAGGCACTGCAGAAGACCACGACAAGGGCGATGATAGACGAAGGGCAAGGGGAGGAGACCATTCACCGGTTTCTGGAAGAGCGGGAGGCGGTGTTGGCTGTGCTGAGTGCTCAGCCCTCAGAGGTCCCCGAGGATTGTCTTCAGCCACTAATCCAGAGTCCGCTGCCACTCACCGAGAAGTATCATGAGATTGATGCCTGTGACATCATACGGAGCAATGCCGTCGGACAGGTGAGAGAGTCATGATTCTACCACCATCAGAGAGTGGAGGTCACAGCTGTGCCACCTTCAGATAGAAGAGGGCTTTGGGATCATGGGTGCCCTACTGTTAAAGAGCTAATGGTTAGGTCTCCCAGCTGTATCATCTTTGGAGAGGCAGAGGTCAGGGCTGCTTTACCCCAAAGGGGTAGGGAAATCGAACGAGTCATAGTCTGATTTTTGGATGAACATGTCTAGGCCCTCTCCTTTCTCCCTCCCCAGCCCCCTGAGTTCCTGAGAAGGATCTCCACCGCTTTAAACATCCTGGAGAAGTATGGACGGAATCTGCTGAACCCACAGAAACCCAAGTTCTGGAGAGCCGTGAAGTTCAACAATCCCGTCTTCCGGAGCACCGTGGACGCTATCACTGTATGTGAAGGGTTGGGAGTAATATGTATCGTCCTTTCTTTTTCTCTCTCAGCTATTTTTAGTCTGTAAGCCGCTTTAGCTGGGCGTTGTTGATAAGGGGGGGTTGTAAGTTTACAATAAACTTGAAACTTGAGTACAAGGAGGAGCTAAGATCTATGGGGTCTGTAGGTCACATCTCTCAGGGGACAACATGAGACACCTCTCCAGTTACAGTAAAGCTATGAGGATTCCCTCCTCCCCTCTATCAGAGCCCTCAAAGATACCCAGCAGTAAAGTTCTGGGGGTCTTCCCCATTTCTTCTTTAATAGGGGTGGGGACACTTCTCTGCTTTGTGTTTCAGACCCAGGCAGTTTTTTTTCCCTGCAGGGTGGGCGCCAGGTCCTACGACTCTACGGATACACAGAGGAGCAGGCAGACGGAATGAGTTTTCCCCAGGAGGTGGAGGCCCCAGATGTTCTCAGAGTGGCTTCGGTGACTGTGGACATTCTTTTGCTGCGCTTGGAGCTGAACCTTCTCATTTCGGTAAGGAGCCAGGAATGTAGGGACATGGTCTTCGTACGAAAGAAGCAGGGTGAAGGGGTTCGTTGGGTTGGCTTGAGGGAATTGGGGTTAGAGTGAGTGGAATATTAGGCGTAGCCAAAGCACTAGTGTGGTGGTTTAGCAAGGAAACGCTCTGTCTCGTTCCCTTTGTGGTCCTCATCTTTTTGGGAGATGGTACTATGGAACTGGCCTTTCTCAGACTATAGTTTCATAAACTTCTATTTGGAAGGTTCTTGACAACTACTCAGTTTGACATTCAGTACCAGTGTTGCAAGTTGCCCATTTTTATCATCAAACATTTAACTTCCCAAGTTTCCATAATCCTCATTTCAACTTTCTCACGCCCATCCCCCTTCCTCCTTGCCTCTTCTCACCCTCTCCTCTGTGACCTGGCTCCTATTTATACAGTCCTCGGTTCCAACATTCCACCGCTTCCATCTCTGGTATTCCGTGGTTTCTTGAGAACCCAGAAAAACGCTCAAGGTTATCCATCCACTACTTCCTCCTTCATTCCCCCCCCCCCCCAAAAAAAAATATGCCTCTTCTACATTTCCTCAATCTGGGATATTGCTAAATCTCTCTATCTGCCAGGTACTAGAGATGGGAATTTCCCTAATTTTTTCACCCCCTCAACTGGCCATCGTAGGGCTATTCCTTGGCCAGAAGCTGCCAACTGAGGTCTCTTAGGTACTCGGCTAGCATGGACCCATTATTTGGTCACTAATCTAACCCCTCATGCAGCAATCCTTAGCCCTATCTGACTCCAGTAAGCCAAGTCAGGAATTGAACCCAATCCTTCACTCCATGGCCATGCATAGCACTCACTACATAAGCCATTGGGCTAGCTGACAAGTCAACTTTATAAGCCCATCAATGTTTTTGGTAGGAGTTTTTTTTTTTTTTTGCAGTGGATATCCTGTATTTTGGCCATGCGTCAGTCAACCTAAAAGGTGGGATCCGTATAATGGGGAGGGGTCAATAAGGCAGTAGCAGGGGAAGAGGTTCAGTACACCAGCAGGACAGAGCAGATGCTTGGAGCTTAGACAACCCTGCAGTTGGGACTACCTTTATCGATTGCCTCCCCTCAGCTCTTAGGGGAAGAAGGTAATTTCATTCTTTTCCATCTGTTTTCAGAACATGCATCCTCACCCAGAGAACTTCAGCAAACTCCTGCAGAGGGGTCCCTTGCCTGAGGTACGCCATGAGAAGGAAGTATTTTCTGTGGTATGCTGTGGGAGCCACAACTTAGAACAAGTGACAGAATGTCTGTGAATTTCAAAAACAGTCATTTTCCCTTTGCTTCCAGGCACCACTCGTTTCTGACTCGGTCCTAAGGCATGAAGGAGTTCTCCCGGGGCCTGCTGATCCTCAAAGTAAGAAACGTTTGTCAACATTATTCTAGTATTCCTAATGTAGGGAATGGTGGGGAGTGCTGGCAATGGGGGGGGGGGGGGGGTTTGTAGGGAATGGTGGTGTGTTGGCTGTAGAGGGCGTTTTATCATGAGGGAGGAGTGCTGGGTTTGGGGGGAAGCTTTAAGTTAGAAACCAT
The DNA here is from genome assembly GCF_901765095.1 of Microcaecilia unicolor. Taxonomy (NCBI): domain Eukaryota; kingdom Metazoa; phylum Chordata; class Amphibia; order Gymnophiona; family Siphonopidae; genus Microcaecilia; species Microcaecilia unicolor. The sequence continues at coordinate 31,266,010 of NC_044044.1, forward strand.
GGCCCATGAGCTGGATCCAGCCCACCACCCAGTATTAATTTTGTCAAGTTGTGTGTCCAGCTGAAACCTACCAGCGATGCAAGATAAGGTCCACATTTAGTGACGTTCTGCTGTTTGCACATCTCTTGGTGATGCTGGGAGAGGGGAAGGGCTGACTGAAATCGGAGATCCAAGAGATTATGAAGCCAAGGAGAAAGGCCACAGGAATAAGCTCTGTGGGTTTTTCTCTTTTGTCCCCTCTTCACCCCCATTAATTTCATAATAATTTTCATCCCTTAATGATGCCTCAGCCTGCCCAATTCAGGGACCAGCACTGGCACTGTGAGGGGGGCTCCCTTCCTATTCCTCAAGCCGCATTAGCCTTCCAAACCAGTTATGGGTTCTACTGCATCGTTTGGAGAAGGTGTTTTCCCCACCCTGCTTTAAGTCATGGTGGAGGCAGCTGATCTTTGCCCGTCTTGCTTTTCACTTTTAGGTTTCCTGACCCAAGGGCCCTGCATGCTGTGTGGAGGGGAGGAGGCCTCTGTTCACTGTCCCGTTTGTAATCAGATTCTGTGCTCAGAGTGTGACCGACGCCTGCACCAGCACCCGTCGAGGGCCCAGCATCACCGTCTCCCTGTGCCAAAACGTCGCAGTCGCCTCCTCTCCTCCCCTCTCAGCACCAGGTAAGGCCTACCCTTTCCACATCCTCAAATGTGTTTTTCCATAGCGTCCCTATAGACCGGCACAGATGGTTATGCATTCCTACCAGCAGGTGGAGACAGAGAACCACTGAGGTTCAGATAAGCCTATAAGTGAGCTGTGCAGTCCCCTGAAAGTCAGTCTGTTCTCTGTCTCAGCAGATGGTAGGAGTGCTGAGCCTGTGCAGTCTCGTTTTAGTTTCCTAAGTTTATGTATTGCATTTAGTATACCGTTTCTCAGCACAAGGTAACCGAAACGGTTTACAGACGGTTCAGAGAATAAGAAAAGCTAAACATAATAACCACATAAAAATATAAAACATTCAAAACCATCATAAAATTGAGACTAAAGACTCCATACAGAAACGAGGGCTGTGTGGTGGGATTTGAACACCTCACACCAGCCAGACCTCCTCAATATAGTGAGAGTGGTGGGCTGTTTGGCTTTGCAGATAAGACCTTTTTTTTAATTTTTCAGGATCTTCCTTCTGTTTTCTTTTCTCACAGCCCCTGTTCACTGGCAGGAGACCCCTCTGTAACCCCCTCTCCGTGGGTTCCTCTGCAAAACTCTGCCAACGCCGTTCCTTTCTCCGAGAAGACCGCCCCGTACTGGAGGAGTCTAGGCTCAGAGGCACTGCCGATCCCTGGAGGGAGTGCTCCGAGGATATCTGCTACGTGGGACGCTTCCATCACTCGCACGGGGCGACCGCCTTGGCACTGTGCGTGCTGCCGGACTGTCAATGAGGCACGAGCCGTATTGTGCGTGTGCTGTGATAAGCCTCGCGGCTACAAGGGGATACCGGATCAGGATAAAGGGCTCTCAGGGGGCCGAGGGAGGTGGTCCTGCCAGACCTGCACTTTTGAGAACGAGGCAGCCGCCATACTGTGCGCAATGTGCGACCGTCCACGTCTTGCCAGGGGGCCAAGCCTGTCACCAGGAGAGGGGCAGCCCGAAAGCATCCTTCAAGTGGGATCACCGAAACAGGAGGTACACTGAGAGGCTTCTGTCTTATTGGGTTGGGAGTATGGTGATGGGCGTGTCTAATCCTTTCCCTGCAGGCTTGAGGTGGGGAATGTGATATTGCATGTGTGTGTTAGGTTGTAAGTCTTTCCAGGGCTTTTTTTGAGGGGGTACTTGGGGGTACTGAGTACTGGCACCTTTTCCATTGTCTGCTAAAATTGACCCATTTTCCCCAAGTTGTAATTAAACAGCTCAGGCTCTACACACCAATTCTGCCTTGTCATAGATTCTGTGCCTGGTTGCAGGGGGCTTGGCTATTGTGGGATGGGTCCCTCAGTGATCACCCCACCCCTGAAGGGTGGCCAGGCATTTGAGTACCGGCACCTTTTTTGCTAGGAGAAATGCACTGAGTCTTTCTCTCCTCCCTTCTCTGTGCCTGAAAACGTGGTTGTGGCTGTGCAACCCTTTTCCCTTTCTTTCTTTCTTTCTTTCTTTGCAGGCCGGTGGGTGGGAGTGCAACCACTGCACCTTTTGGAACACCGCTGCAGGACGCGTGTGTAAGATGTGCGATCGAAGCCGCAATGATGTCAACAGCACTGCTGTCCCTGGTGCGAACTCCACCCAGGACAAGGGCCTCGACTTCCAATGCTTAAATGCTTTGCCGCTGTCTGTGTCACCTGCGCCCTGTGAGGAGGTGGAGAGACTGCGACAGGAGAGACTACGAGAGGATGGGCAGCGACTGGTCAATATGATACGGGTCAGAGTCTACCATCTGAATGAACTCTAAGGCTGCATGTGTGACACGTGCCCAGACTTGATACAGCACGTCTGTACACATGATACAAACACTGTGTTCATGGTTTGTACCCACGAGGCGAACACTGAATTGAGGAGTTTCATTATTTTGTGGCTTCAGGTGGTGGTTTGGGTTCTGAGGGAAATTAAGCTGGCTATAACAGCTTGGGTTTAGCTCAGGATCAAGAGGTGCTGGGATTGGGCCTATGCGAGTGTTCTGTTAGGGTAGGGTGTGGAGTCAGGTGGAGTTTGGTTCTGGTTAGAGTTAGGCTTGAGTTAGATGTTTGGGTAGAGGTTGGAGTTTGATTAGGGTTTGGATTGGGCTTGTGCAAGTGTGTGGATTCAAGTGAGGGTTTGGATTCGGCCTAGGTGAATGTTGTGTTAGGGTTAGTGTGTGGTTGCAGGTGGGTCTTTGGGTTCTGGTTGCGGGTTAGATGTTTTGGTGGAGTTTGATTAGGGTTTGGATTGGGATGGTGCGAGTGTTATGTTAAGGTTCGTGGTTGGATTTAGGTGGAGTTTGGTTCTGGTTAGAGTTAGGCTTGAGTTAGATGTTTGGGTAGAGGTTGGAGTTTGATTAGGGTTTGGATTGGGCTTGTGCAAGTGTGTGGATTCAAGTGAGGGTTTGGATTTGTCCTAGGTGAATGTTGTGTTAGGGTTAGTGTGTGGTTGCAGGTGGGTCTTTGGGTTCTGGTTGCGGGTTAGGTGTCTTGGTGGAGTTTGATTAGGGTTCGGATTGGGATGGTGCGAGTGTTATGTTAAGGTTCGTGTGTGGATTTATTTGGAGTTTGGTTCTGGTTAGAGTTAGGCTTGAGTTAGATGTTTGGGTAGAGGTTGGAGTTTGATTAGGGTTTGGATTGGGCTTGTGCAAGTGTGTGGATTCAAGTGAGGGTTTGGATTCGGCCTAGGTGAATGTTGTGTTAGGGTTAGTGTGTGGTTGCAGGTGGGTCTTTGGGTTCTGGTTGCGGGTTAGGTGTTTTGGTGGAGTTTGATTAGGGTTTGGATTGGGATGGTGCGAGTGTTATGTTGACGTTCGTGGTTGGATTTAGGTGGAGTTTGGTTCTGGTTAGAGTTAGGCTTGGGTATAAGTGTTTTCGTGAAGGCTGGAGTTTATTTGAGTGGTGTACAATCGTGCAAAAAAATAGAATAATGGGAAAAAGTATGGTAAAATAAAACTAACATAAACAATCCATAATAATAAAAATAACAAAACAATCAAGAAAAAAAATCAGTAATGGAAATAAGAACAACATCCAGTGGAAACTCCTGTCTGTCATAAGCACAACATGACTATAAAAGGCCGTCATAAATTGATGGCACCTGCTTCTCTGTATTAAGATAATGTGCTATACTTTCCCCAGGTGGGAGAGGCGTTTGGGCTGCAGCCTGAAGAGGTGTTCTGCGCGGTTCAGTACTCCGGCACTGAGGTTCCTGTGCACTGGCTGCAAACAGAACTCCCGTTTGTACTGGAGACGGTGGTGGAGCTAGCTGCACAGACCAGTGAAGCCAAGGACGAAGCTGCGGTGGGGGCAGTGACGCAGGAGGAGGCCAAAAGGGCTTGGTTGGCCTGTGAAGGGAACATCGAGGAGGCTGCCCAGTACTGTGCCCGTGAGAGGAAGAAGAAGGTAAGTATCATGTGGAGGGGGAGAGAGAAGTTGAAAGGGGGGGGAGGATATGTGGAGCATCTTACAGTTAGGATTGACCTTTCTCTCCATCAGATGCAGGAGATCCGAGCGGTGGGGTTCACGGAGCAGGAGCAGGTTCTGCAGGCCTTGTACATGAATGCCGGAGATGTGAACAAAGCTGTGACGGATCTGCAGCGGCAACTTTTGGCACCCTTCCACACCCGACTCTGGCAGGAACAGGAGCTGCAGTTCAACTTCAGTACTCAGGATAAGCAGGTACCCCTCTGATTGAACTCTGCAGCATTCACAGTGTCGCTTCCTCCTTCCCCATCCCATGCTGCTCACAGAATCTGTGCCTTCAGATCTCGCTCCACTTTGTCTTTCCACAGATTACTTTCCTACCCCATCCCATGGCGCTTACTGAATCACTGTACCCTCAGGTCTCATGCCACGTTGCTTTCTCATGGACCTCTCTCCCACCCCATCCCATGGCGCTTACTGAATCACTGTACCTTCAGGCATTGCCTTCTCATGTTCCTCTTTCCCAACCCATCCCATTGCGCTCACTGAATCACTGTACCCTCAGGTCTCATTCCACATTGCTTTCTCATGGACCTCTTTTGCACCCCATCCCATGGCGCTCACTGAATCACTGTTCCCTCAGGTCTCATTCCATATTGCCTTCTCATGGATCACCCTCCCACCTCATCCCATGGCACTCACTGAATCACTGCCTTCAGCTCTCACGCCACATTGTTTTCCCATGGACCACCTTCCCACCCCATCTCATGGCGCTCACAGAATCATTGCATCCTCCGATCCCATTCCCACTCTCTTCTCTCCCATCCCAACCCATCCCATGGCATTCACAGCCTCACTGCATCCTGCCACTGCCATTCTACCTGCATCATGGACTCTCCATGGCTTTCCTGAGCCCTCCCTCTATGATGCTTTTTGATACATGTCTGTTTACTTTTGGCAGGCTCTGGTGCGCCGTGTGCTGGCAGTGTATTCCCTCCCCAGCTGGGGACGGGCGGAGCTGGTGGTGAGCCTTATGCAAGAGCAGAACCGAAGCTATGAGTTGCAGGACATTGTGGAGGCCGTCCGGCAGTCTCATGACAAGGAGTTCATCCGTAGGATGCTGGCACAGGAGTGCGCTGTGTGCAGTCTGGAGCTTCCCAGGAACCGTGTATGTGATCTCTGCTGCCCAGTAGGGTAGGGTGGGAAGGCAGTCTCATTTTAGTGGATGTGTTTCTGCTGGCAGGAGCCAGGGCCGCTGAGGGGGGGGGGGGGGGGGGCAGGGGGGACAAAATTCCCCGGGCCCGGGGTCAGGCCGCTGGCGCTGCAGTCCCCGGTCTCACCTGCCTGCCTCCTTGGTTCCGGGCCCCCTGCATTCGAAGCGGCAGTTGCAGATCTCCTCTCTTCGGGCCTTCCCTCCCTGTGTCCCAACCTCGCGGAAACCGGAAGTTACATCAGACAAGGGCGGGACACAGGGAGGGAAGGCCAGAAGACCACAACGACCAATCCTAAATAAAAGATAATTAGACGCCACATGAACTAGACGAAAATTAATTCTTTACATCAAATTAAAACCTTCACTACCACTCATAAAGTTACACAATACACACACTACCCTTTATCTCTCATGTCGAAATGAACTGTATCTCTCATGCCGGAAATTAACTTTCTATATTTGATTATCTAACTTATTTTATAACTCTTATCATTCAGGAACTTCAATGCAATACCTCTTTGTATTCTATTGTACCATTTATCTGCCTTAATGCAATACCACTTGTAATTCTCTATCCGGAAATGGCGATCGCCAATGCGGCATAATGTAAGCCACATTGAGCCTGCAAATTGATGGGAAAATGTGGGTTACAAATGCAGCAAATTAAAGAAAGAGAGGAGATTTGCGACTGCCGCTTCGAATGCTGGGGGCCCGGAGCCGTGGAGGCAGGCAGGTGAGACCGGGGACTGCAGCGGCAGGGGGAGCACCAGAGGGCAGCAGCGTTGGGGGGAGTGACGGGGGGCGGAGGCGGGGCGCCCTTGCCCCGGGCCCGGCCTAGTCTCTCGGCGGCCCTGGCAGGAGCAGTCCTTCACCACCTAATTTCTGCCTGGCTCTGTACAAGGGCGTAGGGGGAACTGGGTAGCAGTCTCTTACCCCTGGCATATCGAAACCGTGTTGTTTGTGAACTGAACTTGTGCTACACTTTTCTGCCGTTAACATGTGGTCTCTGTGGTTTTAAATTCAGTGTCTGACTTCATGCACATGCTGCACTCTCTCCTGTCACAGTTGTGGTCTCTGGTGTGTGGTCTCTGGTGTGTGTCTTTGGCTGTAGACGTGGTCCGCGATCTCGTTCAAATTCTTTGCTGTCCGGTGCGTGTGTCGCTTTGGTTGCTGATGTGGTCTCTGACCTGATGCGCTACACTCTCTGTCCTGTCACAGATGAGGTTCTCTGGTGCAAGTGACTGTCATTTTGGTTACAGATGCAGTCTCTGACCTCGTGCGAGTGCACCATTTGCCCGGAATGCTTTAAGATGCATTTCACCATCGCAGTGAAGGAGAAGCACATTAAGGACATGGTATGTCCCAGCTGTAATGAGCCAGAAATCAGCGACGAAGCCGAACTCCTCAACTATTTCTCCACCCTCGACATCCTGGTAGGCAGAGGCCACGAAGAGGGCTGTTTCTTTTCACTTTTCGTCCCAGGACTAATTTCATTTATTCCTCTTCCCTGCAGCTTCGGGATTGCCTGGACCCTGACGTTTACAACCTGTTCCACAAGAAACTTACAGAACGAGTGCTTATGAAAGACCCCAAGTTCCTGTGGTGCACCCATGTGAGTGAGAGACCGAGATCATGGTGCACAATTCCACGACGCACTAGGCCGCAGTGTAATGTTATAGCACTACATTCAGAGAGTGACAGGCCACGCCCCCCCAAGCTGCCATATAAAATATGATTATTTATTTATATCATTTATACCCCACGATTTCCCACCGCTGGCAGGCTCAATGTGGGTTACAACATTTAGTTAACAAGCAGCAAAGTACAATAAATTGAAAGTGATATGGGTGGCAGGAAGGTACAGGGTTAAGAGAAAGTAGTTAAGTCCACAAGGTCTTTATATGAGTTGGAGTCCAGGAATCACAGAGGCAGGGCGGGATCTTTAGGGTAAGCTTGCCCAAATAAGTAGGTCTTGAGAGACTTCCTGAGAGTCAGATGATCTTAAACCGTTTTTACAGATTTAGGCAATGCATTCCACAAATGAGTGCCAATATAGGAAAAGGTGGAAGCGTATGTGGTTTTATACTTGAGTCCAGAACACGCAGGGTAATGGAAGTTTAAGTATTAACGAGAAGAGCTAAGTGAATTCCTTGGTGGCAAGTTGACAAGGGCATCCGTATACGCTGGAGCTGCTCCGTAGAGGATCTTATGGACTAGGGTGCAAAATTTACAAGTTATGCGCTCCTGTACAGGGAGCCAGTGTAAGTTCTCACGAAGTGGTCTGGAACTTTAAACTTCGATGCACCGAAGATTAGTCGAGCCGTTGTGTTTTGGGCAGTTTGTAGCTTTTTGAGAAGTAGGGTCTCTGCACCCTGCGTCTATGCCATTGTAGTAATCGATTGGGCTTAAGACTAGTGATTGTGTGATTTTAGGCACATATTTTGTATTACCCTTCTTTGAACCTATTCAATGATGTCAATTTATCTGTGGGGTAGTAGGCCGCTGATCCTGTATTCATTTCCTTGTTTTCATTTTGGCTTGGTTATGACTTCTTTTTCTTTGGTTCCCCTACCCCAATGGCCTTGATGATTTTAAGTCTATATTTCATGATTGTTGTTTCTCTTTTTTGTCCTTGTTTGTTTTATTGCTGAATTTCTAATCTAAATATTGTACTTGAGGTTTATGTAAACACTAGTAAACAAAGGCCCGTTTCTGAGAGCAATGAAACGGGCGCTAGCAAGGGTTTCATGGCTGCATGGCTCGTCGCAGTTTTACCTGGTTCATGGCGTGCACCGCTGTTGTTTCCGTTGTAGCTCCGTGTGGGTGGCGGTTTTCGTGCCCCACCCTCGACGTCATCGCGTTTTGACGCGAGGGCGGAGCAGAGCTACAGTGTGGAAATCCGGAGTTTGTGGCCTGAGTGAGAATCTGCTCCGCCCTCAATGTCATAACGTTTGACGCGAGGGCGGGGCCCAGAGACTGTGATTTTCGTGGCTTCAGAGCTTCGAACATACGAACCTTGGCTTCAGTGATGTCAGCAGACAATAGAACGTTGAGGGTGAGTTTTATATATATAGATCTGTATCATCCCCATAAGAGACAGAAGCCACAATGCGTTGCTGCCACACTTGATTTCTGATTTTTTTTTTCATTTCTTTTCTTTCCAGTGCTCGTTCGGGTTTATCTATGAAAGAGAACAGCTGGAAGTGAAATGTCCTCAGTGTCGCAAAAGCTTTTGCATTACCTGCAAAAGGCCGGTGAGTACTAAGAACCCTGGGAAAGAAGCCGGTGGAGCTGGGTGCCCGTTAACCGAGACTAATATTTTTCTCTCTTACTCTTTATCCAATAACAGTGGGAAGAACAGCACCAGGGCATCAGCTGTGAAGCTTTCCAGGAGTGGAAGCGGAAAAATGACCCCCAGTATCAGGTTCAGGGCCTCGCAATGTATCTGCAGGAAAATGGGATAGGTATTTCCCTGGTCTTTGTCCGTGCCATCCTGTTCTGTAGGAGAGGCCACCTCTCATGCTTTCCTGGCACTTACAATTTGGTGTTGTGGAAAGGGAGCATCTGTCCCTCCCCTCTAGTGCTCATGGGAGGGAAGGCCATATCCCCTTTTTGGTATTTTGGAATGGGAGAGAGAACCCCCTTCCTGCTTTTGTGTGATGGGAGAGGAAAATGTAACCCGTATGCTCCTGGGAGTGTGGGGGGGGGGTGGTTATTGTTCTCTGCAGTTCTAATGTTCTGGGAGGACTTCTTACTTCGTGGAGAGGGAGTGGCAAAAGGTTAGGTACTCATATTGTCGGGGGGGGGGGGGGGGGGAGACCAATACAGCATCAACACCCATAGCATCTGGAGGGAGCACTGCCCTCATAAGTACATAAGTATTGCCATACTGGGACAGACCAAAGGTCCATCAAGCCCAACATCCTGTTTCCAACAGTGGCCAATCCAGGTTTCAAGAACCTGGAAAGATCCCAAAACAGTACAATATATTTTATGCTGCTTATCCCAGAAATAGTGGATTTTCCCCAAGTCCAATTTAATAATGGTCTATGGACTTATCCTTTAGGAAGCCATCCAAACCTTTTTAAAACTCTGCTAAGCTAACCGCCTTTACCATATTCTCTGGCAACGAATTCCAGAGTTTAATAACACGTTGAGTGAAGAAAAATTTTCTCCGATTCGTTTTAAATTTACTACTTTGTAGCTTCATCGCATGCCCCTAGTCCTAGTATTTTTGGATAGCATAAACAGACGCTTCATATCTACCCGTTCAACTCCACTCATTATTTTATAGACCCCCATCCCAAACTTTGCCTATGGAGGTGATGGTATTATTGTCATGCACCTGGTGTTAGGAAGCGGAGAGTATGACCCCCTCTGTGAGGGGTGGAGGAGGATTTAACCTCTTCTGTGCTGGTTTGATGAGTAAGGGTTACCTCAGGGTTGACAGAACACCGGCTGTCTTGTTTTGCAGCCTGTCCTAACTGCAAATTCTCCTACTCGCTGGCTCGGGGCGGCTGCATGCACTTCAAATGCTCCCAGTGTCGTCACGAGTTCTGCAGTGGCTGCTACAACACCTTCCATGCGAAAAACGTAAGTAGCTCCATGTGCGCGTCTGTGCTGCGCCGGCTGGCAACGGAAGTTCCCCCCACCCCACCCTAGTTTCCTGCACATGGGAAGCAGTTTCTGTGGCAAGGATTAGCAAATTCTGGGGAAATTGTTCATAGTCACGTTACTCAAGCCAAATTTTATTAAAGCAGGGGAAAAAAAATAAGGTAACACAAAATATGTTTGCATACATAAATAATAAAAAAAAATCATAACAATAATTGTAAGACTAATACGTCGTCCAAGTCTGCAGCACTTTACCTCTATTTCCTCTTTAATAGAAATTGCTATTACATACCTAACCATGTGTTATTGAATGAGAGAAGGGATGTGCTGCCCGACTACCCTTCAACTACTACTACAAATCATTTCTATAGCGCTACCAGTGGTACGCAGCGCTTCACAATTGAACATGAAGAAAAGACAGTCCCTGCTCAAAAGAGCTTACAATCTAAATCAGGACAGACAGACAGGACAAATAAGGGATAAGGGTAGGACAGACAGAAGGACACATAGGGAAAAGGGACTATTGAAGACAGGAAGACAAGATAAAGGTTACGAGCAGGTGACAAGTTAGGAATTAAAAGCAGCATCAAACAGGTAGGCCTTTAGCCCGGATTTGAAGGCGGCCAGGGATGGAGCTTGACGTAATGGCTCAGGAAGTCTATTCCAGGCATAAGGTGCGGCGAGATAAAAGGAACGGAGTCTGGAGTTAGCGATGGAGGAGAAGGGTGCAATTAGGAGAGATTTGCCTAGTGAACGCAGTTCCTGGGAAGGAGTGTGGGGAGTGTCATGCTTCAAGTGCCATGCTTCCTTCCTCTATGTCCACCTTTAGGTATTAAGCTTTATGGAGCAGGACCTGTCCCTTCTATGTGTCTTTAAAGTGGTGTGTACACCTTCTGGTTCTATATAAATTTTTAATAGTAGTAGCAGATATAATGTACCTGCCTTTCTGGGCTATGTTACTACGTATTTGCTGCAGTTAAACCCAGCCGCAACACCACCTTACTCCATCTGCTTCAAAAATAAGCACCATAGTGACAGGGCAAAACTTATCATCAAGATCAAGTATATGTGTCATACATTATACTATGAGTTTATCTTGTTGGGCAGACTGGACGGACCGTACAGGTCTTTCATCTGCCGTCATCTACTAGGCTGTTACTTACAGCAGATTGCAGTTCTCTCTTCCAGCCACTGGATGTCAGTACTGAGCGTGTGACGGAGCCTCTGTTTGAGTTGCTGCTCCCCCTACTGTAATTTCATTATTTTTAATTTACTTAGTTATTGCTATTCTGCTTTTTATAAGGGTTTTGCTTCTTGAAGAAATGCAAACATCAATAAAGATCTGTTAAAAGCTAGTACACTTAGCTGGGCCACAGCAAGCTACCAAGCTGCCCCTTACAACTCATCCCCCTCCCAAATCCTTCTCCGCAGAGCATCCTTCTTTCTCCTGTAAGCCCCCCCCCCCCCCCGATAAGCACATCCATCTCCCGAGGACCCTCCTCCCCATAGGTTCTCCCTGGGCCTGCCTGATTGGTGGTCTACCGCTAGAGATTGTGGCCGCCATTTTGAACCTGGAACCGGTATGGACAGCAGCAAGCGGGGATCACTGCTGCCAGCTCTACTCTAGATCACCAGGGCATCCATCAGGTAGGTCCCGGGGGGGGGGGGGGCTATGGGAAGGTGGGTGGGTACACTTGTGGGGAGTGAGACAAAAGGGAGAATGGGAGATGCTGGCCAAGTAAGGGAGGTAATGGACAGGGCACAGTTTTTGTGCCCCCCCCCCCCCCTTGCATCTTGGTACATCCCTGACACTCAGGTCCTTTGAACCCCCTTCTCTAGCTGAGCTGATTGGTTGGCTGTACCTGCTGGTGGAAATTGGATTGGATGAGAGAAAGCCAGTGGGCAGACAGCTGAGTTGATTCTGCCACAAGGGAGTGGGAGGTGGGGGTGTGAGCATGCATTTTTTTGCAAATCAAGGTAAGATATACACAAAAACTAGCACATATGAGTTTGTCTTGTTGGGCAGACTGGATGGACCGTGCAGGTCTTTTTCTGCCGTCATCTACTATGTTACTATGTTAGATGTAAGTTATGTGTTTTTACTGTGGGGTCGTGAGTTGTAACCCTCTCCCTTCTTGTAGAAATGCTCTCTGCAAATCTGCCCTGTTCGTAAATCTCTCCACGCACACCACCCCCGGGACTGTCTCTTTTACCTGCGTGACTGGGATGTGGGACACCTGCAAAGGCTGCTCCAGGTGAGGAAGGGCTGAGGGGGCCTGGGGAGGGCGATCTTAGTACGGCATCTCCAGGAGAGAGTGCAGGGGGACCGAGGGTCTCTGTTACTCATTTCTTCTGAGACATGGGGGCCTCTGCATCTCCCTCTTCCTTTCTTTCTGTGCCCTTCTGTTACAGATGTGCGAGTTACAGTTTGGCCTGTGGCAGACATGGTTATAATTTTCTCTCTTTGCTCAGAAGCTTAGCCGAGATTGGGTGGCAGAGCCGGTGGTGGGAGGGGGGGGGGGCTGGTTGGGAGGTGGGGATAGTGCTGGGCAGACTTTTACGGTCTGTGCCCTGAAAATGACAGATACAAATCAAGCTAAGGTATACACAAAAAGTAGCACATATGATATGAGTTTACCGTGTTGGGCAGACTGGATGGACAGTGCAGGTCTTTTTCTGCCGTCATCTACTATGTTACTATGCTTAAGTCCTCGGTGCTGCAGATGCGTTTGTGAGACAATGTACCTGATAGATCTTGCTCTCTATTCCAGACTAAAAATACTAGGTTTAACACAGACCCCCCAGCTGGGACTCAACTAGCTCCTGGAGGTGAGAACACATGGGTTTCAGTGGTGGGGGGTTTCTCCCACACTACCCTCTGTACATGTTTGTATGTATTTTTGTCTCGTTCCCTCGGGCTTCCTATACTCTCTTCTTTTAATCCCCATTCTGACTTAAGCTGTTTATTTCTCACTGTTTCCCTCTATGTATGTGTCTGGCTTACATATTTGCAGTCTCTCTCTGTCTCTCTCTCTCAGGAGGATGTCGTGTGATGGAGCAGAAAGAGACCTTGACTGGGTTGAAAGATGAGCCCTGTGGGAAAGAGACACCTATGGGATATGCAGGCCTCTGTCAGTAAGTGACATGCTCTCCTCCACCTCTGAGAGACCCACATCTTCTCTGTCATCCCCTTCTAAGAGGCCCCCATCTGCTTTCTTCTCTGAGACCCCTATGACCTCTGGTCCCTCTAGTACCCTTATCACCTCTAATTCTTATTCCATTGAGACCGCCAACCCACTTCCAGGACCCCATCTCTTCTCTTTCCTCCCTTGCTTTGAGACTTCTAATCTTTAATTCCTCCCCTGCTGAGAGACTCTGTGCGTCCCCTTGTCCTTCCCCTGCAGAGAGACTCCCTGCCTCCCCTCGCCCATCTCCTGCAAAGAGACCTATCCTGCCTCCCCTTGCCCATCCCCTTCAGAGAGACCCCTCCTGTCTCCCTTCGCCCATCCCGTGCAGAGAGACTCCCTGCCTCCCCTCGCCCATCTCCTGCAAAGAGACCCATCCTGCCTCCCCTTGCCCATCCCCTTCAGAGAGACCCCTCCTGTCTCCCTTCGCCCATCCCGTGCAGAGAGACTTCCTGCCTCCCTTCATTCCTCCTGTGCTGACAGACCCTGTACTTCCTCTAGTCCCTCCTTTCCTCTCACCCCTGCCTCCCATCAATCCCTGTGTCTTTCCCCCCAGGTCGCACTATAAGGAGTATCTGGTGAGACTCATAAACAGTGATTCCCTGGATCCTGTGCTGCTTTATGACCTGCCAGAGGCCGAGATTGTCTGTAAGCGATATCTCCTGGCCGTGCCCCAACGAGCAGCTGGAGAGGATGATCGAACCTACAGGACCCGGTTGCTGAAGGTGAGGAGGAGTCCTGCAGCAGTTCCGGAGGGGGAGGGAGGCAAGTCCTGCAACGATTCCTGGGGGGTGATGAGTCCTGCAGCAGTTCGTTGGGGGTGGGGGGGAGGGTGGTGGTGAGTCTAGCAATGGCACCTGGTGCGTGGAGGGGAGTGGTGTGAGTCCTGATGCAGTTCCTGGAGGGGAGGGGGGGGGGCAAATCTTGCAGCAGTTCCTCGGGGGTGGTGAGCCTAGCAGTGGTACCTGGTAGGAGGAGGGGGTGGGTGTGAGTTGGGGAGGTGGCAAGTTCTGTAGCGGTTCCTGGGGTAGGGATGAGTCCTAAAGGACTGCCAGACCTGAGTCCTTACACTGGTGCCACACAGGGTGAGATGTCACTAGTGGGGGTGGAGAAGAGAGAACGAAGTCCTGCAGTGGTGCTGAGGGACAAGAGTTCTCTTGCTGGACAGTGACCTGGCTTCTAGGTTGTTCTAAGGTCCCCATACAGAAATTGGTGCTTACAGTCCACTCCTCTCTCTCTTTCTCTCTCGCTCTCGCTGGACAGAAGCTGACAGAGGAGGTCGGCCTCGGAGAAAATATTCCTCGAAAGAAGATCGAGGTTGGACGTTAACCCTTTTCTCTCAGCCTGCCTCTAGAAGCCCTTTGTTTGGGGAGTGAAAGGTGGACGGTGAACCTCAGCATTAATTGGGAGATACCCAGAATCGTGGCAGACCCAAGACCTTCAGGGGAAGGTTACGTGATTGAAAGGTCCCTCCCCCCTCGCTTTTATCTCTTTCTCCCAAAATAAGTTGTACAGGTAGAGCCTGTTTCTCCATCTGTGTGAATCTCTTTGTACAACTACGTATGAAAAGTGCACTGATCTCTAATAAAAAGGATTCCTTATTGAGCTGTGGTGCGTAAATCCTGCCACTTGTGCATTGGTGCTGTGCTCAGGGCTAGGGAGTTTGAATTCTGGCGTTGAACCATTAGGTAAAAAAAATATATATAAACATTGCATTGATGACGCACCTTATGTGCCAGAATGCCTAAAGGCATGGTACAATACTTTTACGAGATGATATAAAAAAAAGCATTTGTCAGCCAATAATAATTAACACACCAGAACTAGTAGCTTACATGAATCTAAATATCCCGCCCTTTCCTAGGGTCAGACACAAAGCAGATTTGCATAAATTGTGAATTGTATTTAATACCTAAGTGATGCATTTCTAAAGACGCCAAGAACATTACATGTGAGAAGAACACAGTGCAAGATCCACTGAGACTAGCAGGGGGGAAAATGGCCTGATGATAAGGGTTAGGGACAGACAGGCTGCGGTGGGAAGAATGCCTTTGATTTTTGTTTTTTAAGTTTTGTGAGGTAAGGACCCACATTTCTTCACAAGCATTCATTTTCATGATTGGGGGAAGGGAAGGGAGTGACTGAGGGGCCCTGCTAGGAGGACCCAAGTTCCCTCAAGGGAATGGCGGCCAGCAGCTGGAAATGACTTTTCTAACACAACAGTAGACTTTTACAGGTCAAGAATAATCCAAACAATTAAAGTATAAGAAGTGGCCCTTAAGCAATTAACGAAAACCTAAATGTAAAAATACCGGAAAAAAAATATACGGCTGCTACTACTTATCATTTCTATAGCGATACTAGACGTACGCAGCGCCAATGAACGAAAACAGATACAACTAACACAAGAACAGAAAAACAGCAAGACAAATAGACCGGGTGGAGTTGTGATTACAAAATTCACCATGAGCCTTGTGAAAACATCAGGTCTTTAAAAGTGGATTAGATACACATGGGAAGGATATATCAACACTATGTCTCATAGAGCGAGGAGTCATATTGTCAACAAACTTGGAGCATTGTCTAGGTTTCCCCTCGGCAATGAGTGGCAATTGATTGGGATTAAGGGTTTCTTTTTCTTTACCTCATTGAAACTGGAAAAGTGATGGTAGAGCAGATGGGGGAGGGGGGATTTAGGAGATGGGGGGGTTACAGGGGGGGGGAATTCAATTGGGGGTATATCAGCAATCACCTTTTCTGATAAGGAGATCTTCCAGGAGGGGGGGGGGCGGTAGGAGGGCTATCAGAGTACAGTCCCTCTACTCTCTTCATGGGGGGGGGGAGTAAAACTCTACAGCCTCAACGACCTCTAGTCCAATGCTTCTGTTTTGTCACTGTAAAGCTGATATATGTAAGTTGTTGTATTTCTGGGGAGTGGGGTAGGGTCACTAGGGGAATTAGGATGGGGGGGGGATAAAAAATAAAAAGGTTTGAGGACGGTTTATCATATTTAAGCTTCACTGGATAATTCACGTTTGTCTGTTGTGTATTCATGGTTGACATTGCTGTTTTTGTACCGTCTTCAATAAAAACGTTGAAATATAAAAGTGGATTAGATACAAATTCAAATGCATATATTTATATTCTAGGTGGGTTTTCTAAAAGAACTGCTAGGAAAAATATCCAACAAAAGAATTACTTTATGATAAACAGCATCTTCCTGTCTCAGAAGTGACCAAATAAAAAATGTCCCGAGTCGCTTCCTGAATTCAGCTGCCACTGAGAGGAGCATTTTGTTCACCATTACGCAGCTTTATCCCCAGACATTCGATGCCAGGCTCCGGCATTGAATTTCCATGTAACATAGTAGATGACAAAGGCAAAGGTATTGACCTGCTTATCCGACATTGCTGCCTGGATGTCCAACCGCCACCTGAAACTGAACATGTCCAAGACCGAGCTCATCGTCTTTCCACCAAAACCCACTTCTCCTCTTCCTCCACTTTCTATCTCAGTTGATAACACCCTCATCCTCCCCGTCTCATCTGCCCGCAACCTTGGAGTCACCTTTGACTCCTCTCTCTCCTTCTCTGCTCATATCCAGCAGATAGCCAAGACCTGTCGCTTCTTCCTCTTTAACATCAGCAAAATTCGCCCTTTCCTCTCTGAACACACTACCCGAACTCTCGTCCACGCTCTCATTACCTCTCGCCTGGACTACTGCAACTTACTCCTCACCGGCCTCCCACTTAGCCATCTATCCCCCCTTCAGTCTGTTCAGAACTCTGCTGCACGTCTCATATTCCGCCAGAACCGATATACTCATATCACCCCTCTCCTCAGGTCACTTCACTGGCTTCCGATCAGATACCGCATTCAATTCAAGCTTCTCCTTCTTACCTACAAATGCACTCAGTCTGCTGCCCCTCACTATCTTTCTACCCTCATCTCCCCTTACGTTCCCGCCCGTAACCTCCGTGCACAGGATAAATCCCTCCTCTCAGTACCCTTCTCCACCACCGCCAACTCCAGGCTCCGCTCATTCTGCCTCGCCTCACCCTATGCTTGGAACAACCTTCCTGAACCCTTACGCCAAGCCCCCTCCCTGCCCGTCTTCAAGTCTTTGCTTAAAGCCCACCTCTTCAATGCTGCATTCGGCACCTAACCCTTACCGTTCAGTGAATCCAGACTGCCCCAATTTGACTGCCCCTATCGGACCGACCGTTCACTTGTCTATTAGATTGTAAGCTCTTTGAGCAGGGACTGTCTCTCTTTGTTAAATTGTACAGCGCTGCGTAACCCTAGTAGCGCTCTAGAAATGTTAAGTAGTAGTAGTAGTATTACATATAGCAGTGATTTAACCAGAGCTGAGATTATGATGTCATAATGCCTCATTCCACCAATGCCTAAGAGCCAACTTCATCAGTGATGTCACAATGGCTTGATTGTCCTATATTTGTCTCACTCTTATCTATTAGATTGTAAGCTCTTTGAGCAGGGACTGTCTCTCTTTGTTAAATTGTACAGCGCTGCGTAACCCTAGTAGCGCTCTAGAAATGTTAAGTAGTAGTAGTAGTAGTAGATGTGAAGCATGGAAGAACTTCCAAGATGACGGTGAGACCCAGAAGACAGGGTGGGACAGGGAGGGCATTTGGACAAGAAGACGTGACACAGCATGTCCTAATAAGTCTGGACAATCTCTGCAGCCTTTTCATTTCAGGATCTTAATGCAGGAGATGGAATGGATGGGATTAGGGCATCTTTTTGCAAATGAATTGATCCTTTGCCTCAAAGAGCTTGAAATGCCACTATGCTGGGATTTAAGGATCTCATTGTACCTAGAGGATGGCAGTGCAATTCCTAGTACTGGGGAGGGGGGAGGGAAGGAATCCCGGTGGTGCCTAGGGGCTGAGTATGATTCCTGACACTAATGCACTGAGGTAAATTTAATTAATTAATTAATTAATTAATTAATTGCATTTATATCCCACATTTTCCCCACCTATTTGCGGGCTCAGTGTGGCTTAAAATACATTGTAAATAATGGAAATACAATTTGTTACAATTCAGTTATGGGTTACATTGTGAGAAGTTACGCGAAGACAGAGTCAAGGTATCGTTAGGGAATGGGACAAGGAAAAGAACAATGGGACAATAGGAAGAGACAATGGGCAAATAATGGGGTAACAGAACCTTGGCAAAGAGAACATTTGGTATAACATTTTCTGTGAGTGAAGGTTTAAGTGTGATAAAATTACGGGGGATGAGAGTTCAGAAAAGAATGTATTGGTGTATTTCTGGGACAGTGACTGTGGACTTCATGTGTATTTATTTTATTTATTTATAGCATTTATACCCCGCTCTTTCCTGCTCGATAGCAGGTTCCGTGCGGCTTACAAGGTATGGTACAAAGTATCACAGAGATAATACAAAGTACGGTACAAAGTATCACAGTGATAATACAAAGTACGGTACAAAGTATCACAGAGACAACCCAGTTATAGAGAGTGGAACAATAGGAAGAGATGTGGGGGAGAGGATTAGAGTATGGGTGGTGCTAGTGGTGTGGATTAGGTTCGAGAATTAAGTTGGGTTGTTTGGGTAGGCTTGTTTGAAGAGGTAAGTTTTCAGCAGCTTTCGGAAAGGTAGATGTTCATTGGTTGTTCGGATGTGTCGAGGTATTGCGTTCCAGAGTTTGCTGCCTATAACGGAGAAGTTGGATGCGTAGTAGGTTTTGTATTTGAGGCCTTTGCAATTGGGAAGATGAAGATCGAGATATGTTCGAGAAGATTTGGACGCGTTCCTGGTTGGTAGATCGATCAAGTCGGCCATGTAACTTGGAGATTCGCCATGGAGGATCTTGTGGATCATTGTGTGGGCTTTGAAGTTTATGCGTTCCTTGATAGGGAGCCAGTGAAGTTTTTCCGCGTAGTGGTGTTGCACTTTCAAATCGTGATTTGGCAAAAATGAGTCTGGCTGCTGTGTTTTGTGCGGTTTGGAGTTTTGTTTTTGTGATTTGGGCTTTGCAACCGATGAAGATGCTGTTGCAGTATATGTGTTATAATTAGACTGACAGGCAGTCGGTGACATTGTCATGTAGACAGTGACAGTTATTCAGTAGCACTGTTAGAGTGACTGTTATATGTTAAACAGACTGTAATGTTAACAGCAACATTTTATACAATTCTCTTGTTACATAGACTGATAATGACAGTGTTCTGGAGCGACAGTTATACAGTAACATTGTCATACAGGCTGTGACATTGCACAATCTTTATTTATATAGACTGCAAATGACTGCACTTGAATTCCCACTGTTCATTTTCCCAGAGTCTGCCCTCGTATTTTCAGTCCCTGATCTGCGTGACCGGTGCGGGTCTCTGGGACACTGCTTATGGGACAAAAGTTTGGGGGCAGGCTGTGATCATTTCTACTGAGGGGTTTGGTGCCCCCAAGTGGCAGACAGCCATGTTGGCACTTTTGGCAGAAGCAACTGGCTCAGGTCACATGATTTCTGGGAAAGGGTGTGAAGAGTGAAAGAAACAGAAGTGAGTGAAACAGAAGCAGGAACTGGGGGACCAGGGACTGCAGCACTGAGACAGCAGAAGAGTGCAGGGAGACCTAGACCTCCAGGAATTTCGACAGAGCAACAGCAGAAAACTGAACTCTCCAATGAACACATCAGGGGAGACTTAAGTCTCCGGGAATTACAGCAGAAGACAGCAGGAAGATTGAGACCTCCAGAAATTAAAAGAGAGACGGCAAGACTGAGACCGCCGGGAACTCCCAACCTGAGACAGCCCAAAGAGCTGAGACCCTGCAAAAACTTTCAGGTGAGAGGACCAGGGGTACCCTCGAATTCTGTATAGTCTGCCACAAATTAAGCCCCCAAATGGGGTTAGTTAGCAGCCTAACTGCACTTAAGGTGCAAATCTATAAATTAGCACCTAAATGCTTTAGTGCATAATTGCAAAGGGGGTGGGGCATGGGGGGGGTCACACACTTAGCTGCAAATGTATAGAATACTGCAAGTTTTCACCTGCGTTTGACATATGTAAGTGATGAGGCTTAAACGTTTAGGGTGTATTCTGTAACAGAATCTAGGCGCTCCGATGCCATATAGAATACAATCTTAGCGCACAGGTCTGGGTTGCCTAATTTTGACACCCTCCCCCCCCCCCCCCCCCCCCCCCCCCCCGGTGTGTCATTTTCACTCCAGAACAAGTATTTTCCCAGGCTGCTTTTGCATTTCTTTTCCATCATAAGAACTTTAGTGATGCCGAGTCCGGCCAAGGTCCATTGAGCCCAGCAGAATGGGGTGGGCCACGGGGTCCATTTGCCCAAGGGCTGGTGAGTTTAGGGGCCCCTCCAACTAAAGATGTTTTGCTGCCCCTGGAGCCCAGCATCCTGTCACTAACAGAGGCCAGTCCAGTCCAGTTCACAACTACCTGGCAGATCTCAAAAGCAGATTTATTTCCAGGGATAAGCAATGGCTCTTCCAAGTCTACCCGGCTCATAATATTTCCTCCAGGAACTTGTCTAAACCTCTTTTCAATCCTGCTCATATATCATCCTCTTGTCAATGTTGTTTGAAAGGTTAAACAACTGTTTCCTGTTTACCTCCTCCACGACTCATATTTTATAAACTATTGTATTCGCTCTCATTTGTTTTTGTTTTTTTTTTCTGCAAGCTGAAAAGCCCTAACGTTTAACTTCTCTTTATAAAGGAGGTGCTTTATCCCTTTTATGCTTTTTGTTGACCTTTTCTGAACCACAAAGTGTGTGTGTGTGTGTGTGTTCAGTTTTACAAGTGTGTTTTCTTCCCTGTGTGTGGACACTTTACAGGCCGTGATGCCACATACAGGTCCCCCTTGTCATCACCCTCATCTTCTGAGAATTAACTGGTGGCTCTGGGAATAGACTGAACTGGGTTTTGTTCCCCCCCCCCTCCCTGAATGCTGGGAATTGTAGTTCCAATGCGTTTTTTTTTAGTGATAAAGGTGCCGGTACTCAAATGCCAGGCCACAGAAGCTTAGCTGAGATTGGGTGGCATAGCCGGTGGTGGGAGGCGGGGCTGGTGGTTGGGAGGCGAGGATATTGCTGGGCAGACTTATACGGTCTATGCCCTGAAAATGACAGATACAAATCAAGGTAAGGTATACACAAAAAGTAGCACATATGAGTTTGTCTTGTTGGGCAGACTGGATGGACCGTGCAGGTCTTTTTCTGCCGTCATCTACTATGTTACCCTTCATGGCTGGGGTGATCACTGAGGGACCCACCCCACAATAGCCAGGCCCCCTGCAACCAGTCACAGAATCTATGGCAAGGCAGAATTGGTGTGTAGAGCCTGAGCTCTTCCATTAAAACTTGGGGACCATGGGTCAATTTTAGCAGACAATGGAAAAGGTGCCGGTACTCAGTACCCCCTCAAAAAAAGCCCCATGTAGTTCTGTGGTCTGTAAGAAAGGCCATTCAGAGACTTCAGCTTGCCCCCTGCTGACCTTGTTCCCTGCTACAAATGTGTCTCCTACAGAACAGAAATCAAGGGGACCAACTGCGCACTGACCATCTCTCTTCTGTGCAGGATGGCCTCGGGACGTGTCCGATCCACACGGAAACTGAAGCAGTGGATTATAGAGCAGGTGGAAAGCGGCAAGTATCCCGGGCTGCTCTGGGATGACTCTGGAAAGACCATGTTCCGCATCCCCTGGAAGCACGCAGGCAAGCAGGACTTCCGCCACGATGAGGATGCAGCCATCTTTAAGGTCCTCGCGGGGTGCTGCAAAGTGATTTTTTTGCGGAGTGATGTGTGTGAGAGAGTGAAGGGATCTGAGTTGGGTCATTGCTGGAGCAGTGTGTGTGTGATGTGTATGTAAAGGTCTCTTTGGGTAGGGTTGGGTCTCATTTCTAAAGCAGTGTAGGGGAGATCTCTGAGTACGGTAGGGTCCACTGTCTGGAGCAATGTGTATATGAGAGTGTGCCTTGCTAGGATAAGGTTGAACCCAATCGTTGGAGCAGTATGCGTGTAGGGGAGGGGTGGCCAAGCCAGTCCTAGAGTATCCCCCAACCAGTTTGGTTTTGAATTGATTTGCACTTTTCTGACCACTGACAGGTCAGCTATGACCCATGAACTGCATAGCTAAAGGCTCAAACTTAAAATGCCTGAGAGCTGCATCTTTCTGTACTTTCTGCTGAAAGCTGTGAATTCAAGGTCATGCTGATCTTCAGCAAGGAGCGCTGTTCCTACTACTATAAATCACTTCTATAGCGCTACCAGTCGTACACAGCGCTTTACAATTGAACATGAAGAAGAAAGACAGTCCCTGCTGAAAAGCGCTTACAATCTAAATCAGGACAAACAGGACCAAAAAGGATAAGGGAAGGACAGACAGAAGGACACATAAGGATAAGATAAAAGTCACTGTTGTATTTAGGTAGAGGCTGAGATGATCAACAGTGAGTAAATCTTTACAGCGGTGGTCTCTCTCTCCCTTAATGCCTGATTATTCCTTACCAATTTAAGATAATAACAAAGCAAAGACTTTCTCCTTGGAAAGAACATAGCCTCTGTCTTCTCTGCCACCCCATATCTTGGGGGTGGCTGGTCCAGTATATCCCCCCTTCAGTCCATCCAGAACTCTGCCGCACGCCTTATCTTCCGCCTTGACCGATATACTCATATCACCCCTCTCCTCAAATCACTTCACTGGCTTCCGATCAGGTACCGCATACAGTTCAAGCTTCTCCTACTAACCTACAAATGCACTCGATCTGCAGCCCCTCATTACCTCTCTACCTTCATCTCCCCTTACGTTCCTACCCGTAACCTCCGCTCTCAAGACAAATCCCTCCTCTCAGTACCCTTCTCCACCACCGCCAACTCCAGGCTCCGCCCTTTCTGCCTCGCCTCACCCCATGCGTGGAACTCCCTGAGCTCATACGCCAGGCCCCCCTGCCCATCTTCAAATCATTGCTCAAAGCCCACCTCTTCAGTGTTGCTTTCGGCACCTAATCACAACACCTCTGCTCAGGAAATCTAGGCTACCCCAACTTGACATTTCGTCCTTTAGATTGTAAGCTCCTTTGAGCAGGGACCGTCCTTAGTTATTAATTTGTACAGCGCTGTGTAACCCTAGTAGCGCTCTAGAAATGTTAAGTAGTAGTAGGAACCCTATTGCTCCACTTGTCCAAATGATATATTTCTTATGGTAAGTAGAAGGATCAGAGAAAGAATTCCCACATATTACAGCTTTCTCTGAGACTAGGTGGTTATCAGAGGGGACCGTATAACCACAGACTCCACAGGAAAAACAAAACAAAAAACAGTTTTCAGGACATCCACAATGAATATTCATGGGATGTATTTGTATACTCTGCTCCATAGCATGTAAATGTATCTCGTGCTTATTCACTGTGCGTATCCAGAAAACTGGACTGGCTAGGCGGTACCTCAAGGCTGGTTTGAGAAACGTTTGTGTACTTGACTTGACTTCATGCCTCACTAGAAAGCCCGAAGGGTGTTACAGTAAAGTAAATATTGGTCTAATAAATAAAACTGCACAAGTCAGTCATCGCAAACGGGTCGTATCTAAACTCCTTTCAAGATTTGGAGCTCAGGTGACCGATCTCAAACATAATTTTCTGCATAACCAAATGCTTTTCACAAAGAACCATGTTTTTAAACAACTTTTCAAAAATCAGATATCTATTCTCTCACCCTGTGTAGGGGGGTCTTTGTGGGGTAGGGCCTGGCTCATTGCTGGAGCAGTCAGTATGTGTGTGTAGAAGGGATCGCTGCAGGACAACCCTGTATCGCTGCTGAAACAAACTGTGTGTGGTCTGGGGGTAAAAAGCCAGATACTTTGGTTTGCAACCATGTTGGCTTTTCAAGTTGAAAGTATTGGATCTGGAAGTGAAGAAAAAGTCCCGTTGCTTTTAACCTGTGACCTGGAGGATCTGGTGACCAAAGGTTGACAGATTATGGATAAGGAAGCCAGATCCTCTGGATTTCAACTTTAAAAGCCACCAGAGCTGTGACCCGGAGGATCTGGCGGATCCAGCTTTTACCTGTTTCCAACTGTGCGTACGATTTGTGCAAGTAGGAGAGCTCAGAACAGTGTTTCCCAGGAGGTAACACCCAGCCAATGAGGGTTTCAGGACGGCCACAATAAATCTGGGGGGTAATAGGTTAATCTATAAGCTTTGTCCATCTTCACTATATCAGTCTTGAAACCGCCCCCCCCCCCCCCCCCTTCCACTGGCTAGGTGTGCCTCCTGTGCAGAATTGGGAAATACCAGCTTGGAAAATGATGCATGTGCCCTTTGCTTCTTCAGGCGTGGGCCATTTTTAAGAAGAAATATAAGAACGGGGACAAGGCAGACCCGGCAACGTGGAAGACGCGGCTGCGCTGTGCGCTGAACAAGAGCCCCGAGTTCCAGGAGATTTCTGAGCGATCCCAGCTGGATATATCCGAACCCTACAAGGTGTACCGCATTGTGCCCCCCACAGAACAGAACAGTGAGTGCTGGGCATGGGGCCTCCAAAGGCGTGCATGGGCAAAGGTGCTGAAGAACTGCAAGAGATGGGGGGCTGTGAATTTGTATGAGAAAGGTTGAGGGTACATGGCCCCATGTTCTACTCCCCATGAGGATCAGAACAGTGAGTGCTGGGGAACGGGGCAGCAAAGCATGGGTTAGGACAAGTGCTGAGGATATGCAGGGGAATGAGGTTCTAAGACTGTGCATTGGAAAGGTTGAGGATTTACTGTGCCGTGTCCCCAACAGGACAGATCCAATGAATGCTGAGTGTTTGTGGAGCTGCCAAGAAGATACTGTGCCCACCGTGACCCAGAGACTTGTTGTTCCCAACTGTGATCTCATTTTGTGTTTCTCTGTAGTAAGGCACTTACCTGGCTGCAAAGGAAGGAAGCAGAACACGAAGGATGAGCAGATGAACCCGTCGTATGAGGAGGAGGTTGAGGCCAAAGCTTCTGTCACCCTGGACCTCCATCTCTTGGTGAGATCTCGGTAGAGATGTACGTGTGTGCTGTGATTTTGTTGTGGGAATGTGGATTGGTATGTAGGGATGTGTTCTGTGATCTCATGGCACGGATGTGTGTTGACGTCAGGGTTTGTATGTACCATGATTTTGTTGTGAGTTTATTGTGGCGGTCTGAGTTTTTTGGTCTGTAATTTTGTTGTGGGTTGGTGTGAGGGTGCATTCTCTGATCTGGTGTGGTGCTGGATTTGTATTGTGATCGTGATCTATTGGCTTGTGTTGTGACATTATTGAACTGGTGGGCTGTAATGCAGCAAGTGTGTGTCACTGTTTTCCATGTTGCAGGGGCTGAAATCGGAAAATGAATCAGATATTAGTAGCTGTATGTCCCTGGAGGACTCCGGCATCGGAAGCAATGGCAGCAGCCCCAGCCCCCGAGAGAGTAAGGAAACCAGTCTGCTCTCCTATCTGTCTAAACCTTGTGATCCCCAGGCCTGCATAAATTTACTCACATACAGACAGTCTCACGTTGTGACACATTGGTACTGTCTTCTTGTGGGTATAGGGTACATTATAATAGTGGGTGTTATCTCCCTTCACTCCAGGACTGACTGACACAGTTTCAAATGTGGTCGTACAATCCCAGCCAGCTCTATCCATGTTTCAAGCAGCAGGTATAGTCTTCATTGCTGCTCCGCACTGACTTTGCAGATCATGTGGGAGAATGTGGGAGGGAGTTCCTGCTGGTGATCATGACGGTAGCATTAAGGGCTCCAAGTGATGGTTTTGAGAGATTTGGGAGGGGGGATGGTAGTTTCACCTCAGAAGGTCTGGGGGCAACTGCAAATGGACTCTTTTTTTAGAGCCCTCTGTACAGCAGAGTCTGCTTGGGTGCAATTTATACCATTGGATTATGGGTAAAGGAGACTGTGCTGGGGATTGTGGGTAAAAGGGGACGCTCTGTGCTAGGGATTATGAGTAAGTGAGATGGTCTGTGCTAGGGATTGTGGGTAATGGATATGCTCTGTGTTGGGGATTGTGGGTAAAGGAGACGCTTTGCACTTAGGATTGTGGGTAAAGGAGACATTTTCTGCTGGGGATTGTGGGTAAAGGAGACCGTCTGCGCTGGGGTAATGTGTGAGAGATTCTCTGTGTGGGATTCTAAGATTAATTCCTCCTACGTTTCTTCCATCTCCCAGCAAAGCCTTACTCCATGCTCATCACTTTTTACTATGGAGGACAGCTGGTCTGCAGCAAGATGGTGGAGAGCAGTGACTGCAGAATCCTCCCTAGCTCCCCATCGACAGGTGTGGACCGGATCATGGTGCCCGGAAACATGGAGCAAGTCTTCTTCCCATCCACGGTCTCCATTGCAGATGTCAAACAACGGCAGAGCACAGAGGAGCTGCTCAAGTTTTTGGAGAAGGGGGTGATGCTGGCCAGTAACCCGCAGGGTATCTTCGCCCAGCGTTCCTGCCAGGGCCGGGTGTTCTGGACTGGCCCGTGTGCCCCCCTCTGCGGACAGCCCAACAAACTGGAGAGAAATAAATATGTCAAGCTCTTTGACAGAAACCAGTTCAAGAAAGGTGACAACCCACTCAACATGTTCTTTCCACAACATACCATGAATTCATGGTTCATCTTTATTTGATACAGGGCCAATTGAAAAGAGGTTACTCGATAAATGAGGGGCCTGATATTCAAAGGATTTATTCTTCTTCTTGGTCTGAGAATTGAGCTCTTAAATTGGCCCCTATGAAAATTTACTAGAGCTGAGAGCATAACGTTATACTCAAAATTTCACTAAACTCCTGAATTTTGGAGCCTAGAAAGTGAGAGCAACAGGGGTGGAATCAGAGTGGGGGAAAGACCTTAGGAGCTTAGCACTGATTTTCAGCATTAGGCTCATTTAATAGGGCAAGTGAATGGCAGGCCTAAATTTATGCCACAATTTCCTGCATAACTGGCATCTAAAAATAACTTTAATTTCTCACCCAAGCCCTCAGCAGTGCTACTCGATGGTTACCACTTATCCCATCAAGAATTAAGCACTGGTCTTTTTAAATGTATTTTATCAATTGTCACCTTTATCTCTTTTATTCAAAAAGATTCTTAATTTTTTGTTACATTTGTACCCTGCGCTTTCCCACTCATGGCAGGCTCAATGCAGCTTACATGGGGCAATGGAGGGATAAGTGACTTGCCCAGAGTCACAAGGAGCTGCCTGTGCCTGAAGTGGGAATTGAACTCAGTTCCTTAGGACCAAAGTCCACCACCCTAACCACTAGGCCACTCCTCCACTTGTGACTTTGCTGTATCAAGGATGATATACCCCTTCTACTGAGCCAGATAAGTGGCAACCATCGAGCAGCACTGCTGAGGTCTTGGGTGAGAAATTAAAGTTATTTTTTGATCCCAGTGATATTGGAAATTTTGGTATCAAGACTGCTGGAAATCAATTATTTTGCCATAGAATAAAGAGTTTATCTAGACCTAAATTTATAAGCATAACGTTTAAGCTCCCAACTAAAGATGAATTAAGCTCCCAAGCTTGACTGAAAATAGGACACACATTTAAGAGCTCAGCCTTTTTTTTTTTTTTTTAAATAAGGGGCTCTAGGAGACTCTGGGGATCTCTTTCTAAAGTACATAAGTGTTGCCATACTGGGAAAGACCAAAGGTCCATCAAGCCCAGCATCCTGTTTCCAACAGAGGCCAATCCAGGTCACAAATACCTGGCAAGATCCCCAAAAAAGTACAAAACATTTTATACTGCTTATCCCAGAAATAGTGGATTTTCCCCAAGTCCATTTAATAATGGTCTATGGACTTTTCCTTTAGGAAGCCGTCCAAACCTTTTTAAAACTCCGCTAAGCTAACCACCTTTACCACATTCTCTGGCAACGAATTCCAGAGTTTAATTACACGTTGAGTGAAGAAATATTTTCTCCGATTAGGGCACTTTATCTGCCACTGGATCTACTTTATTCTCATGCACCCTGCTACAGATAAGATGTGCTAATCTTTAGTAAAAGACACCTCCCACCCTCCAAGTAAAGGTAGAGCTGGAGAACATGACCAATCGTAAGAAAATAATCTAGATAAGGAGTGGAGAGGTGAAAAAGGATAGACAGGATTTGTGGAAATGGACCATTACACTCTGCTAACCACCTGGAAGCAGACTTCCAACAGAGGTGACAGGACCCAAAACAGACAGGCAGAGTTCTGGGATAGGCAGGAGGAAGCCCGTAGTGCAGGGGTGTCCAAACTGAGCCCTCGAGGGCCACAGCCCAGTCAGGTTTTCTGGATTTCCCCAATGATCCATCTGTATACAAATAGATCTCGTGTGTGTTCATTGTGGAAATCCTGAAAACCCAACCGGGTGAGGTCCAGGTTTGGAACACCTTGCCTTAGTTTTCAAAGGAAGAGAAAAAGGCACAGATGGAATAAGAATGGTGGCAGCACATTAAAGAGGCACAAATGGGCAGACTGGGAGGGAACCAATTGGTCGTTATCTGCCAGCAGCTTCCCTGTTTCTCCGTACTGCACCGTGTTAAGAGGCACATGGACTGTGTGGGAAGGGACCTCACAGGAGGGACCAGAGATTGGCAGGAGACAAGTGTTTGGGAATTTTTACAGAGAGAAAGACAAGAAAGCAGAAGTAGAAAGAGGGGTCTCCTTGTGTTTTTACATTATCAGGGGCCCTTTAATTATTATTGCTGTAGGCTGTCTGACATAGGCAACTTTGCAGGGCGGATGTGTTGAAAGAAGCTCTTGGACCCTGATACAATTAATCACCTCCTGAATGTAACACGGCAGGAATATTGTTGATCCGGGGCAGTTCCACTCGAGTTCACCTTCACCGGCTCTACCAAAATAGTCCTCCCTCTCCGAGTTCTCATTGCAGGGTATTACATTGTCCCCTTCATTCCGGACCAATGGATCTCCGCTACTGAGGGTCAGCTTTCTACTAAAAGAGAGGCAGGCAGGCAGTGAGGTATTGACACAAGGCAACCTTCACTTAACAGTACTAGGCAGCCCATGGTCACAGTGGGGGGGGGGGGGGGGCTACCTTTCACGGTGCCAGTTGTGTTCCTCAGTTACATTGTTATATAGACAGTGATATAAAGTATGCAGTGATGTAAATACATTGACAGGCAGTCGGTGACATTGTCATGTAGACAGTGACAGTTATTCAGTAGCACTGTTAGAGTGACTGTTATATGTTAAACAGACTGTAATGTTAACAGCAACATTTTATACAATTCTCTTGTTACATAGACTGATAATGACAGTGTTCTGGAGCAACAGTTATACAGTAACATTGTCATACAGTCTGTGACATTGTTATGATGACGCACAATTTCGAGTTAGTGTTCTGGCGTGACAATTATACAGGAGCACTGTCTTACAGGCTGTGACATTGTACAAGTCTCTTGTTATACAGACTGATAATGACATTCTTAAACGGTGGCAGTTGTACAATGACGCTGTTAGTAACATTATACAGGCAATGACGATTAGTTAGAGTGACAGTATGGAATTTGCTGACTTGTATACTTAACTGTGCAGACGTGTGCCTGTATCATATGGTGAACGATCCCACCCCTGAGTACCAAGTCACTCTGTGCTTCGGAGAGGAGATCGCCACAGGCCATCCCATGACAGACAGGCTCATTACCCTACAGGTCAGTACTGAGTCCCTAAGACTCTCCTTCCCTCTGGGTGTCAATGCTGAGCCCCTGAAAGGCACATGCGGCTTCTCTTGCAGCTTTGAGTTCTAGAAAGACCTGACACGCTGTGCTGTGTCCTGCCTCATGTTTCTTCCCTTTTTCTCCTTATAGGTGGAACAGGTGTCGGCCAAACAGCTGATGGACACATACTTCTTAGAATCTAAAGAACTGAACATCACTGCGTCCCCCGTACTCAGGGATGTGAGTCCCTCCAGCTACTTACTCTTGAAATGAAAGAGAACTGAGACACCCCCTCCCCCATTGGACAAAGGGAGACGCACCCCATTCCGCCCTCCGCCTCCTCTCTCTCTCACAGGGGACAAGGACTGGACTTTGGAGGAGCATTTGGTCATGAACTCAGAATGCTGAGAAGTCTCGAGTTGCTTCTTATGTGACTGTACATCAGGGCTTTTTTTTCCAAATTGTGGATTGCGACCCCCAAATGGGAGTGATGACGTAGGCAGGGCTCTCTAGCGTTCGTGTGCACAGAAAGTTTGATAAGTGCTGCTCTACACCCCTTCACTCTGTTTGCACAGAAGCAGACGGATTCTTGCAGATTGCGATGCAAACTAGGTGAGGTAGTTTGTATATGTAGAAAGGAATCTCTGGTTATGGAATGGGCTGCCTCTGTTCGATCCTTAAGACTCGTGAAGCATATTCAGCACCTTGGTATGGGGTTATGTGTTCTGTGAAGTTTTGTACCTGGATTTTCACTGTCTTCTATACGCTAAGAGATGCTTTGCCCGTATTGCATGCTCTCTTCTCATATATAAGATTACCTTTTTAAAATAGGTTTCAATTATACAATCTTATGCTATAATAGAAAACAATACGATTATTGACAGATAATATTGTATAAAATGACAGAGTAATTGGGGGTAAATCTTCAAAGGGCGTTCAGTTTTGTGTATTTTAGTGATGATATAAATTCCAAGTGTAAAAAACAGCAGTAGGAAACGCTTGGCACAGAAACGCATTCTCGGTGTATGCCACAATCAGTGCTTCTAACCATGCCCTCTCTTCCCTAGCTGTTCTGCCTGGAGACGGTGCCCACCTTTTCCCAGCTGGAACCTTGCCAGCTAAATTGGACATATCATCGCAGTAGTCAGGGGTGCTTTAGTGCCTACCTTCTGTGTTGCATCTAGCCTTTCATGATACCTTTTTCATGTCTCTTCACCATGCTGCGTACCTTTGCAAATTCAAGGCATTATTTTGCGAATGCCTCTGTGAAAATGTCATATTCTTTGAAAAACCGTGTATCGAAACCTGGCATCCTTGCAGTCTGCAGGTATTCCCCAGCCCCTACATATGGTGACCACTGCTCCCACCTCTGTGTATTGCATCTGAGATAGACACACGTGTGCAGTTGAAAACAGCTGATTCACCCCACCCCATAGTTTAATGCACTGTGTAATATATTCAGTTCTTCTAGGAGGAATCATGAATCCCCGAGTTGTACACTAGCAAATTCCTTATCGTATTGTTAAAGCTTATTAGTTCTTGTGGTAATAACGATAGTTTCATCAGTCTTTAGGCTACTGATACACACTATCTTTTCTGTTCTTTGCACATAGGTTTATAAATATAAAATATACAGATTGTACTTTTTTGAATAAACATGAGTAGAAACTATGATCGCATATGAGTTTTGTTTTTTTCAGTGTGGTATGCTGTGAGGTGCCTTCATCCTCACAGGAATGTCGCTACAATACTCAGAAATAAATCATATAACAAACAAAACAGTGGAAACATAGCCTTATAAATACTCCAATCCTTTGTGAGAAGAGACCTCATATGGCCAGCATCATAGCTGAAATGCCAACAGGTTATTTAGTCAGAACAACTTAAAAGCCTTTCTTTTAATTCTAGGTCAAAAACTTCCGTGTCCATTTTTATTTCAGATATGTGAAAAAGAAACTTTTCATCAACAGTCACTGGTTAAATGTGCCAAGTGCAACATCATGAAGTCCACAGCCCCCAAAAGTATTTTTTCAGAATAATTAGGATGCCCACAATGTCAGAACCCAATGTCTCTATGCAACACTTAATTTCAGTCCTTCAATCCCTAGGGGGATCTCAGTTTCACCAAAGGCTTCTTCAGGAGATTAATGAAGGCTGCTACTCCATAGACTGGTGCAATCCATATAAGGGGGACTCGATATCAACCTGGTCGAGCGCCCAGAATACTACCGTGTTAGCATTTCAACACCTCATAGTCACAAGCAGTTATGCCCATGTGTACACGGTTGCATCGAAATACTGACAGTTACACATGCTGACGGTATTCTATGAACTTAGTGTGAAATTCCTTGTTATGCCCTGCCCTGCCCATGTCCCACCCAGGCCTGCACCCTCCTTGCAGTTGCATGCCATAGAAACTAGGCGCTAAATTTATAGAACAGGGGTGTGACTCAAAGTTAGTACCAATTAGTTTTACTGCGTCTTCATTTTCCTACCTGTAACAAAGTAGTTTATAAATCTATATATTCAGAAATATTTCCTCATCCTTACTTTAAAAAAGGAGTGAAGCCTGTGAAAACTGGGATTACTTTAATCAGTGGGATTTGAATTAGAGACTTAAGTATATGTATTGTTAAATAACTTCTGGTTTTTAAAAGAGAAAGAATGTAATCAGATGTATTATTTCTAACTAATATTGGACAATAAGTATGTTTTCAATGAAATGATTTGACTATACACCGTATTGGCCTTGAAGAAGCCAACCAGATGATCAATGTGGAATAATGAATTAGACCAGTAATATCTGGGGATAATCAGGTTAATACCACTTTTTTTTCTGTTTACTGTTTCATTGACCTCCTTGTCTTGTTTCACTCTCCCTATTTAGTGGTCTAAGGAAGAGAATAGAATTGGTCTGTGCACTGAAGAGGACAGTACAAATAAAAAAGTAGCACATATGAATTTATCTTCTTGGGCAGACTGGATGGACCGTGCAGGTCTTTTTCTGCCGTCATCTACTATGTTTACTATGTTTATGTTTACCTGACTGAAATAATTCCTATATATTACTTTCTCTGTATTTCCGGCAAGTTGTTTTATCACTTGTAAAAATTTAAATGGTTATAAATAAAAAATTAAAAAAAAAAATCTATATATTCAACTACTTTTTCATACCAAGGTACTAAATGGTGGAATTCCTTGCCGAAAAATATAAGACCCCAACATGATTACTTGGTTTTTGGTAAGTTTTTTAAATCTTTCCTTTTCAAAATATTTCTGTCAATTGATCCTGGTTTATGTATTTTTGATTCATATTTTGTAATGAACTTGAAATTTGTGCGGGGAAAATATGGGGTACAAATGTTATAAATAAATACATGAAGCGTGCAACTAAAGCTGTTGTATAACTAGGCACGAAATTGTAGATGTAACTGCGCACACCGGTTACAGAATTGCTACTACTACTACTGTTTATCATTTCTATAGCGCTACAAGGCATATGCGCTAGGGGGATAGTACCTTCTTAATTGTAGGAATATCACCACAGTGCAGTGTTAAAGAGCCAGAGTTATTGCAAGAGCAACCGTGCTACGCATGCTTGCGTCATTCTAGCAATAACAGTTTCCATGTGTTTCGCAGCTGGGCCCGTACAATGATTGATTTAATTGTGATTGCCATATGCAGCATTACTCTTCTGTAAGGTATACACAAAAAAGGCGCATTTCTTGGGTAGACTGGATGGACCATGCAGGTCTTTTTCTGCCGTCATCTATGTTACTATGATGGGATTTTGATTTGGTGTGAGACATTGTTCAATTTGACCAATGCACGATGACGCTTAAGAGCTTCTACTGGCTTCTTTTTTGACCATAGCTCTGTCAGTTCAGAATAGGATCTAAGCATTGGTACTGCATTTCATAGACCCCTGAAGGAGGTTGTGCAGAAACACAGTCCCTGTGTAAACTATGTAAACTATCTTTGTGGACTTTGTGGTTCTTTTGCTTGGTGGTTCCCACCCATGAGTGCAAGTTTCCCTGGGGGTGGGGGGGGGTCTGAAGTCATGTGCAGAGACTCATTGCCTTTGCCATGTGTAAAAAGACAGCTCCTCATAGCTATATGGTGCTTGCTGGAGAGCAATGTCTAGTCTGAGAGCAGCCAAGAACAGTGGCTCCTCTATTACTTTGCTACCAGTGTGGCCACGGGTACATCAGCCACGTTCTGATTGGCAGGCGCGGATGCGGTGACGGCGTCACAGTTGCTAGGAGAAAAAAAGGGGATGCCCTGCAGAAGCCTGGCAGGCACGTGACAGCGAAAGGCGCGCGAAGAAGCCGTGATTGGAGGACTGAAGGCGGGAAACTTAGGTTGAGCTGCGAAACGAATGGAATCGTCCCTTCCTTCTCTTTAGTGATTGGATCAAGGAAGTTTTTTTTTTTTTTTAAACCTCCTTGGATTGGATAGCGCCCTCCCGGGTTCTCATTGGTAGGGAAGTGTTATTATTATTAAGATGTCGGAAGGGCGGGAAAGGATTGGGTTTTCCAGAGCTGTGTGGCGGGAAAGTGTCACGGGTCTGGTTTTAGTGCGGGTTTAGCTGTAGCAATTATTTATTAAGCCATACATTAATTAGGAAAACAGTGAATATTGGTCAAGTGATGTAAATGAATAAACACACGCCTAAGAGAGGTTCTGTGGCAGCCCAATTACTGTCCTGGGTTTGATCCCATTGCTTCCTGTGCTCTCAGGTCCCTGCTTACCTCTGTGGGCTTCGTGCCAGCCTTGTGGAACTGTGCCCTGTAGCTTCACACTTGCTCCCTCATAGCACCCCCCATATTGAAAAAAATTCCTTATATGTTTCCAGGGAAGGGTTATTTTCATTGGGCCTAGCACCCCCAATAATTTTGAAAAGTTGGCACCTCAGTGGGGCTTGTCCTGGCATTAAGAGGGTGAAGCCTTGGAGAGATTTGAGGGAGGTTGACAGAAAGGTTTTGGCTTCCAAGGAGGCTACTCAGAAGTGTACCTAGAAGGGTATCTTTTCCTCTGTCTCCTCTTACCAGGAAGATTTCAGCCTCCAATAAATTAATCTGTGACTGGGAAAACGAGGGCGATGGTCTTCCTGTTCTCCATTGTCTCATCCTCTGAGTAGGAAGATTTCAGCCTCTGACGAAGTGGGCTGGAAGCGAAGGGCTTTGGCCACCTTCCCTTGACTAGGGTGATAGCTTCCAAAGAAGCCAGTGGGAAAGAGGAGGGGGCAACGAGCTGCCCCCTGTCTTCTTTCCTCGTTGTCTTCTTTCTCATCTCCTTTTCTGGCTAGGAAGATTTCAGCCTCAAAGCAACCCACTTTTCAGCAGGAAGAGGAA
This sequence comes from Microcaecilia unicolor, assembly GCF_901765095.1. Taxonomy (NCBI): domain Eukaryota; kingdom Metazoa; phylum Chordata; class Amphibia; order Gymnophiona; family Siphonopidae; genus Microcaecilia; species Microcaecilia unicolor. The sequence goes on from NC_044044.1 coordinate 31,301,150, forward strand.
GGGGGCAGCCTCCTTCCTTTCCTCCTTCCTCTCCTGCTGCTTCTCTTTTTCCTGTTTCTGTTGTTTTTGCTCTTCTTTTTCCTCAGGCGCCGTCTTGCCCGCCTCCTTCGCCTCATCCGTCAGCTCCAGCGCCTGAATCTCCTCTCAACCGTCTTCCACCGATACGATTTTCTCCAGTCTGTCCTCCGGGTGGTCCTTCGCCGCCGCCTGCGACGACTCCAGCGCCGCAACCGTCACTTGCAACACTTTGTCCTTCAACTTTTATTTGTTCTCCACATACGGCACCTTGGCACATTTCTCCTCCTTTTTTTGCTTCTGCTGTGTTTCTTGATTATTTATTTACTGATCAAAGGCTGGGGAAAGGCAACAGTATCTTCCTTAGATTCTGAAGACGTCTTATGATTATGCTGTGGGTTAAAATAGATATGGAAAACATTTGCTTCCGTTGGGTGCAAAAATACCATTTTTATGAAGAATATTAAGCGTGATGTTTCAGTCTGGCAAGACATCTAACCTATGAAGAGGTCTAGTTTGTTTTACTATGGTCAAGAGTTATTTGAGAATAATTCGAGTTTAGCAGTGATGTTTCTGAATTTTTGCGCTTACAGTTTGGTTAAAAAGTAATTTGATGGGATAATTAATATAAGCAAGGAATAGGTCTTCCTGTCTCTCCCCAGGCAGGTGGACGGACTCTGGCCCTTCTTGATTGAAGTAATTGTTTTGATGAAAGCAAGTGTCAGTTCCCTGTGTAGAACGGTCAGGTGAGAGGAGAAGTCAGTCTCCGGAGGAAAGCAAGAAAAGAGGAAGGGAAATATAGGAGAGGGCTGTGGGTTTCTACACAGTATCAGATAAAGGAAATGTTTTACTATCCCAACGTGCTCCAGCGACACACCGGACGCTTTGCCACTATCTGGTAAATAAATGAGACAGAGTGCTTCAGTTGCTAGTGGTGATGGACGTCATTCTGGTGGAAGGATTAAGGCACTGTTCATAAAACGTCTTGCCGATACCTGCAGGAAGGGGAAGACATTGGTTAGGGCTGGCCCTACCATTGACAGAGTGTGGTTTTTGAACACTGCCCTGTTTTTCAGCCCCTACTGACAAATAATGCCCTACAGTACGACTTTGTACATGGCCCCATATCCTTCAGCATCCTCACGGGCTGCGCCTGGCAGTAGTGGGATAGAGTGTCCTGTGCCGTTGATGTCTCGGGCCTTATCTGGGCTAGGGAGTGTATCCACTGGATAAAGTCCAGAAAAGAGAGGACATTACAGTGTGGCAAGGATTAAACATTGGGAATGGGAGTACCTTTGATATCCCCCTTACCCAATCTTTAAAAGAAATCTGCCACTCTTTTCTCTACCCGTTCACTCAATGCTAGTGCAGACTTCTGAAGGGTGGGTCTTGGTGTGTGAGTGGACTCCGTCCATATGAGCCTGTACATGATGGGAGTTTGGATGGAGGGAAAACCTTTGTACGTCTCTTGTTTTATTTTTTCTCTCAGGCTGGCAGCGACCCGAGGCACAAAGATCGTGAAGAGGGAGTACCTGAAGGTGAATGTTGTAGAAACCTGGTACGTGATGGAGAAGGGAGCCTTGTTGTTTCCCATAGGGTCTGCTGGAGATATTCTAGATATTCTTACAAGCTTCTAGAAATGTACAATCTATGCATTTTAACAGTGTTTTTTCTCTCTTTCTTCTTTCTTTGTCATTGTGTCCTTTACATCCCTCTGTTTCTTTCCCTCCTCTCTTCTGCTCCCTCTTCTATCTCTCTCTCTCTTCCTTGCCCTTTCCGTTCTTTTTGCTATCCTTCCACTCCCCTCTCTGTCTTGCTCTTTGTCTCTCTTGCATCCCCACTTACCCTTTCTCCTGCATGGTAGTGAGCAGATCATTGAATATGTACTGGTGCGAGTTCAGGCCGCCTACCCTGGGGGTCCCCGCCCCCGCTTCTCCCTCTACTTATCAGCACAACTTGAATATGGAGTGGTCTGTGTCTACCACAAGCAGTGTGACTATCTCATCGGTATGTATCTTATAAAAGGGTCTTACATCGATATGTGTTCTTTCAAGGGGTCTCTCAGTATGCCACAGATGAATCTGGCAGTGCTTCATACTGTACGTCTAGTAGTGTTATATAATACTTAGTCAAGTCGATATTTCATTGATATCTGTTTCACTGACACCTTTATCTGTCTCGGTGTCAGTAGTGCATCAACAGAGTTAATCAAACACCTTTATCTCACCATCCCATTAGCATCTATCCAGTCGCAACCTTTTCTACGTGTGTTATTATCTTCCCACACATAGCCACGGAGGGTCCTGTTCAAACACGAAAGTACCTGTTTACCTTGTTAAAAGAGTTGCCTGAAAATTGCCCACCCTGAACTCAGAAGCTTAGTAAATGACAGCAGATAAAGCCCAATATGGCCCATCTAGACTAGGCTTGACCAGCCTACTGCCTGCAGGCTAGAACCCAGCCTGCCAAGTACCTTTTACCTGGTCCACAGAAGCTCGGCAATTTTTGTGGTGAAACACAGATTCCATAGCGTCCCACAGATCAATCCAGAGACGAGTGGGTTATGTCCCCCAACGAGCAGGTGGAGATAGAGAGAACTTCAGAGGTTTACTATATGTGGACATGTGCAGCCATCTTAACCTCAGTATTCTCTCTATCTCAGCAGGTGGATAGACATATCCTGTGCAGCTCTTTGGATGGGCCTTGCTCCTAGCCTGTTCCCTCAGGTTTAGTTGAGCATGGGGTATTGGCTAGGCCATGTTGGGGGTACACCTGGTGGTACCAGGTCCCTTCCCCGCCACCACTCCCAGCTACAGAAGAAACAGCGGGATTCCTGCTTCTCTGCCGCGATTCTGCTATCTGCAAGCTTGAGTCACACGATGCTGGACATTTGGGTTGGTCTCTCCCATAGCCCTCACATGACCACACACCAGTAGCAGTTGCGTGCTAAAGGAATTATGCACTAAGGTCAGAGAATTACGACTAAGGGCAGTTAGGCACGTAACTACAAATTAGTGGCAATTAGCACCAATTAATTTCAATTATAGCTTATTATTGGTAGATAGTGCCAATGAATGCCAAATTTCACAAATAAGTTATGCCCATAACTACCATTATTCAATAACCTGTATGTGTAAATTTGCATGCTAACCCCTGGATTAAATAAATGGAGTGAAAATTTCCATGTGCAGAACTGCGCGCTATACCAAGATGTGTACTCAACACTAAATATTGGCTGACAATTATTGGCGGTAATTGGCAACAGTTTGGATGTGTGTGCTCGCATCTTGCTAAGCGCTATTCTATAATGATCCATGCACGAATCTTTTAGTGTGCATCTGAAAAGGGGATGTGGGCATGGGTGGGTCGGGGATGTTCATTAGTACCGGGGGTCCACTCCTGACTTGCGTGTCAGGATTTACATCAGGTTTCAGTTGGTGTAAATCCTCACGCCCAAAGTTTGGCGCAGAAGTTGGCTGTATTCTGTAAACGGCACCCAACTCGGAGCATGCGCTTTTTTGAGCACCGTTTGGTGGATCTAGTTCTAAGTGTGAAAAAAGACTCCCTAATTCTATAATCTTGTGCAGACAACCACTTATGTAACACCCTCCCAGAATAGTCGCTTTGCTGCCTCTTAGAAAGTGTCAGTTTTTTTATACATTCACGCGGAAGCGCCCTGTTATAGAATTACCCCTTCAATATTTACACAGTAGCGTCAAGATCTTACTGGCCACTGGTTTCACACTTTGCTTTGGCCTATTTTTATATATATTTTTTGTTCACAGTTAATGTTTAACATCCCTAGTGCATGCTTTGAAGCACATCCGGAGGAGATGTTGTCAAGACTGCATTTCAGTCAGGCAGAAAAATAACTGGTGGTATTTTCATATCTCTGCACCTTATTTTTCATGGAATATTATGCACCTGTGGCGTTTTTCAGAGGGCAAGGCCTTGCATGTGTACATGTCCCATGAAAACTGAAGCAAAGATCATGGGTAAAAAATACCTGCAGCAGTAAAACAGGGACCAGAGACAAGAAGTCTGTTTCTCTCAATAACTGAACTTTTTGTTTCCCTTTCCCTCTCTCTTGGTGCCTCCCCCGTGTCTTCCCTGTCTTGACCCTTCTTCCCTCGGACCCTCTACCTCTCTTTTTTTCCCCCCTCATCACCTTGTTATCTCCTCTCCTTCCTCTCTCTTTGGTCCA